>NW_026045977.1:0-300000 GCF_023898315.1 Schistocerca nitens | reverse complement strand
AGCCTTTGCACAGATTGCAGCCTTCGCAAGGAGTGCTGCCTTCGCAAGGAGTGCTGCCATCACAAGGAGTGCTGCCTTCTCAAGGAGTGCTGCCTTCTCAAGGAGTGCTGCCTTCTCAAGGAGTGCTGCCTTCTCAAGGAGTGCTGCCTTTGCAAGGAGTGCTGCCTTTGCAATGAGTGCTGCCTTTGCAATGAGTGCTGCCTTCGCAAGGTGTGCTGCCTTTGCACGGAATGCAGCCTTCGCACGGAGTGCAGCCCTTGGCTGGAAGTGCAACCTTCGCTCGGAGTGCAACCTTCGCTAGGAGTGCGACATTCGCTCGGAAAGCCGCCTTCGCACGGAGTGCAGCCTTCGCATGGAGTGCAGCCTTCGCACGGAGTGCAGCCCTCGCACGGAGTGCAATCTCGCACGGAGTGCAGCCTTGGCTGGAAGTGCAACCTTCGCTCGGAGTGCAACCTTCGCTAGGAGTGCGACATTCGCTCGGAAAGCAGCCATCGCACGAAGTGCAGCCTTCGCACAGAGTGCATCCTTTGCACAGAGTGCAGCCTTCCCACAGAGTGCAGCCTTCCCACGGAATGCAGCCTTCCCACGGAGTGCAACCTTCACTCGGAGTGGAACCTTCGCACGGATTGGAACCTTCGCTCGGAGTACAACCTTCGCTCGGAGTGCAACTCTCGCTCCGAGGCAGCCCTCGCATGGAGTGCCGAGTTTGCATGGAGTGCAGCCTTCGCAAGGAGTGCAGCTTTCGAAAGGAGTGCTGCCTTCGCAAGGAGTGCTGCCTGAGCAAGGAGTGCTGCTTTCGCAAGGAGTGCTGATTCGCAAGGAGTGCAGCCTTCGCAAGCAGTGCTGCCTTCGCAAGGAGGGCTGCCTATGCAAGGAGGGCTGCCTTCGCAAGGAGAGCTGCCTTCGCAAGGAGTGCTGCCCTCGCAAGGAGTGCTGCCTTCGCAAGGAGCGCTGCAATCGCAAGTAGTGCTGCCTTTGCGAGGAGTGCTGCCTTCACACGTAGTGCTGCCTTCGCACGGAGTGCAGCCTTCGTACAGAGTGCAGCCTTCACACAGAGTGCAGCCTTCGCACAGAGTGCAGCCTTTGCAAGGAGTGCAGCCTTCGCAATGAGTGCTGCCTTCGCACGGAGTGCCACCTTCACACGGAGTGCAGCCTTCGCACCGAGTGCGGCCTTCGCACAGAGTGCAGCCTTCGCATGGAGTGCAGGCTTCGCTCAGAGTGTAATCTTCGCTCGGAGTGCAGCCCTCGCATAGAGTGCAGCATTTGCATGGAGTGCAGCCTTCGCATGGAGTCAAGCCTTCGCATGGAGTGCTGCCTTCGCACGAAGTGCTGCTGCTGCACGGAGTGCAGCTTTTGCACGGAGTGCAGCCTTTGCATGGAGTTCAGCCATCGCACGGCGTGCAGCCTATGCATGGAGTGCAGCCTTCACAAGGAGTGCAGCCTTCGTAAGGAGCACAGCCTTCGCAATGAGTGCAGCCTTTGCACAGAGCGCAGCCTTTGCTCAGAATGCAGCCTTTGCATGGGGTGCAGCCTTCACATGAAATGCAGTTTTCTCATGGAGTGCAGTCTTCGTATGGAGTGCAACCTTCGCTCTGAGTGAAACCTTCGCTCGGAGTGCAACCCTTACTCGGAGTTCAACCTTCGCTCAGAGTGCTGCCTTCGCATGGAGTGCAGCGTTTGCATGGAGAGCAGCCCTTGCACGGAGAGCAGCCTTCACATGGAGTGCAGCATTTGCATGGAGTGCAGCCGTCGCAAGGAGTGAAGCCTTTGCATGGAGTGCTGCCTTCGTACGAAGTGCTGCTATTGCACGGCGTGCACCCTTCGCATGAAGTACAGCCTTCGCATGGAGTGCTGCCATCGCACCGAGTGCAGCCTTCACACGGGGTGCAGCCTTCGCAAGGAGTGTTGCCTTCCCAAGGAGTTCAACGTTTGCAAAGAGTGTAGACTTCGCAAGGAGTACTGCCTTCGCAAGGAGTGCTGCCTTCGCAAGGAGTGCTGATTCGCAAGCAGTGCTGCCTTCGGACGGAGCGCAGCCTTCGAACAAAGTGCAGCCTTCGCACGGAGAGCAGCCTTCGCACAGGTTGCAGCCTTCGCATGGACTGCAGCCTTCGCACAGCGTGCAGCCTTCTTAAGGAGTGCTGCCTTCGCATGGAGTGCTGCCTTCGCACGGAGTGCTGCCTTCGCACGGAGTGCTGCCTTCGCACGGAGAGCTGCCTTCGCACGGAGTGCTGCCTTCGCACAGAGTGCAGCCTTCGCACGGAGTGCTGCCTTCGCACAGAGTGCTGCCTTTTCAAGGAGTGCTGCCTCTTCAAGGAGTGCTGCCTTCGCAAGGAGTGCTGCCTTCGCAAGGAGTGCTGCCTTTGCGATGAGTGCTGCCTACGCAAGGTGTGCTGCCTTCGCATGGAGTACAGCCTTCCCACCGAGTGCAGCCTTCGCACGGAGTGCAGCCTTCGCACGGAGTGCAGCCTTCGCACGGAGTGCAGCCCTTGCACGGAGTGCAGCCTTCGCAGGGAGTACAGCCTTGGCTGGAAGTGCAACCTTCGCTCGGAATGCAACCTTCGCTAGGAGTGCAACCTTCGCTCAGATTGCAGCCTTCGCAAGGAGTGCAGCCTTCGCAAGGAGTGCAGCCTTCGCAAGGAGTGCACCCTTCGCAAGGAATGCTGCTTTCGCAAGGAATGCTGCCTTCGCAAGGAGTGCTCCCTTCGCATGGAGTGCAGCCATCACATAGGGTGCAGCCTTCGCATGGAGTGAAACCTTCACACGCAGTGCAACCTTCGCTCGGAGTGCAACCTTCGCTCGGAGTGCAACCTTCGCTCGGAGTGCAGCCTTTGCATGGAGTGCAGCGTTTGCATGCAGTGCAGCATTCGCATGGAGTGAAGCCTTCGCATGGAGTGTTGCCTTCGCACGAAGTGCAGCGTTTGCATGGAGTGCAGCCTTTGCATTGAGTGCAGCCTTCACATGGAGTGCAGCATTTGCATGGAGTGCAGCCTTTGCATGGAGTGCAGCCTTTGCATGGAGTGCAGCCTTTGCATGGAGTGCAGCCTTTGCATGGAGTGAAGCCTTCGCATGGGGTGCTGCCTTCGCACGAAGTGCTGATGTTGCATGGAGCGCAGCCTTCGCATGGAGTGCACCCTTCGTATGGAGTGCAGCCATCACATGGATTGCAGCCATCGCATGGAGTGCAGCCATCGCATGGAGTGCAGCCGTCGCACGGAGTGAAGCCTTCACACGGAGTGCAACCTTTGCTCAGAGTGCAATCTTTGCTCGGAAAGCAACCTTTGCTCGGAGTGCAGTCTTTGCATGGAGTGTAGCGATTGCATGGAGTGCATCTTTCGCATGGAGTGAAGCCTTTGCATGGAGTGCTGCCTTCGCACGAAGTGCTTCTGTTGCACGGAGTGCAACCTTCGCATGGAGTGCAGCCTTCGCACGGAGTGCAGCCATCGCACGAAGTGCAGCCTTCGCACAGAGTGCAGCCTTCGCACCGAGTGCAGCCTTCGCACCGAGTGCAGCCTTCGCACAGAGTGCAGCCTTCGCACGGAGTGCAGCCTGCGCTCGGAGTGGTATCTTCGCTCGGAGTGCAGCCCTCGCATAGAGTGCTGCATTTGCATGGAGTGCAGCCTTCTCATGGAGTCAAGCCTTCGCACGGAGTGCTGCCTTCGCACGAAGTGCTGCTGTTGCACGGAGTTCAGCTTTTGCACGGAGTGCAGCCTTTGTATGGAGTGCAACCTTCGCTCGGAGTGAAACCTTTACTCGGAGTGCAACCTTCGATCAGAGTGCTGCCTTCGCATGGAGTGCACTGTTTGCATGGAGTGCAGCCTTTGCATGGAGAGCAGCCTTCACATGGAGTGCAGCATTTGCATGGAGTGCAGCCGTCGCATGGAGTGAAGCTTTTGCATGGAGTGCTGCCTTTGTACGAAGTGCTGCTGTTGCACGGCGTGCACCCTTCGCATGAAGTGCAGCCTTCGCATGGAGTGCTGCCATCGCATCGAGTGCAGCCTTCACACGGGGTGCAGCCTTCGCAAGGAGTGCTGCCTTCGCAAGGAGTGCAACGTTTGCAAGGAGTGTAGCCTTCGCAAGGAGTACTGCCTTCGCAAGGAGTGCTGCCTTTGCAAGGACTGCTGAGTCGCAAGCAGTGCTGCCTTCGCACGGAGCGCAGCCTTCGAACCAAGTGCAGCCTTCGCACGGAGAGCAGCCTTCGCACAGAATGCAGCCTTCGCGTGGACTGCAGCCTTCGCACAGAGTGCAGCCTTCTTAAGGAGTGCAGCCTTCTTAAGGAGTGCTGCCTTCGCACGGAGAACAGCCTTCGCACGGAGAACAGCCTTCGCACTGAGTGCAGCCTTCGCACGGAGTGCAGCCTTCGCACGGAGTGCAGCCTTCGCACGGAGTGCTGCGTTTGCACGGAGTGCAGCCTTCGCACCGAGTGCAGCCTTCGCAAGGAGTGCTGCCTTCGCACCGAGTGCAGCCTACGCACCGAGTGCAGCCTTTGCACGGAGTGCAGCCTTCGCACGGAATGCAGCCTTCACACGGAGTGCAGCCTTCACACGGAGTGCAGCCTTCACACAGGACGCAGCCTTCGCACGGAGAGCAGCCTTCACACGGAGTGCAGCCTTCGCATGGAGTGCAGCCTTCGCAGGGAGTGCAGTCTTTGCAGGGAGTGCAGCCTTCGCACGGAGTGCAGCCTTCGCACGGAGTGCAGCCTTCGCACGGAGTGCAGCCTTCACACGGAGTGCAGCCCTCGCAAGGAGTGCAACCTTCGCAAGGAGTGCAACCTTCGCACAGAGTGCAGCCTTCGCACAGAGTGTGTTCCTCCTCCCAACATGTTGTACCTTAATATAGTGTTCTGTCCTCTCTTGTTTAACAGTCCTGAAAATGTTTGCTGTACTCATAAGATGTGCTGTCCTCGTAAAGTATGCTCTCCCACAAGGTGTGTTCTCCTCCAAAGATGAGCTTTCCTTGTAGGCTATTTTATCCTTGCAAGGGGTGTGCATTCTGTGCAAGGTGAACGAAGTGCAGCCTTTGCACGGAGAGAAGCCTTCGCAAGGAGTGCTGCCTTCCCAAGGAGTGCTGATCCGCAAGGAGTGCTGCTTTCGCAAAAAGTGCTGCTTTTGCTAGGAGTGCTGCCTACACAAGGAGTGATGCCTTCCCAAGGAGTGCTACCTTCGCAAGAAGTGCTACCTTCGAAGGGAGTGCTGCCTTCGAAGGGACTGCTGCCTTCGCACGGAGTGCTGCCTTCGCACGGAGTGCAGCCTTCGTACGGAGAGCAGCCTTCGCACGGAGTGCATCCTTCGCAAGGTGTGCAGCCATTGCACGGAGTGCAGGCCTTTTCACGGAGTGCAGCCTTCGCACGGAGTGCAGCCTTCGTACAGAGTGCAGCCTTCGTACAGAGTGCAGCCTTCGCAAGGAGTGCAGCCTTTGTAAGGAGCACAGCCTTCGCACGGAGTGCAGCCTTTGCACAGAGTGCAGCCTTGGCTCAGAATACAGCCTTTGCACAGGGTGCAGCCTTTGCATGAAATGCAGTTTTCGCATGGAGTGCAGTCTTCGTATGGATTGCAACCTTCACTCGGAGTGCAACCTCTGCTCGGTGTGCAACCTTTGCTCGGAGTGCATCCTTCGCTCGGAGTGCTGCCTTCGCATGGAGTGCAGCGTTTGCATAGAGTGCAGCCTTTGCATGGAGTGCATCCTTCACATGGGGTGGAGCATTTGCATGGAGTGCAGCCTTCGCATGGAGTGAAACCTTCACATGGAGTGCTGCCTTCACACGAAGTGCTGCTGTTGCACGGCGTGCACCCTTCGCATGGAGTGCAGCCTTCGCACGGAGTGCTGCCATCGCACGGAGTGCAGCCTTCACATGCAGTGCAGCCTTCACAAGGAGTGCAGCCTTCGCAAGGAGACAGCCTTCGCAGGGAGTGCTGCCTTCGCAAGGAGTGCTGCTTTCGCAAGGAGTGCTGATTCGCAAGGAGAGCTGCCTTCTTAAGGAGTGCTGCCTTCGCAAGGAGTGCTGCCTTCGCAAGGAGTGCTGCCTTCGCAAGGGGTGCTGCCTTCGCAAGGAGTGCTGCCTTCGCAAGGAGTGCAGCCTTCGCACGGAGTGCAGCCTTCACACGGAGTGCAGCCTTCGCATGGAGGGCAGCCTTTGCATGGTGTGCAGCCATCGCATGGAGTGCAGCCTTCGCTAGGAGTCCTGCTGTTGCACAGAGTGCAGCCTTCACATGGGGTGCAGCCTTCACATGGGGTGCAGCCTTCGCAAGGAGTGCAGCCATCGTACGCAGTGCAGCCTTTGCACGGAGTGCAGCCTTCGCAAGGAGTGCAGCCTTCGCAAGGAGTGCAGCCTTCGCAAGGAGTGCTGCCTTCACAAGGAGTGCTGCTTTCGCATGGAGTGCTGCCTTCGCAAGGAGTGCTGCCTTCGCAAGGAGTGCTGCCATCACAAGGAGAGCTGCTTCGCAAGGAGTGCTGCCTTCGCAAGGAGTGCTGCCTTCGTAAGAAGAGCTGCCTTCGCAAGGAGTGCTGCCCTCGCAAGGAGTGTTGCCTTTGCAAGAAGTGCTGCCTTCGCAAGGAGTGCTGCCTTCGCGAGGAGTGCTGCATTCGCACGGAGTGTTGCCTTCGCACGGCGTGCAGCCTTCCCATGGAGTGCAGCCTTCGCATGGAGTGCAGTGTTTGCATGGAGTGCAGCCTTCGCATGGAGTGAAGCCTTCGCATGGAGTGCTGGTTCGCACGAAGTGCTGCTGTTGCACAGAGTGCAGCCTTTGCATGGAGTGCAGCCTTCGCATGGAGTGCAGCCATCGCACGGCGTGCAGCCTACGCACGGAGTGCAGCCCTCGCAAGGAGTGCAACCTTTGAAAGGAGGCACAGCCTTCGCACTGAGTGCAGCCTTTGCACAGAGTGCAGCCTATGCTCAGATTGCAGCCTTTGCACGAGGTGCAGCCTTTGCATGAAATGCAGTTTTCGCATGGAGTGCAGTCTTCGTATGGAGTGCAACCTCTGCTCGGAGTTCAACCTTTGCTCGGAGTGCATCCTTCTCTCGGAGTGATGCCTTCGCATGGAGTGCAGCGTTTGCATGGAGTGCAGCCTTTGCATGGAGTGCATCCATCACATGGGGTGGAGCATTTGCATGCAGTGCAGCTTTCGCATGGAGTGAAATCTTCGCATGGAGTGTTGCCTTCGCACGAAGTGCTGCTGTTGCACGGCGTGCACCCTTCGCATCGAGTGCAGCCTTCGTACGGAGTGCTGACATCGCACGGAATGCATCCTTCACATGCAGTGCAGCCTTCGCAAGGAGTGCAGCCTTCGCAAGGAGTGCTGCCTTCACAAAGAGTGCTGCCTTCGCAAGGAGTGCTGACTGCGCAACGAGTGCTGCCTTCGCAACGAGTGCTGCCTTCGCATGGAGTGCTGACTTCGCACGGAGTGTAGCCTTCGCACGGAGTGCAGCCTACGCACGGAGTGCAGCCTTCGCAGAGAGTGCAGCCTTCGCATGGAGTACAGCCTTCGTACCGAGTGCAGCCTTTGCACGGATTGCAGCCTTCGCAACGACTGCAGCCTTTGCACACAGATCAGCCTTCGCAAGGACTGCAGCCTTCGCACAGAATGCAGCCTTCGCAAGGAGTGCTGCCTTCGCACAGAGTGCTGCCGTCGCACGGAGTGAGGCCTTCACCTGGAGTGCAGCCTTCTCAAGGAGTGCAGCATTCGCACGGAGTGCATCCTCCGCAAGGTGTGCAGCCATTGCACGGAGTGCAGGCCTTTTCACGGAGTGCAGCCTTCGCACGGAGTGCAGCCTTCGTACAGAGTGCAGCCTTCGCAAGGAGTGTAGCCTTTGTAAGGAGCACAGCCTTCGCACGGAGTGCAGCCTTTGCACAGATAGCAGCTTTGGCTCAGAATGCAGCCTTTGCATGGGGTGCAGCCTTTGCATGAAATGCAGTTTTCGCATGGAGTGCAGTCTTCGTATGGATTGCAACCTTTGCTCGGAGTGCAACCTCTGCTCGGTGTGCAACCTTTGCTTTGAGTGCATCCTTCGCTCGGAGTGCTGCCTTCGCATGGAGTGCAGCGTTTGCAAAGAGTGCAGCCTTTGCATGGAGTGCATCCTTCACATGGGGTGGAGCATTTGCATGGAGTGCAGCCTTCGCATGGAATGAAAACTTCGCATGGAGTGCTGCCTTCGCACGAAGTGCTGCTGTTGCACGGCGTGCACCCTTCGCATGGAGTGCAGCCTTCGCATGGAGTGCTGCCATCGCACGGAGTGTAGCCTGCACATGCAGTGCAGCCTTCACAAGGAGTGCAGCCTGCGCAAGGAGACAGCCTTCGCAAGGACTGCTGCCTTCGCAAGGAGTGCTGCTTTCGCAAGGAGTGCTGGTTCGCAAGGAGTGCTGCCTTCGCAAGGAGAGCTGCCTTCGCAAGGAGTGCTGCTGTTGCACAGACTGCAGCCTTCGCATGGAGTGCAGACTTCGCATGGAGTGCAGCCATCGCATGGAGTGCAGCCTTTGGATTGAGTGAAGCCTTCACATGGAGTGCTGCCTTCACACGAAGTGCTGCTGTTGCACGGAGTGCAACCTTCCCATGGAGTGCAGCCTTCGCAATGAGTGCATCCATCGCACGGAGTGCAACCTTTGCACGGAGTGCAGCCTTCGCAAGGAGTGCAGCCTTCGCAAGGAGGCAGCCTTCGCAAGGAGTGCTGCCTTCGCAAGGAGTGCGGCTTTCGCAAGGAGTGCTGATTCGCAAGGAGTGCTCCCTTCACAAGGAGAGCTGCCATCTTATGGAGTGCTGCCTTCGCAAGGAGTGCTGGTTCGCAATGAGTGCTGCCTTCACAAGGAGTGCTGCCTTCGCAAGGAGAGCTGCCTTCGAAAGGAGTGGTGCCCTTGCAAGGAGTGTTGCCTTCGCAAGGAGTGCTGCCTTCGCAAGGAGTGCTGCCCTCGCGAAAAGAGCTGCCTTCGTAACAAGTGTTGCCTTCGCACGGAGTGCAGCCTTCGGACGGAGTGGAGCCTTCGCAGAGTGCAGCCTTCGCACGGAGTGCAGCCTTCGCACGGAGTGCAACCTTCGTGCGGAGAGCAGCCTTTGCGCGGAGTGCAGCCTTCGCACGGAGTGCATCCTTCACACAGAGTGCAGCCTTGGCTCTGAGTGCAAACTTCGCTCGGAGTGCAACCTTTGCTCGGAGTGCAACTTTCGCTCGAAGTGCAGCCTTCGCATGGAGTGCAGCCTTCGCATGGATTGCAGCCATCGCACGGCGTGCACCCTACGTACGGAGTGCAGACTTCGCAAGGAGTGCAGCCTTTGAAAGGACCACAGCCTTCGCATGGAGTGCAGCCTTTGCTCAGATTGCAGCCCTTGCACGGGGTGCAGCCTTTGCATGAAGTGCAGTTTTCGCATGGAGTGCAGTCTTCGTATGGATTGCAACCTTCGCTTGGAGTGCAACCTCTGCTCGGAGTGCAACCTTTGCTCGGAGTGCATCCTTCGCTCGGAATGCTGCCTTCGCATGGAGTGCAGCGTTCGCATGGAGTGCAGCCTTTGCATGGAGAGAAACCTTGGCATGGAGTGGTGCCTTCGCACGAAGTGCTGCTATTGCACGGCGTGCACTCTTCGCATGGAGTGCAGCCTTCGCACGGAGTGCTGCCGTCGCACGGAGTGCGGCCTTCTAACGCAGTGCAGCCTTCGCAAGGAGTGCAGCCTTCGCAAGGAGTGCAGCCTTCGCAAAGACTACTGCCTTCGCAAGGAGTGCAGGCTTCCCAAGGACTGCTGATTCGCAAGGAGTGCTGCCTTCGCAAGGAGTGCTGCCTTCGCATGGGGTGCTGCCTTTGCAAGGAGTGCTGCCTTCGCAAGGGATGCTGCCTTCGCAACGGGTGCTGCCTTCGCAAGCAGTGCTGCCTTCGCACAGAGTGCAGCCTTCGCACGGAGTGCAGCCTTCGCACGGAGTGCAGCCTTCGCACGGAGTGCAGCCTTCGCACGGAGTGCAGCCTTCGCACGGAGTGCAGCCTTCGCACGGAGTGCAGCCTTCGCACGGAGTGCAGCCTTCGCACAGAGTGCAGCCTTCGCACAGAGTGCAGCCTTCGCACAGAGTGCAGCCTTCGCACAGAGTGCAGCCTTCGCACGGAGTGCAGCCTTTGCACGGAGTGCAGCCTTTGCATGGATTGCAGCCTTAGCAAGGACTGCAGCCTTCGCACAGGGTTCAGCCTTCGCAAGGTCTGCAGCCTTCGCACAGAATGCAGCCTTCGCAATGTGTTCTGCCTTCGCACGGAGTGCTGCCATTGCACGGAGTGAGCCCTTCGCACGGAGTGCAGCCTTCGCACAGAGTGCAGCCTTCGCACCGAGTGCAGCATTAGCACGGAGTGCAGCCTTCACACCGGGTGCAACCTTCGCTCAGAGTGCAACCTTCGCTTGGAGTGCAGCCTTCGCATGGAGTGCAGCGTTTGCACGGAGTGCTGCCTTCGCAAGGAGTGCTGCCTTCACAAGGAGTGCTGCCTTCGCAAGGAGTGCTGCTGTTGCACCGAGTGCAGCTTTCGCATGGAGTGCAGACTTCGCATGGAGTGCAGCCTTCGCAAGGTGTGCAGCCATCGCAAGGAGTGCAGCCTTCGCAAGGAGGCAGCCTTCGCAAAGAGTGCTACCTTCGCAAGGAGTGCTGGTTCGCAAGGAGTGCTGCCTTCGCAAAGAATGCTGCCTTTGCAAGGAGTGCTGCCTTTGCACGGATTGCAGCCTTCGCAGGAAGTGCAGCCTTCGCACGGAGTGCATCCTTCGCACGGAGTGCAACCTTCGCAAGGAGTGCAGCCTTCGCACGGAGTGCGGCCTTCGCACGGAGTGCAGCCTTCGCATGGAGAGCAGCCTTCGCACAGAGTGCAGCCTTCGCACGGAATGCAGGCCTTCGCAAGAAGTGCAGCATTCGCACGGAGTGCAGCCTTAGCACGGAGTGCAGCCTTCGCACGGAGTGCAGCCTTCGCAAGGAGTGCAGCCTTCGTAAGGGGCGCAGCGTTTGCAAGGAGTGCAGCCTTTGCACAGAGTGCAGCCTTTGCACAGGGTGCAGCCTTTGCACAGGATGCAGCCTTCGCATGAAATTCAGTTTTCGCATGGAGTGCTGACTTCGTATGGATTGCAACCTTCGCTCAGAGTGCAACCTTCGCTCGGAGTGCGTTCTTCGCTCGGAGTGCTGCCTTCGCATGGAGTGCAGCGTTTGCATGGAGTGCAGCCTTTGCATGGAGTGCTGCCTTCACACGAAGTGCTGTCATCGCACGGAGTGCAGCCTTTACAAGGAGTGCAGCCTTTACAAGGAGTGCAGCCTTCGCAAAGACTACTGCCTTCGCAAGGAGTGCTGCTTTCGCAAGGAGTGCTGATTCGCAAGGAGTGCTGCCTTCGCAAGGATTGCTGCCTTCGCATGCAGTGCTGCCTTTGCAAGGAGTGCTGCTTCGCAAGGAGAGTTGCCTTCGCAAAGCGTGCTGCCCTTGCAAGGAGTGTTGCCTTTGCAAGGAGTGCTGGCTTCGCAAGGAGTGGTGCCTTCGCGAGGAGGGCTGCCTTCGCATGGATTGTTGCCTTAGCACGGAGTGTAGCCTCTGCACAGAGTGGAGCATTCGCACGGAGTGCAGCCTTCGCATGGAGTGCAGCCTTCGCATGGAGTGCAGCCTTCGCGCAGAGAGCAGCCTTCGCGCGGAGTGCAGCCTTCGCATGGAGTGCAGCCTTCGCATGGAGTGAAGCCTTCGCATGGAGTGCTGCCTTCGCACGAAGTGCTGCTACTGCATGGAGAGCAGCCTTTGCATGGAGTGCAGCCTTCGCATGGAGTGCAGCCATCACACGGCGCGCAGCCTACGCACGGAGTGCAGCCTTCGCACGGACTGCTGCCATCACACGGAGTGTGACATTCACACGCAGTGCAGCCTTCGCAAGGAGAGCAGCCTTCGCAAGGAGTGCAGCATTCGCAAAAGCTACTGCCTCCGCAAGGAGTGCTGCCTTCGCAAGGGGTGCTGATTCGCAAGGAGTGCTGCCTTCGCTAGGAGTGCTGCCTTCATATGGAGTGCTGCCTTTGAAAGGAGTGCTGCCTTTGAAAGGAGTGCTGCCTTCACAAGGAGTGCTGCCTTCGCAAGGAGTGCAGCCTTCGCACGGAATGCAGCCTTCACACGGAGTGCAGCCTTTGCATGGGGTGCAGTCTTTGCACGGATTGCCGCCTTTGCAAGGACTGCAGCCTTCGCACAGAGTTCAGCCTTCACAAGGACTGCAGCCTTCGCACAGAATGCAGCCTTCGCAAGGAGTGTTGCCTTCGCACGGAGTGCTGCCGTCGCATGGAGTGAGGCCTTTGCACGAACTGCAGCCTTCGCATGGAGCGAATCCTTCACACCGAGTGCAACCTTCGCTCGGAGTGCAACCTTTGCTCAGAGTGCAGCCTTCGCATGGAGTGCAGCGTTTGCACGGAGTGATGCCTTCGCAAGGGGTGCTGCATTCAGAGGAGTGCAGCCTTTGCAAGGAGTGCTGCTATTGCACGGAGTGCAGCCTTAGCATGGAGTGCAGACTTCGCATGGAGTGCAGCCATCGCATGGAGTGCAGCCTTTGGACGGAGTGAAGCCTTCACATGGAATGCTGCCTTCACAAGAAGTGCTGCTGTTGCACGGAGTGCAACCTTCGCATAGAGTGCAGCCTTCACAATGAGTGCAGCCATCGCACAGAGTGCAGCCTTTGCACGGAGTGCAGCCTTTGCAAGGAGTGCAGCCTTCACAAGGAGGCAGCCTTCGCAAGGAGTGCAGCCTTCGCAAGGAGTGCAGCCTTCGTAAGGGGCGCAGCGTTTGCAAGGAGTGCAGCCTTTGCACAGAGTGCAGCCTTTGCACAGGGTGCAGCCTTTGCACAGGATGCAGCCTTCGCATGAAATTCAGTTTTCGCATGGAGTGCTGACTTCGTATGGATTGCAACCTTCGCTCAGAGTGCAACCTTCGCTCGGAGTGCGTTCTTCGCTCGGAGTGCTGCCTTCGCATGGAGTGCAGCGTTTGCATGGAGTGCAGCCTTTGCATGGAGTGCTGCCTTCACACGAAGTGCTGTCATCGCACGGAGTGCAGCCTTTACAAGGAGTGCAGCCTTTACAAGGAGTGCAGCCTTCGCAAAGACTACTGCCTTCGCAAGGAGTGCTGCTTTCGCAAGGAGTGCTGATTCGCAAGGAGTGCTGCCTTCGCAAGGATTGCTGCCTTCGCATGCAGTGCTGCCTTTGCAAGGAGTGCTGCTTCGCAAGGAGAGTTGCCTTCGCAAAGCGTGCTGCCCTTGCAAGGAGTGTTGCCTTTGCAAGGAGTGCTGGCTTCGCAAGGAGTGGTGCCTTCGCGAGGAGGGCTGCCTTCGCATGGATTGTTGCCTTAGCACGGAGTGTAGCCTCTGCACAGAGTGGAGCATTCGCACGGAGTGCAGCCTTCGCATGGAGTGCAGCCTTCGCATGGAGTGCAGCCTTCGCGCAGAGAGCAGCCTTCGCGCGGAGTGCAGCCTTCGCATGGAGTGCAGCCTTTGCATGGAGTGCAGCCTTCGCATGGAGTGAAGCCTTCGCATGGAGTGCTGCCTTCGCACGAAGTGCTGCTACTGCATGGAGAGCAGCCTTTGCATGGAGTGCAGCCTTCGCATGGAGTGCAGCCATCACACGGCGCGCAGCCTACGCACGGAGTGCAGCCTTCGCACGGACTGCTGCCATCACACGGAGTGTGACATTCACACGCAGTGCAGCCTTCGCAAGGAGAGCAGCCTTCGCAAGGAGTGCAGCATTCGCAAAAGCTACTGCCTCCGCAAGGAGTGCTGCCTTCGCAAGGGGTGCTGATTCGCAAGGAGTGCTGCCTTCGCTAGGAGTGCTGCCTTCATATGGAGTGCTGCCTTTGAAAGGAGTGCTGCCTTTGAAAGGAGTGCTGCCTTCACAAGGAGTGCTGCCTTCGCAAGGAGTGCAGCCTTCGCACGGAATGCAGCCTTCACACGGAGTGCAGCCTTTGCATGGGGTGCAGTCTTTGCACGGATTGCCGCCTTTGCAAGGACTGCAGCCTTCGCACAGAGTTCAGCCTTCACAAGGACTGCAGCCTTCGCACAGAATGCAGCCTTCGCAAGGAGTGTTGCCTTCGCACGGAGTGCTGCCGTCGCATGGAGTGAGGCCTTTGCACGAACTGCAGCCTTCGCATGGAGCGAATCCTTCACACCGAGTGCAACCTTCGCTCGGAGTGCAACCTTTGCTCAGAGTGCAGCCTTCGCATGGAGTGCAGCGTTTGCACGGAGTGATGCCTTCGCAAGGGGTGCTGCATTCAGAGGAGTGCAGCCTTTGCAAGGAGTGCTGCTATTGCACGGAGTGCAGCCTTAGCATGGAGTGCAGACTTCGCATGGAGTGCAGCCATCGCATGGAGTGCAGCCTTTGGACGGAGTGAAGCCTTCACATGGAATGCTGCCTTCACAAGAAGTGCTGCTGTTGCACGGAGTGCAACCTTCGCATAGAGTGCAGCCTTCACAATGAGTGCAGCCATCGCACAGAGTGCAGCCTTTGCACGGAGTGCAGCCTTTGCAAGGAGTGCAGCCTTCACAAGGAGGCAGCCTTCGCAAGGAGTGCTGCCTTCGCAAGGAGTGCTGCTTTCGCAAGGAGTGCTGATTCGCAAGGAGTGCTGCCTTCGCAAGGAGAGCTGCATTCTTAAGGAGTGCTGCCTTCGTAAAGAGTGCTGCCTTCACAAAGAGTGCTGCCATCGCAGGGAGTGCTGCCTTCCCAAGGAGTGCTGCCTTCCCAAGGAGTGCTGCCTTCGCAAGGGGTGATGCCTTTGCACGGATTCCAGCCTTCGCAGGGAATGCAGCCTTCGCACGGAGTGCATCCTTCACATGGAATGCAGCCTTCGCAAGGAGTGCAGGCTTCGCACGGTGTGCAGCCTTCGCACAGAGTGCAGCCTTTGCACAGAGAGCACCCTTCGCCCGGAGTGCAGCCTTCACAGGCAATGCAGGTCTTCGCACGGAGTGCAGCATTCGCACAGAGTGCAGCCTTCGACGGAGTGCATCCTTCGCACAGAGTCCAGCCTTCCCACAGAGTGCAGCCTTCGCAAAGAGAGCAGCCTTCGCATGGAGTGCAGCCTTCGAAAGGTGTGCAGCCTTCGTAAGGGGCGTAGCCTTTGCAAGGAGTGCAGCCTTCGCACGGAGTCCTGTCATCGTACGGAGTGCAGCCTTTACACGGAGTGCAGCCTTCGCAAGGTGTGCAGCCTTCGCAAGGAGTGCTGCCTTCGCAAAGACTACTGCCTTCGCAAGGAATGCTGCCTTCGCACGGAGTGCAGCCTTCGCATGGAGTGAATCCTTCGCATGGAGTGCTGCGTTCGCACGAAGTGCTGCTATTGCACGGAGTGCAGCCTTTGCATGGAGTGCAGCCTTTGCATGGAGTGGAGCCTTCGCATGGAGTGCAGCCATCGCACGGCGTGCAGCCTACGCACGGAGTGCAGCCTTCGCAAGGGGTGCAGCCTTTGTAAGGAGCACAGCGTTCGCACGGAGTGCAGCCTTTGCACAGAGCGCAGCCTTGGCTCAGAATGCAGCCTTTGCACGGGGTGCAGCCTTTGCATGAAATGCAGTTTTCGCATGGAGTGCAGTCGTCGTATGGATTGCAACCTTCACTCGGAGTGCAACATCTGCTCGGTGTGCAACCTTTGCTCAGAGTACATCTTTCACTCGGAGTGCTGCCTTTGCATGGACTGTAGCGTTTACATTGAGTGCAGCCTTTGCATGGAAGGCATCCTTCACATGGGGTGGAGCATTTGCATTGAGTGCAGCCTTCACATGCAGTGCAGCCTTGACAAGGAGTGCAGCCTTTGCTAGGAGACAGCCTTCGCAAGGAGTGCTGCCCTCGCAAGGAGTGCTGCCTTCGCAAGGAGTGCTGCCTTCGCAAGGAGTGCTGCTTTCGCAAGGAGTGCTGATTCGCAAGGAGTGCTGCATTCGCAAGGAGAGCTGCCTTCTTAAGGAGTGCTGCCTTCGCAAGGAGTGCTGCCTTCGCAAGGAGTGCTGCCTTCGCAAGGAGTGCTGCCTTCGCAAGGAGTGATGCCTTCGCAAGGAGTGCTGCCTTCGCAAGGAGTGCTGCCTTCGCAAGGAGTGCTGCCTTTGCACGGATTGCAGCCTTTGCAGGGAGTGCAGAATTCGCACGGAGTGCATCCTTCGCACGGAATGCAGCCTTCGCAAGGAGTTCAGCCTTTGCACGGATTGCAGCCTTCGCAAGGAGTGCAGCCTTTGTAAGGGGCGCAGCCTTTGCAAGGAGTGCAGCCTTTGCACAGAGTGTAGCCATTGCACAGAATGCAGCCTTTGCACAGGGTGCAGCCTTTGCACAGGGTGCAGCCTTCGCATGAAATTCAGTTAGCGCATGGAGTGCAGTCTTCGTATGGATTGCAACCTTCACTCAGAGGGCAACCTTCACTCGGAGTGCAACCTTCGCTCGGAGTGCAACCTTTGCTCAGAGTGCGCTCTTGGCTCGGAGTGCTGCCTTCGCATGGAGTGCAGCGTTTGCATGGAGTGCAGCCTTCGCATGGAGTGCTGCCTTCACACGAAGTGCTGCTATTGGACGGCGTTCACACTTCGCATGGAGTGCAGCCTTCGCACGGAGTGCTGTCATCGCACGGAGTGCAGCCTTTACAAGGAGTGCAGCCTTCGCAAGGAGTGCAGCCTTCGCAAAGACTACTGCCTTCGCAAGGAGTGCTGCTTTCGCAAGGAGTGCTGATTCGCAAGGAGTGCTGCATTCGCAAGGAGTGCGGCCTTCCCATGCAGTGCTGCCTTTGCAAGGAGTGCTGTCTTCGCAAGGAGTGCTGCCTTCACGAGGAGTGCTGCCTTCGCACGGAGTGTTGCCCTCGCACGGACTGCAGCCATCGCACGGAGTGAAGCACTCGCACGGAGTGCAGCCTTCGAACGGAGTGCAGCCTTCGCACGGAGTGCAGCCCTCACGCGGAGAGCAGCCTTCACGCGGAGTGCAGCCTTCACACGGAGTGCAGCCTTCGCACGGAGTGTATCCTTCACACAGAGTGCAGCCTCGGATCGGAGTGCAACCTTCACTCGGAGTGCAACCTTCGCTCGGAGTGCAACCTTCGCTCGGAGTGCAACCTTCACTCGGAGTGCAGCCTTCGTCTGGAGTGCAGCCTTTGCATGGAGTGCAGCCTTCGCATGGAGTGCTGTCTTTGCAAGGAGTGCTGTCTTCGCAAGGAGTGCTGCCTTCGCGAGGAGTGCTGCCTGCGCACGGAGTGCTGCCTTCGCACGGAGTGCTGCCTTCGCACGGAGTGCTGCCTTCGCACGGAGTGCTGCCTTCGCCCAGAGTGCTGCCTTCGCACAGAGTGCAGCCCTCGTACAGAGTGCATCCTTCACTCGGAGTGCCGCCCTCGCATGGAGTGCAGCGTTTGCATAGAATGCAGCCTTTGCATGGAGTGCATCCTTCACACGGGGTGGAGCATTTGCATGGAGTGCAGCCTTCGCATGGAGTGAAACCTTCGCATGGAGTGCTGCCTTCGCAAGAAATGCTGCTGTTGCACGGCGTGCACCCTTCGCATGGAGTGCAGCCTTCGCACGGAGTGCTGCCATCGCACGGAGTGCAGCCTTCACATGCAGTGCAGCCTTCACAAGGAGTGCGGCCTTCGCAAGGAGACAGCCTTCGCAGGGAGTGCTGCCTTCGCAAGGAGTGCAGCCATCGCATGGAGTGCAGCCTTCGCTAGGAGTCCTGATGTTGCACAGAGTGCAGCCTTCACATGGAGTGCAGCCTTCGCAAGGAGTGCAGCCATCGCACGCAGTGCAGTCTTTGCACGGAGTGCAGCCTTCGCAAGGAGTGCAGCCTTCGCACTGAGTCCAGCCTTTGCACAGAGAGCAGCCTATGCTCAGATTGCAGCCTTTGCACGAGATGCAGCCTTTGCATGAAATGCAGTTTTCACATGGAGTGCAGTCTTCGTATGGACTGCAACCTTCGCTCGGAGTGCAACCTCTGCTCAGAGTTCAACCTTTGCTGGGAGTGCATCCTTCGCTCAGAGTGATGCCTTCGCATGGAGTGCAGCGTTTGCATGGAGTGCAGCCTTTGCATGGAGTGCATCCATCACATGGGGTGGAGCATTTGCATGGAGTGCAGCTTTCGCATGGAGTGAAATCTTCACATGGAGTGCTGCCTTTGCACGAAGTGCTGCTGTTGCACGGCGTGCACCCTTTGCATCGAGTGCAGCCTTCGTACGGAGTGCTGCCATCGCACGGAATGCAGCCTTCACATGCAGTGCAGCCTTCGCAAGGAGTGCAGCCTTCGCAACGAGTGCTGCCTTCGCACGGAGTGCTGCCTTCGCACGGAGTGCAATTCTCTCACTGAGTGCAGCCTTCGCACGGAGTGCAGATTACGCACGGAGTGCAGCCTTCGCACAGAGTGCAGCCTTCGCATGGAGTGCAGCCTTCGCACGGAGTGCAGCCTTTGTTCAGAGTGCAGCCTTCGCAAGGAGTGCAGCCTTTGTAAGGAGCACAGCCTTCGCACGGAGTGCAGCCTTTGCACAGAGAGCAGCCTTGGCTCAGAATGCAGCCTTTGCACGGGGTGCAGCCTTTGCATGAAATGCAGTTTTCGCATGGAGTGCATTCTTCGTATGGATTGCAACCCTCGCTCGGAGTGCAACCTCTGCTCGGTGTGCAACCTTTGCTCGGAGTGCATCCTTCGCTCGGAGTGCTGCCTTCGCATGGAGTGCAGCGTTTGCAAAGAGTGCAGCCTTTGCATGGAGTGCATCCTTCACATGGGGTGGAGCATATGCATGGAGTGCAGCCTTCACATGGAGTGAAACCTTCGCATTGAGTGCTGCCTTCGCACGAAGTGCTGCTGTTGCACGGCGTGCACCCTTCGCATGGAGTGCAACCTTCACACGGAGTGCTGCCATCGCACGGAGTGCAGCCTTCACATGCAGTGCAGCCTTCACAAGGAGTGCAGCCTGCGCAAGGAGACAGCCTTCGCAAGGAGTGCTGCCTTCGCAAGGAGTGCTGTTTTCGCAAGGAGTGCTGATTCGCAAGGAGTGCTGCCTTCGCAAGGAGAGCTGCCTTCTTAAGGAGTGCTGCCTTCGCAAGGAGTGCTGCCTTCGCAAGGAGTGCCGCCTTCGCAAGGAGTGCTGCCTTCGCAAGGAGTGCTGCCTTCGCAAGGAGTGCAGCCTACGCACGGAGTGCAGCCATCGCACGGAGAGCAGCCTTCGCACGGAGTGCAGCCTTCGCATGGAAGGCAGCCTTTGCATGGCGTGCCGCCATCGCATGGAGTGCAGCCTTCGCTAGGAGTCCTGCTTTTGCACAGAGTGCAGCCTTGACATGGAGTGCAGCCTTCGCAAGGATTGCAGCCATCGCACTCAGTGCAGCCATTGCACGGAGTGCAGCCTTCGCAAGGAGTGCAGCCTTCGCAAGGAGTGCTGCCTTCGCAAGGAGTGCTGCTTTCGCAAGGAGTGCTGATTCGAAAGGAGTGCTGCCTTTACAAGGAGTGCTGCCTTCGCAAGGAGAGCTGCTTCGCAAGGAGTGCTGCCTTCGCAAGGAGTGCTGCCTTCGCAAGAAGAGCTGACTTCGCAAGGAGTGCTGCCCTTGCAAGGAGTGTTGCCTTTGCAAGGAGTGCTGCCTTCGCAAGGAGTGCTGCCTTCGCGAGGAGTGCTGCATTCGCACGGAGTGTTGCCTTCGCACGGCGTGCAGCCTTCGCATGGAGTGGACCCTTCGCACGGAGTGCAGCCTTCGCACGGAGTGTAGCCTTCGCATGGAGTGTAGCCTTCGCACGGAGTGCAGCCTTTTCGCGGAGAGCAGCCTTTGCTTCAAGTTCAGCCTTCGCATTGAGTGCATCCTTCACACAGAGTGCAGCCTTGGCTTGGATTGCAACCTTCGCTCGGAGTGCAACCTTCGCACAGAGTGCAACCTTCACTCGGAATGCAGCCTTCGCATGGAGTGCAGTGTTTGCATGGAGTGCAGCCTTCGCATGGAGTGAAGCCTTCGCATGGAGTGCTGCCTTCGCACGAAGTGCTGCTGTTGCACAGAGTGCAGCCTTTGCATGGAGTGCAGCCTTCGCTTGGAGTGCAGCCATCGCACGGCGTGCAGCCTAAGCACGGAGTGAAGCCCTCCCAAAGAGTGCAGCCTTTGAAAGGAGCACAGCCTTCGTACTGAGTGCAGCCTTTGCACAGAGTGCAGCCTATGCTCAGATTGCAGCCTTTGCACGAGGTGCAGCCTTTGCATGAAATGCAGTTTTCGCATGGAGTGCAGTCTTCGTATGGACTGCAACCTTCGCTCGGAGTGCAACCTCTGCTCGGAGTTCAACCTCTGCTCAGAGTGCATCCTTCGCTCGGAGTGATGCCTTCGCATGGAGTGTAGCGTTTGCTTGGAGTGCAGCCTTTGCATGGAGTGCATCCATCACATGGGGTGGACCATTTGCATGGAGTGCAGCTTTCGCATGGGGTGAAATCTTCGCATGGAGTGCTGCCTTCGCACGAAGTGCTGCTGTTGCACGGCGTGCACCCTTCGCATCGAGTGCAGCCTTCGTACGGAGTGCTGCCATCGCAGGGAATGCAGCCTTCACATGCAGTGCAGCCTTCGCAAGGAGTGCAGCCTTCGCAAGGAGTGCTACCTTCGCAAGGAGCGCTGCCTTCGCAAGGAGTGCTGACTGCGCAAGGAGTGCTGCCTTCGCAACGAGTGCTGCCTTCGCACGGAGTGCTGCCTTCGCACGGAGTGCAGCCTTCGCACGGAGTGCAGCCTTCGCACGGAGTGCAGCCTATGCACGGATTGCAGCCTTCGCACAGAGTGCAGCCTTCGCATGGAGTACAGCCTTCGTACCGAGTGCAGCCTTTGCACGGATTGCAGCCTTCGCATTGACTGCAGCCTTCGCACACAGATCAGCCTTCGCAAGGACTGCAGCCTTCGCACAGAATGCAGCCTTCGCACAGAATGCAGCCTTCGCAAGGAGTGCTGCCTTCGCACAGAGTGCTGCCGTCGCACGGAGTGAGGCCTTCACCTGGAGTGCAGCCTTCGCAAGGAGTTCAGCCTTCGCACGGAGTGCATCCTTCGCAAGGTGTGCAGCCATTGCACGGAGTGCAGGACTTTTCACGGAGTGCAGCCTTCGCACAGAGTGCAGCCTTTGTTCAGACTGCAGCCTTCGCAAGGAGTGCAGCCTTTGTAAGGAGCACAGCCTTCGCACGGAGTGCAGCCTTTGCACAGATAGCAGCCTTGGCTCAGAATGCAGCCTTTGCACGGGGTGCAGCCTTTGCATGAAATGCAGTGTTCGCATGGAGTGCAGTCTTCGTATGGATTGCAACCTTCGCTCGGAGTGCAACCTCTGCTCGGTGTGCAACCTTTGCTCGGAGTGCATCCTTCGCTCGGAGTGCTGCCTTCGCATGGAGTGCAGCGTTTGCAAAGAGTGCAGCCTTTGCATGGAGTGCATCCTTCACATGGGGTGGAGCATTTGCATGGAGTGCAGCCTTCGCATGGAGTGAAACCTTCGCAAGGAGTGCTGCCTTCGCAAGGAGTGCTGCTTTCGCAAGGAGTGCTGATTCGCAAGGAGTGCTGCCTTCGCAAGGAGAGCTGCCTTCTTAAGGAGTGCTGCCTTCGCAAGGAGTGCTGCCTTCGCAAGGAGTGCTGCCTTCGCAAGGAGTGCTGCCTTCGCAAGGAGTGCTGCCTTCGCAAGGAGTGCTGCCTTCGCAAGGAGAGCTGCCTTCTTAAGGAGTGCTGCCTTCGCAAGGAGTGCAGCCTTCGCAAGGAGAGCTGCTTCGCAAGGAGTGCTGCCTTCGCAAGGAGTGCTGCCTTCGCAAGAAGAGCTGCCTTCGCAAGGAGTGCTGCACTTGCAAGGAGTGTTGCCTTTGCAAGGAGTGCTGCCTTCGCAAGGAGTGCTGCCTTCGCGAGGAGTGCTGCATTCGCACGGAGTGTTGCCTTCGCACGGCGTGCACCCTTCGCATGGAGTTGACCCTTCGCACAGAGCGCAGCCTTCGCACGGAGTGTAGCCTTCGCACGGAGTGCAGCCTTCGCGCGGAGAGCAGCCTTCGCGCGGAGTTCAGCCTTCGCACGGATTGCATCCTTCACACAGAGTGCAGCCTTGGCTTGGAGTGCATCCTTTGCTCGGAGTGCAACCTTTGCTCGGAGTGCAACCTTCGCACGGAGTGCAACCTTCGCTCGGAGATCTGCCTTCGCATGGAGTGCAGTGTTTGCATGGAGTGCAGCCATCGCATGGAGTGAATCCTTCGCATGGAGTGCTGCCTTCGCACGAAGTGCTGCTGTTGCACGGAGTGCAGCCTTTGCATGGAGTGCAGCCTTTGCAACGAGTGCAGCCTTCGCATGGAGAGCAGCCATCGCACGGCGTGCAGCCTACGCACGGAGTGCAGCCCTCGCAAGGATTGCAGCCTTTGAAAGGAGCACAGCCTTCGCACTGAGTGCAGCCTATGCTCAGATTGCAGCCTTTGCACGGGGTGCAGCCTTTGCATGAAATGCAGTTTTCGCATGGAGTGCAGTCTTCGTATGGAGTGTTGCCATCGCACGGAATGCAGCCTTCACATGCAGTGCAGCCTTCGCAAGGAGTGCGGCCTTCGCAAGGAGTGCGGCCTTCGCAAGGAGTGCTGCCTTCGCAAGGAGTGCTGCCTTCGCAAGGAGTGCTGCCTTCGCAAGGAGTGCTGCCTGCGCAAGGAGTGCTGCCTTCGCAACGAGTGCTGCCTTCGCATGGAGTGCTGCCTTTGCACGGAGTGCGGCCTTCGCATGGAGTACAGCCTTCGTACCGAGTGCAGCCTTTGCACGGATTGCAGCCTTCGCAATGACTGCAGCCTTCGCACGCAGTACAGCCTTCGCAAGGACTGCAGCCTTCGCACAGAATGCAGCCTTCGCAAGGAGTGCTGCCTTCGCACAGAGTGCTGCCTTCGCACGGAGTGAGGCCTTCACTTGGAGTGAGGCCTTCATTTGGAGTGCAGCATTCGCACAGAGTGCAGCCTTCGCACCGAGTGCAGCCTTCGCACGGAGCGCAGACTTCACACGCAGTGCAGCCTTCGCAAGGAGTGCAGCCTTCGCAAAGACTACTGCCTTCGCAAGGAGATCTGCCTTCGCATGGAGTGCTGCTTTTGCAAGGAGTGCTGCCCTTGCAAGAAGTGCAGCCTTCGCAAGGGGTGCTGCCTTCACAAGGAGTGCTGCCTTCGCAAGGAGTGCTGCCTGCGCAATGAGTGCTGCCTTCGCAACGAGTGCTGCCTTCGCACGGAGCGCAGACTTCACACGCAGTGCAGCCTTCATGCGGAGTGCAGCCTTCGGACAGCGTGCATCACTCACAGCCCCCTGCGGGTTCGGGGGTTAGAATAGGCCCGCGGTATTCCTGCCTGTCGTAAGAGGCGACTAAAAGGAGTCTCACATGTTTCGGCCTTATGTGATGGTCCCCTCATGGGTTTGACCTCCACCTTTCTAAATTATTCCGAAGAGCGAGCCAATTGGGGAAGGGTGCCTTACATGGTGCACTGTATCCGTCGTGCAATTAGACCTTTAGCCGGCTTTCTCGTCGTTGCAATGGTGTCCCGCTCGTTTTCGATCTCTTGAGCGATTACCACGCTGCACTCTGCAGTGTTTCTTTTAACTGCGACGACGACCTTGGACAGTTTTGCACCTAAGATCCAGCACGGTAGCCAGTCCGTTGTGGTGGGGCCGCCATGTACCCTCTTGGTTGTAGCCCCCTGACAACACAGGGATCGCTCTACTGATGCCTGCGCCGTTAACTCCCCACGTATGCCAAGGAGTAGATGCCCATCTCCTTGGGGCATCAGGACTCCCGGCAATGGCCGTCCTGCCAGGTGGCTATTGCTGCGGCTGGGTGGCGCCCGTGGGGAGGGCCCTTGGTCGGAGTAGGTGGCATCAGGGCGGATGACCCGCAATGAAGCGTGGTACATCGTCTCTCGCTGGTGGGCCTCCACCAGCAGTCTCTAAGCGATCGAGGTCTAACCTCAACGGGAAGAAATTTGATCCGAGATCGTTTCCCTCCCTAGCTACTCCATGGGAGGAACGTCTTGCTACAACAGGCAGTGGAGAATATTCACCCCGATACCTCGTGTGTACGCGGGTTGATGGAGAATCTTTTATGTCAACCAAGCCCCAGTTTTTTGTGGAGCATTTAGAGGACAAGTTCGGGGAGGTGGAGGGCTTGTCAAAGATGCGCTCTGGTTCTGTGCTCATCAAAACGGCATCCTCTGCCCAGTCACGGAGGTTGCTAAATTGTGACAAGTTGGGGGATCTTTCCGTTAGCATCACGCCGCATAAGAGTCTCAACATGGTCCAGGGTATTATATTCCACAGGGATCTTCTTCTGCAGTCCGACGATGAATTACGCGCCAACCTCGAACGACGAGGTGTTCACTTCGTCCGGCGCGTCCATCGGGGTCCGAGGGATAATCAGGTAGCCACCGGTGCCTTCATCTTGGCCTTTGAGGGTGATGTATTACCCGAAAAGGTTAAGGTGATGGTTTACCGTTGTGATGTGAAGCCATATATCCCTCCTCCGATGCGGTGTTTTAAATGCTGGAAGTTCGGGCACATGTCATCTCGCTGTACTTCCAGCATCACGTGTCGGGATTGTGGACGTCCTGCGCATCCTGATACTCCATGTGCCCCGCCTCCTATCTGTGTTAACTGCGGAGAACACCATTCCCCCTGCTCGCCGGACTGTCGGATCTTCCAGAAGGAAAGGAAGATAATGGAATATAAGACCCTGGACCGCCTGACCTACACCGAGGCAAGGCGGAAATATGAGCGGCTACATCCTGTACCCATGACGACTACCTATGCCGCTGCTGCAACACCAGTTCGATCTCAGCTCTGCCAGAATTCACCGGCCCCCTTGGTTGTGGGGGGCACTTCACTCCCTGTTGCTCCTGCTCCATCTACTTCAGGAGCAACACCTCCCCAACCACCGGGGACATCTGTTCCCCGTTCACAGCCGGAGAAGCGTGGGCCTTCTTCGGCTCCTCTCGCCCGGAAGGGGTCCCTTGGGGCCCTCCCATCCCAGGCTTTGCCCAGTGCCAAAGCGGACACCCGCAAGTTTGCCAAACAACCACCGGTCGCTGGTCGTAGGGCGTCGCGGTCGTCTTCAGTCCCTGAGACTGACCCAGTGGCGCCCTCCCAGCCAGAACCACCAAAGGCACAGCGAGCAAAGCAGTCGAAGAAAAAGGCTCCCAAGAATCCTGAAATTGCCGTGGCACCTGTCCCACCGCAACCTTCTCCCTCTGCGTCCGAAGATGAGGTGGAGATTCTGGCATCCGCTGAGGACCTGGCTCTTGCCAGTCCCTCGAATGCAATGGATGGCCGTAGTGCAGGTGGTGATTCAGTAGCAGCAGGGGCCCCGGAGGCGTAATCTGCCTCCCCAGTCCCTTCACGCCTTTCCCATCCATGGCCAATACCATCCTCCAGTGGAACTGCAGCGGTTTCTTCCACCATCTAGCTGAGCTCCGCCAGCTTATCAGCCTTCATCCTTTCCTTTGCATTGCTCTGCAGGAAACTTGGTTTCCAGCAATGCGAACCCCCGCCCTCCGTGGCTATCGGGGTTATTTTAAGAACCGGGCAACTTATGAAAGGGTGTCTGGTGGCGTCTGCATATATGTCGCTCACACTCTGCACAGCGAGTCTGTCCCTCTCCAAACACCTTTAGAGGCTGTCGCTGTACGGGTGTGGACGCCACAGGCTATTACCGTCTGCAGTATCTACCTTCCACCGGATGGTGCTGTCTCGCAGCATGTCCTGGCTGCTCTGATAACCCAACTGCCGCCACCTTTCATGTTGTTGGGCGATTTCAATGCCCACAACCCTCTATGGGGTGGGACTGTCTCCGATGGCCGCGGTCGTGCCGTGGAGCATTTATTGGCTCAGCTCGACCTTAGCCTCTTGAACACCGGTGCTCCCACACATTTCAGTGTGGCCCATGGCTCGTTCTCCGCCATCGATCTCTCTCTTTGCACCCCCGGACTTGTCCCATCCCTCCACTGGAGGGTGCATCCTGACCTGTGTGGCAGTGACCATTTTCCCATCTATTTGTCACTGCCCCAGTGTCATTCTTCTGGGCGTCTGCCACGCTGGGCCCTCCACAGAGCTGACTGGCCGCGTTTTACTTCCGCGGCAACCGTTGAGTGTCCCCCGCAGGGTGACATTGACGAGGTGGTCCGTGTCTTCACCACGTCCATCATTTCGGCAGCCGAGGCTGCCATCCCCCGCTCTTCTGGACTCCCTCGGAGGAAGGCTGTACCCTGGTGGTCGCCGGAGATTGCTGAGGCTATTCGCGACCGTAGGCGGGCCTTCCAGCGTCATAGGCGGCACCCGTCTCTCGAGACCCTCATCGCCTTTAAGAGGCTACGTGCCTTCGCCCGACGTCTGATTACACGGCGTAAGCAGGAGTGCTGGGAGCAGTATGTCTCATCGTTGGGCTCCCGTGTCTCCCCCTCGCTGGTGTGGTCCCGGATACGGCGGATTTATGGACACCAGACCACTTTCGGTGTCCCTGGGATCTCCTTGGACGGCGCTGTATGCACGGACGCTGCCGCCATTGCTGAACGGCTTGCCGCGCACTTTGCTCAGAGCTCTGCGACTGCATCTTATCCCCCCGCCTTTCGCTCTCTAAAGGAGCGAGCCGAGCGGACGCCGCTCTCATTTCACACGCGTCGTTCTGAAACATACAATGCCCCTTTCAGCGAGAGGGAATTCCTCGCTGCTCTCGCCGATTGCCCTGATACAGCACCAGGCCCAGACTGCATCCACGCGCAGATGCTGAAGCATCTCTCCAGGGACTGCCAGAGACACATTCTCGCGATATTTAATCGCATTTGGAGCGACGGTGTGTTCCCGTCGCAATGGCGAGAGGGTGTTATTGTCCCCATCTTGAAGCCCGGTGCGGACCCACTGGCGGTGGACAGCTATCGTCCCATTACCCTCACCAACGTTTTGTGCAAATTGCTCGAACGTATGGTGGGGCGGCGTTTGTGTTGGGTCCTTGAGTCACGCGGTCTCCTCGCTCCATCCCAGGGTGGCTTCCGTCGGGGCCGGTCTGCAGCGGACAATTTGGTGCGGCTGGAATCTGC
Organism: Schistocerca nitens; assembly: GCF_023898315.1. Taxonomy (NCBI): domain Eukaryota; kingdom Metazoa; phylum Arthropoda; class Insecta; order Orthoptera; family Acrididae; genus Schistocerca; species Schistocerca nitens. The sequence continues at coordinate 273,052 of NW_026045977.1, read as the reverse complement.
AATCCGTACGGCCTTTGCCCGACGTCAGCATCTCGTTGCTGTATTTTTCGATCTGCGGAAAGCGTATGACACCACATGGAGGCATCACATCCTCGCCACGTTGCATGAGTGGGGTCTTCGTGGTCAGCTCCCGGCTTTTCTTCAAAGCTTTTTATTGCGCCGCTCTTTCCGGGTGCAAGTCGGTGCCACCTCTAGTTCCTCTTATATACAGGAAAATGGGGTCCCGCAGGGCTCAGTGTTGAGCGTCTCCTTATTTCTGGTGGCTATTAATGGTCTGGCTGCAGCAGTGGGGTCGTCGGTGTCTCCTTCTTTGTATGCCGACGACTTCTGCATCTCATTTAGCTCCACGACTACGGGAGTCGCCGAACGCCAGCTGCAAGTCGCCATTCGCAAGGCAGCATCGTGGGCTCTGACTCACGGTTTCCAGTTCTCTGCAGCCAAGACTCGAGTTATGCACTTCTGCAGGCGTCGGACGGTCCACCCTCATCCTGAACTTTACCTCGACGGCCACCTGCTCGAGGTGGTGGACACTTGCCGCTTCTTGGGACTCGTGTTTGATGCCCGGCTCACATGGGTTCCTCATATTACTCAGCTGAAGCAAAAATGCTGGCGGCACCTCAACGCCCTCCGCTGCCTTAGCCACACGTCTTGGGGTGCAGATCGCTGCACGCTGCTGCGGTTGTACAGAGCCCTTGTGCAGTCCCGGCTTGATTATGGGAGCCTGGCCTATGGGTCTGCGTCCCCCTCAGTGTTGAAGTTGTTAGACCCCGTACACCACTGTGGGGTTAGGCTTGCCACTGGCGCTTTTCGCACCAGCCCCGTGGATAGTCTACTGGTGGAGGCCGGGGTTCCCCCGCTGCGGATTCGCCGCCATCGTCTGCTCGTCGACTATGCTGTCCACGTTAATTGCTCGCCAGATCATCCCAATCGTCGCCTGCTTTTCCCTGCTATGGTCCTCCATCTGCCCGAACGGCGACCTAGGTCTGGGCTTTCCATAGCTGTCCGTGTCCAGTCCCTGCTGTCAGACCTGGGGTCATTCCCTCTTCTGCCTCCCTTCCGGGTCCGTACACCTACGCCTCCCTGGTGTTTGTCCCGGCCGTCCGTCCGTCTGGATTTGGCACAGGGACCTAAGGACTCGGTTCCGCCTGTGGTCCTCCGTCGCCGTTTTCTTGCGCTCCTCGAATCATTTCCGGGCTGTGAGCCTGTCTACACGGATGGTTCCCTGGTTGATGGTCGCACTGCCTACGCTTTTGCTCACGCTGCCCATGTTGAGCAACGCTCCTTGCCGGCTGGCTGCAGTATTTTTACTGCAGAGCTGGTGGCAATCATGCGCGCTCTTGAGCATCTGCGTTTCTGCTCAGGTGGGTCCATCGTCATCTGCAGTGACTCCCTGAGCAGCCTTCAGGCCATCGACCGCTGCTATCCCTCCTCTCCTCTGGTGTCCTCCATACAGGAGTCTGTTTCCGCCATTGCCCGTTCTGGTCGTTCGGTGGTCTTGGTTTGGACGCCCAGTCATGTTGGCATCCCAGGGAACGAACGTGTCGACAGGCTGGCTAAAGGGGCGATCGACGCCCCGGCTTTGGAGGTCGGCCTTACGGCTCGCGACCAGCAGATGGTGTTGCGCCGTAAGCTGATTGGGATGTGGGCTGCTGAGTGGCGTGGCATGACAGCCCCGAATAAACTGCGGGCTGTCAAGGAGACGACCGCCGTGTGGCGTTCCTCCCTGCGGGCTTCTCGCAGGGACTCGGTGGTCCTGTGTCGGCTGCGCATCGGCCATACGTACCTGACGCACGGCCATCTCTTGCGTCAGGAGGATCCCCCCCTGTGTCAGTGTGGGTCCCGGCTGATGGTCGGCCACATTTTGCTGGAGTGTCCTCGACTGCGCACACTCCGGCAATCTTTTAATCTCCCGGGCACTTTGGCTTTGGTTTTATCTGACGATGCCTCCATGGCTGATAACGTTTTAAATTTTATCCGTGGTAGTCCGTTTTATGGTTCGATTTAGGGAGGTCCTGCACCTTTCCCTTTCTGTGTCTTTTGTCCTTGTGCCTGTTGCTGTTCTGGTGTGCCGTGAGATGGTTGACTCTTTCCCTTTTTTGTTGTCGTGGTCAGTCAACCAGTCTCCGGCCATCTTCTTCTCTTCTATTTCTTTCTGTCTGGTGTTCGTCCGTACTCTTCTTTTCTGTAGTGTTCGTTGCCTCATTCGTGTTCTTTAGCACCTGGGGGGGGGGGGCAGTCTCCTTCCCCCTTGGGGTTTTATCTGCTCTGCGACTTTGTCTCGCTTGTTTTTGGAATGGGGGACTGATGACCTTCGCTGTTTAGTCCCCCTTACACATCCCAACAACCACCACCACCACCATCACTCACACAGAGTGCAGCCTTGGCTTGGAGTACAACCTTCGCTCGGAGTGCAACTTTCGCTCGGAGTGCAACCTTCTCTCGGAGTGCAGCCATCGCATGGAGTGCAGCGTTTGCATGTAGTGCACCCTTCGCATGGAGTCAAGCCTTCGCATGGTGTGCTGCCGTCGCACGAAGTCCTGCTGTTGCACGGAGCGCAGCCTTTCCATGGAGGGCAGCCTTTGCATGGAGTGCAGCCATCGCACGGCGTGCAGCCTACGCACGGCGTGCAGCCTACGCACGGAGTGCAGCCTTCGCAAAGAGTGCACCGTTTGTAAGGGCCACAGCCTTCGTGCGGAGTGCAACCTTTGCACACAGTGCAGCCTTTGCACAGGGTGCAGCCTTGGCTCAGAATGCAGCCTTTGCACAGGGTGCAGCCTTTGCATGAAATGCAGTTTTCGCATGGTGTGCAGTCTTCGTATGGATTGCAACCTGCGCTCGGAGTGCAACCTCTGCTCGGTGTGCAACCTTTGCTCGGACTGCATCCTTCGCTCGGAGTGCTGCCTTCGCATGGAGGGCAGCGTTTGCATGGAGTGCAGCCTCTGCGTGGAGTGCATCTTTCACATGGGGTGGAGCATTTGCATGGAGGGCAGCCTTCGCATGGAGTGATACCTTCGCATGGAGTGCTGCCTTCGCAAGAAGTGGTGCTGTTGCACGGCGTGCACCCATCGCATGGAGTGCAGCCTTCGCAATGAGTGCATCCATCGCACGGAGTGCAGCCTCCACACGCAGTGCAGCCTTCGCAAGGAGTGCAGCCTTCGCAAAGACTACTGCCTTCGCAAGGAGATCTGCCTTCGCAAGGAGTGCTGCTTTTGCAAGGAGTGCTGCCCTTGCAAGAAGTGCAGCCTTCGCAAGGAGTGCTGCCTTCACAAGGAGTGCTGCCTTCGCAAGGAGTGCTGCCTGCGCAATGAGTGCTGCCTTCGCAACGAGTGCTGCCTTCGCACGGAGTGCTGCCATCGCACGGTGTGCAGCTTTCACACGCAGTGCAGCCTTCACACGCAGTGCAGCCTTCGCAAGGAGTGCAGCCTTCGCAAAGAACACTGCCTTCGCAAGGAGTGCTGCCTTCGCAAGGAGTGCTGATTCGCAAGGTGTGTTCCCTTCGCAAGGAGTGCTGCCTTCGCATGGAGTGCTCCCTTTGCAAGGAGTGCTCCCTTTGCAAGGAGTGCTGCCTTCGCAAGGAGTGCTGCCATCACAAGGAGTGCTGCCTTCGCAAGGAGTGCTGCCTTCGCAAGGAATGCTGCCTGCGCAATGAGTGCGGCCTTTGCATGGATTGCAGCCTTCTCAATTACTGCAGCCTTTGCACAGAGTTCAGCCTTCGCAAGGACTGCTGCCTTCGCACAGAATGCAGCCTTTGCAAGGAGTGCTGCCTTCGCACGGAGTGCTGCCGTCGCACAGAGTGAGGCCTTCACACGGAGTGAGGCCTTCGCACGGAGCGCTGCCTTTGCACAGAGTGCAACCTTCGCTCGGAGTGCAACCTTTGCTCGGAGTGCAGCCTTTGCATGGAGTGCAGCGTTTGCACGGAGTGCTGCCTTCGCAAGGAGTGCTGCCTTCGCTAGGGGTGCTGCCTTCGCAAGGAGTGCTGCTGTTGCGCGGACTGCAGCCTTTGCATGGAGTGCAGACTTCGCATGGAGTGCAGCCATCGCATGGAGTGCAGACTTTGGATGGAGTGAAGCCTTCACATGGAGTGCTGCCTTCACACGAAGTGCTGCTGTTGCACAGAGTGCAACCTTCGCATGGAGTGCAGCCTTCGCAATGAGTGCATCCATCGCACGGAGTGCAGCCTTCGCAAGGAGGCAGCCTTCGCAAGGAGTGCTGCCTTCGCAAGGAATTCTGCTTTCGCAAGGAGTGCTGATTCGCAAGGAGTGCTCGCTTCGCAAGGAGAGCTGCCCTCTTAAATAGTGCTGCCCTCGCAAGGAGTGCTGCCTTTGCACGGATTGCAGTCTTCGCACGAAGTGCAGCCTTCTCTCGGAGTGCAACGTTTGCTCGGAATGCAACCTTTGCTCGGAGTCCATCCTTCGCTCGGAGTGCTCCCTTCGCATGGACTGCAGCGTTTGCATGGAGTGCAGCCTTTGCATGGAGTGCATCCTAAACATGGAGTCGAGCATTTGCATGGAGAGCAGCCTTCGCATGGAGTGAAGCCTTCGAATGGAGTGCTGCCTTCACATGAAGTGCTGCTATTGGACGGCGTGCACCATTCGCATGGAGTGCAGCCTTTACAAGGAGTGCAGCCTTCGCAAGGAGTGCAGCCTTCGCAAAGAGAGCTGCCTTCGCAAGGAGTGCTGTCTTCGCAAAGAGAGCTGCCTTCGCAAGGAGTGCTGCCTTCGCAAGGAGTGCTGCCTTCGCACGGACTGCAGCCTTCGCACAGAGTGCAGCCTTCGCACGGAGTGCAGCCTTCGCACAGAGTGCAGCCTTCGCATGGAGTGCAGCCATCACACGGAGTGCAGCCTTTGCACAGATTGCAGCCTTCGCAAGGACTGCTGCCTTCGCGAGGAGTGCTGCTTTCGCAAGGAGTGCTGATTCGCAATGAGTGCTGCCTTCGCAAGGAGTGCTGCCTTCGCAAGGAGAGCTGCCTTCGAAAGGAGTGCTGCCCTTGCAAGGAGTGTTGCCTTCACAAGGAGTGCTGCCTTCGCAAGGAGTGCTGCCCTCGCGAGGAGAGCTGCCTTCGCAAGGAGTGTTACCTTCGCACGGAGTTCAGCCTTCGGACGGAGTGGTGCCTTCGCACAGAGTGCAGCCTTCGCACGGAGTGCAGCCTTCACACAGAGTGCAGCCTTCGCACGGAGTGCAGCCTTCACACGGAGTGCAACCTTCGTGCGGAGAGCAGCCTTTGCGCGGAGTGCAGCCTTCGCTCGGAGTGCAACCTTTGCTTGGAGTGCAACCTTCGCTCGAAGTGCAGCCTTCGCATGGAGTGCAGCCTTAGCATGGATTGCAGCCATCGCACGGCGTGCACCCTACGCACGGAGTGCAGACTTCGCAAGGAGTGCAGCCTTTGAAAGGACCACAGCCTTCGCACGGAGTGCAGGCTTTGCTCAGATTGCAGCCTTTGCACGGGGTTCAGCCTTTGCATGAAATGCAGTTTTCGCATGGAGTGCAGTCTTCGTATGGATTGCAACCTTCGCTTGGAGTGCAACCTCTGCTCGGAGTGCAACCTTTGCTCGGAGTGCATCCTTCGCTCAGAGTGCTGCCTTCGCATGGAGTGCAGCGTTAGCATGGAGTGCAGCCTTTGCATGGAGTGAAACCTTCGCATGGAGTGCTGCCTTCGCACGAAGTGCTGCTGTTGCACGGCGTGCACTCTTCGCATGCCGTGCAGCCTTCGCACGGAGTGCTGCCATCGCATGGAGTGCTGCCTTCACACGCAGTGCAGCCTTCGCAAGGAGTGCAGCCTTCGCAAAGACTACTGCCTTCGCAAGGAGTGCAAGCTTCCCAAGGACTGCTGATTCGCAAGGAGTGCTGCCTTCGCAAGGAGTGCTGCCTTCGCATGGGGCGCTGCCTTTGCAAGGAGTGCTGCCTTCGCAAGGGGTGCTGCCTTCTCAACGAGTGCTGCCTTCGCAAGGAGTATTGCCTTCGCACGGAGTGCAGCCTTCGCACGGAGTGCAGCCTTCGCACGGAGTGCAGCCTTCGCACAGAGTACAGCCTTTGCACAGAGTGCAGCCTTTGCACGGAGTGCAGCCTTTGCACGGATTGCAGCCTTCGTAAGGACTGCAGCCTTCGCACAGAATTCAGCCTTCGCAAGGTCTGCAGCCTTCGCACAGAATGCAGCCTTCGCAATGTGTGCTGCCTTCGCACGGAGTGCTGCCATCGCACGGAGTGAGCTCTTCGCCCGGAGTGCAGCCTTCGCACAGAGTGCAGCCTTCGCACCGAGTGCAGCATTCGCACGGAGCACAGCCTTCACACCGAGTGCAACCTTCGCTCGGAGTGCAACCTTCGCTCGGAGTGCAGCGTTCGCCTGGAGTGCAGCGTTTGCATGGAGTGCTGCCTTCGCAAGGAGTGCTGCCTTCACAAGGAGTGCTGCCTTCGCAAGGAGTGCTGCTGTTGCACGGAGTGCAGCCTTCGCATGGAGTGCAGACTTCGCATGGAGTGCAGCCATCGCATGGAGTGCAGCCTTTGGATGGAGTGAAGCCTTCACATGGAGTGCTGCCTTCCCATGAGGTGCTGCTGTTGCACGGAGTGCAACCTTCGCATGGAGTGCAGCCTTCGCAATGTGTGCGGCCATCGCACGGAGTGCAGCCTTTGCACGGAGTGCAGCCTTCGCAAGGAGTGCAGCCTTCGCCATGAGGCAGCCTTCGCAAAGAGTGCTACCTTCGCAAGGAGTGCTGCTTTCGCATGGAGTGCTGCCTTCGCAAAGAATGCTGCCTTCGCAAGGAGTGCTGCCTTCGGAAGGAGTGCTGCCTTTGCACGGATTGCAGCCTTCGCAGGAAGTGCAGCCTTTGCACGGAGTGCATCCTTCGCACGGAGTGCAACCTTCGCAAGGAGTGCAGCCTACGCACGGAGTGCAGCCTTCGCATGGAGTGCAGCCTTCACATGGAGAGCAGCCTTCGCACAGAGTGCAGCCTTTGCACGGAATGCAGGCCTTCGCAAGAAGTGCAGCATTCGCACGGAGCGCAGCCTTAGCACGGAGTGCAGCCTTTCCACAGAGTGCTGCCTTTGCACAGAGTGCAACCTTCGCACGGAGTGCAGCCTTCGCAAGGAGTGCAGCCTTCGTAAGGGGCGCAGCCTTTGCAAGGAGTGCAGCCTTTGCACAGAGTGCAGCCTTTGCACAGAATGCAGCTTTTGCACAGGGTGCAGCCTTTGCACAGGATGCAGCCTTCACATGAAATTCAGTTTTCGCATGGAGTGCAGTCTTTGTATGGATTGCAACCTTCGCTCAGAGTGCAACCTTCGCCCGGAGTGCGTTCTTCACTCGGAGTGCTGCCTTCGCATGGAGTGCAGCGTTTGCATGGAGTGAAGCCTTCGCATGGAGTGCTGCCTTCACACGAAGTGCTGTCATCACACGGAGTGCAGCCTTTACAAGGAGTGCAGCCTTCGCAAGGAGTGCAGCCTTCGCAAAGACTACTGCCTTCGCAAGGAGTGCTGCTTTCGCAAGGAGTGCTGATTCGCAAGGAGTGCTGCCTTCGCTAGGAGTGCTGCCTTCGCATGCAGTGCTGCCTTTGCAAGGAGTGATGCCTTCGGAAGGAGAGTTGCCTTCGCAAAGCGTGCTGCCCTTGCAAGGAGTGTTGCCTTTGCAAGGAGTGCTGGCTTCGCAAGGAGTGGTGCCTTAGCGAGGAGTGCCTCCTTCGCATGGATTGTTGCCTTCACACGGAGTGCAGCCTTCGCGCGGAGAGCAGCCTTCACGCGGAGTGCAGCCTTCGCATGGAGTGCAGCCTTTGCATGGAGTGCAGCCTTCGCACGGAGTGGAGTATTCGCACGGAGTGCAGCCTTCGAACAGAATGCAGCCTTCGCACGGAGTGCAGCCTTCGCGCGGAGTGCAGCCTTCACGCGGAGTGCAGCCTTCGCATGGAGTGCAGCCTTTGCATGGAGTGCAGCCTTCGCATGGAGTGAAGCCTTCGCATGGAGTGCTGCCTTCGCACGAAGTGCTGCTATTGCACGGAGAGCAGCCTTTGCATGGAGTGCAGCCTTCGCATAGAGTGCAGCCATCACACGGCACGCTGCCTACGCACGGAGTGCAGCCTTCGCACAGAGTGCTGCCATCGCATGGAGTGCGGCATTCACACGCAGTGCAGCCTTCGCAAGGAGTGCAGCCTTCGCAAGGAGTGCAGCATTCGCAAAAGCTACTGCCTTCGCAAAGAGTGCTGCCTTCGCAAGGGGTGCTGATTCGCAAGGAGTGCTGGCTTCGCAAGGAGTGCTGCCTTTGAAAGGAGTGCTGCCTTTGAAAGGAGTGCTGCCTTCGCAAGGAGTGCTGCCTTCACAAGGAGTGCTGCCTTCGCAAGGAGTGCAGCCTTCGCACGGAATGCAACCTTCGCTCGGAGTGCAACCTTTGCTCAGAGTGCAGCCTTCGCATGGAGTGCAGCGTTTGCACGGGGTGATGCCTTCGCAAGGGGTGCTGCTATCAGAGGAGTGCTGCCTTTGCAAGGAGTGCTGCCTTCTCAAGGAGTGCTGCCTTCTCAAGGAGTGCTGCCTTCACAAGGAGTGCTGCGTTCGCAAGGAGTGCTGCCTTCGCACGGAATGCTGCCTGCGCAATGAGTGCGGCCTTCGCACGGAGTGCTGCCTTCGCATGGAGTGCTCCCTTTGCAAGGAGTGCTCCCTTTGCAAGGAGTGCTGCCTTCGCAAGGAGTGCTGCCTTCACAAGGAGTGCTGCCTTCGCAAGGAGTGCTGCCTTCGCAAGGAATGCTGCCTGCGCAATGAGTGCGGCCTTCGCACGGAGTGCTGCCTTCGCACGGAATGCAGCCTTCACATGGAGTGCAGCCTTCGCACGGAGTGCAGCCTTCGCACGGAGTGCAGCCTTCGCACCGAGTTCAGCCTTCGCACGGAGTGCAGCCTTTGCATGGAGTGCAGCCTTCGCACGGAGTGCGGCCTTTACATGGATTGCAGCCTTCGCAAGGACTGCAGCCTTCGCACAGAGTTCAGCCTTCGCAAGGACTGCTGCCTTCGCACAGAATGCAGACTTTGCAAGGAGTGCTGCCTTCGCACGGAGTGCTGCTGTCGCACGGAGTGAGGCCTTCGCATGGAGTGAGGCCTTCACACCGAGTGCAACTTTCGCTCGGAGTGCAACCTTTGCTCGGACTGCAGCCTTTGCATGAAGTGCAGCGTTTGCACGGAGTGCTGCCTTCGCAAGGAGTGCTGCTTTCGCAAGGTGTGCTGCCTTCGCAAGGAGTGCTGCTGTTGCATGAACTGCAGCCTTCGCATGGAGTGCAGACTTCGCATGGGGTGCAGCCATCGCATGGAGTGCAGCCTTTGAATGGAGTGAAGCCTTCACATGGAGTGCTGCCTTCACACGAAGTGCTGCTGTTGCACGGAGTGCAACCTTCCCATGGAGTGCAGCCTTCGCAATGAGTGCATCCATCGCACGGAGTACAGCCTTTGCACGGAGTGCAGCCTTCGCAAGGAGTGCAGCCTTCGCAAGGAGGCAGCCTTCGCAAGGAGTGCTGCCTTCGCAAGGAATTCTGCTTTCGCAAGGAGTGCTGATTCGCAAGGAGTGCTCCCTTCGCAAGGAGAGCTGCCCTCTTAAGGAGTGCTGCCTTCGCAAGGAGTGCTGCCTTCGTAAAGAGTGCTGCCTTCGCAAGGATTGCTGCCTTCGCAAGGAGTGCTGCCTTCGCAATGAGTGCTGCCTTTGCACGGATTGCAGTCTTCGCACGAAGTGCAGCCTTCGCTCGGAGTGCAACCTTTGCTCGGAGTGCAACCTTTGCTCGGAGTCCATCCTTCGCTCGGAGTGCTCCCTTTGCGTGGACTGCAGCGTTTGCATGGAGTGCAGCTTTTGCATGGAGTGCATCCTACACATGGAGTCGAGCATTTGCATGGAGTGCAATCTTTGCATGGAGTGAAGCCTTCGAATGGAGTGCTGCCTTCACATGAAGTGCTGCTATTGGACGGCGTGCACCATTCACATGGAGTGCAGCCTTCGCACAGAGTGCTGTCATAGCACGGAGTGCAGCCTTTACAAGGAGTGCAGCCTTCGCAAGGAGTGCAGCCTTCGCAAAGAGTACTGCCTTTGCAAGGAGTGCTGCTTTCGGAAGCAGTGCTGATTCTCAAGGAGTGCTGCCTTCGCAAGGAGTGTTGCCTTTGAAGGAGTGCTGCCTTCGCAAGGAGTGCTGCCTTCGTGTGGAGTGCTGCTTTCGCAAGGAGTGCTAATTCGCAATGATTGCTGCCGTCGCAAGGAGTGCTGCCTTCGCAAAGAGAGCTGCCTTCGAAAGGAGTGCTGCCCTTGCAAGGAGTGTTGCCTTCGCAAGGAGTGCTGCCTTCGCAAGGAGTGCTGCCTTCGCACGGAGTGCAGCCTACGCACAGAGTGCAGCCTTCGCACGGAGTGCAGCCTTCGCACAGAGTGCAGCCTTCGCACGGAGTGCAGCCATCAGACGGAGTGCAGCCTTTGCACAGATTGCAGCCTTCGCAAGGACTGCTGCCTTCGCGAGGAGTGCTGCTTTCGCAAGGAGTGCTGATTCGCAATGAGTGCTGCCTTCGCAAGGAGTGCTGCCTTCGCAAGGAGAGCTGCCTTCGAAAGGAGTGCTGCCCTTGCAAGGAGTGTTGCCTTCGCACGGAGTGCTGCCTTCGCAAGGAGTGCTGCCCTCGCGAGGAGAGCTGCCTTCGCAAGGAGTGTTACCTTCGCACGGAGTGCAGCCTTCGGACGGAGTGGTGCCTTCGCACAGAGTGCAGCCTTCGCACGGAGTGCAGCCTTCACACGGAGTGCAACCTTCGTGCGGAGAGCAGCCTTTGCGCGGAGTGCAGCCTTCGCTCAGAGTGCATCCTTCACACAGAGTGCAGCCTTGGCTCTGAGTGCAAACTTCGCTCGGAGTGCAACCTTTGCTTGGAGTGCAACCTTTGCTCGAAGTGCAGCCTTCGCATGGAGTGCAGCCTTCGCATGGATTGCAGCCATCGCACGGCGTGCACCCTACGCACGGAGTGCAGACTTCGCAAGGAGTGCAGCCTTTGAAAGGACCACAGCCTTCGCACGGAGTGCAGCCTTTGCTCAGATTGCAGCCTTTGCACGGGGTGCAGCCTTTGCATGAAATGCAGTTTTCGCATGGAGTGCAGTCTTCGTATGGATTGCAACCTTCGCTCGGAGTGCAACCTTTGCTCAGAGTGCAGCCTTCGCATGGAGTGCAGCGTTTGCAAGGGGTGATGCCTTCGCAAGGGGTGCTGCTTTCAGAGGAGTGCTGCCTTTGCAAGGAGTGCTGCTATTGCACGGAGTGCAGCCTTAGCTTGGAGTGCAGACTTCGCATGGAGTGCAGCCATCGCATGGAGTGCAGCCTTTGGATGGAGTGAAGCCATCACACGGCGTGCAGCCTACGCACGGAGTGCAGCCTTCCCATAGAGTGCAGCCTTCGCACGGAGTCCAGCCTTCCCATAGAGTGCAGCCTTGGCAAAGAGAGCAGCCTTCGCATGGACTGCAGCCTTCGAAAGGTGTGCAGCCTTCGTAAGGGGCGCAGCCTTTGCAAGGAGTGCAGCCTTCGCACAGAGTCCTGTCATCGTACGGAGTGCAGCCTTTCCACGGAGTGCAGCCTTCGCAAGGTGTGCAGCCTTCGCAAGGAGTGCTGCCTTCGCAAAGACTACTGCCTTCGCAAGGAGTGCTGCCTTAACAAGGAGTGCTGCCTTCGCAAGGAGTGCTGCATTCGCACTGAGTGTTGCCTTCGCACGGAATGCAGCCTTCGCATGGAGTGAATCCTTCGCATGGAGTGCTGCGTTCACACGAAGTGCTGCTATTGCACGGAGTGCAGCCTTTGCATGGAGTGCAGCTTTCACATGGAGTGCAGCGATCACACGGCGTGCAGCCTACGCACGGAGTGCAACCTTCGCAAGGAGTGCAGCCTTTTTAAAGAGCACAGCCTTCGCACGGAGTGCAGCCTTTGCACAGAGTGCAGCCTTGGCTCAGAATGCAGCCTTTCCACGGGGTGCAGCCTTTGCATGAAATGCAGTTTTCGCATGGAGTGCATTCTTCGTATGGATTGCAACCTTCGCTCGGAGTGCAACCTCTGCTCGGTGTGCAACCTTTGCTCAGAGTGCATCCTTCGCTCGGAGTGCTGCCTTTGCATGGAGTGTAGCGTTTGCATTGAGTGCAGCCTTTGCATGGAGTGCATCCTTCACATGGGGTGGAGCATTTGCATTGAGTGCAGCCTTCACATGCAGTGCAGCCTTCACAAGGAGTGCAGCCTTTGCTAGGAGGCAGCCTTCGCAAGGAGTGCTGCCCTCGCAAGGAGTGCTGCTTTCGCAAGGAGTGCTGATTCGCAAGGAGTGCTGCATTCGCAAGGAGAGCTGCCTTCTTAAGGAGTGCTGCCTTCGCAAGGAGTGCTGCCTTCGCAAGGAGTGCTGCCTTCGCAAGGAGTGCTGCCTTCGCAAGGAGTGCTGCCTTTGCACGGATTGCAGCCTTTGCAGGGAGTGCAGAATTCGCACGGAGTGCATCCTTCGCACGGAATGCAGCCTTCGCAAGAAGTTCAGCCTTCGCACGGAGTGCAGCCTTCGCATGGAGTGCAGCCTTCGCACGGAGTGCAGCCTTCGCACGGAGTGCAGCCTTCGCATGGAGTGCAGCCTTCGCACGGAGTGCAGCCTTACCACAGAGTGCAGCCTTTGCACAGAGTGCAGCCATCGCACGGAGTGCTGTCATCGCACGGAGTGCAGCCTTCGCAAGGAGTGCAGCCTTCGTAAGGGGCGCAGCCTTCGCAAGGAGTGCAGCATTTGCACAGAGTGCAGCCTTTGCACAGAATGCAGCCTTTGCACAGTGTGCAGCCTTTGCACAGGGTGCAGCCTTCGCATTAAATTCAATTATCGCATGGAGTGCAGTCATCGTATGGATTGACCTTCGCTCAGAGGGCAACCTTCGCTCGGAGTGCAACCTTCGCTCGGAGTGCAACCTTTGCTCGGAGAGCGTTTTTCGCTCGGAGTGCTGCCTTCGCATGGAGTGCAGCGTTTGCATGGAGTGCAGCCTTCGCAAGGAGTGCAGCCTTTGAAAGGAGCACAGCCTTCGCATGGAGTGCAGCCTTCGAACGGAGTGCAGCCTCCGCACGGAGTGCAGCCTTCGCATGGAGAGCAGCCTTCGCAAGGAGAGCTGCCTTCTTAAGGAGTGCTGCCTTCGTAAGGAGTGCTGCCTTCGCAAAGAGTGCTGCCATCGCAAGGAGTGCTGCCTTCGCAAGGAGTGCTGCCTTCGCAAGGAGTGCTGCCTTTGCACGGATTCCAGCCTTATCAGGCAGTGCAGCCTTCGCACGGAGTGCAGCCTTCGCACAGAGAGCAGCCTTCGCACGGAGTGCAGCCTTTGCATTGAGTGCAGCCTTTGCACTGAGTGCGGCCTTTGGACAGAATGCAGCCTTTGCACAGGTTGCAGCCTTTGCACGGGGTGCAGCCTTCGCATGAAATTCAGTTTTTTCATGGAGTGCAGTCTTCGTATGGATTCTAACCTTCGCCCAGAGTGCAACCTTCGTTCGGAATGCTGCCTTAGGTCGGAGTGCTGCCTTCGCATGGAGTGCAGCGTTTGCATGGAGTGCAGCCTTTGCATGGAGTGCATCCTTGACATGGAGTGGAACATTTGCATGGAGTGCAGCCTTCGCAAGGAGTGCAGCCTTCGCAAAGGCTAATGCCTTCGGAAGGAGTGCTGCCTTCGCAAGGGGTGCTGATTCGCAAGGAGTGCTGCCTTCGCAAGGAGTGCTGCCTTCGCATGGAGTGCTGCCTTTGAAAGGAGTGCTGCCTTCGCAAGGAGTGCTGCCTTCACAAGGAGTGCTGCCTTCGCAAGGAGTGCAGCCTTTGCACGGAATGCAGCCTTCGCACGGAGTGCAGCCTTTGCATGGGGTGCAGCCTTTGCACGGATTGCAGCCTTCGCAGGGAGTGCAGCCTTCGCACGGAGTACAGCCTTTGCACAGAGTGCAACATTCGTACAGAGAGCAGCCTTCGCACGGTGTGCAGCCTTCGCAGGGAATGCAGGCCTTCGCACGGAGTGCAGCATTCGCACAGAGTGCAGCCTTCGCACGGAGTGCAGCCTTCGAAAGGTGTGCAGCCTTCGTAGGGGCGCAGCCGTTGCATGGAGTGCAGCCTTTGCACAGAGTGCAGCCTTTGCACAGAATGCAGCCTTTCCACAGGTTCCAGCCTTTGCACGGGGTGTAGCCTTCGCATGAAATTCAGTTTTCTCATGGAGTGCAGTCTTCGCATGGATTTTAACCCTCGCTCAGAGTGCAACCTTCGCTCGGAGTGCTGCCTTCGCTCGGAGTGCTGCCTACGCATGGAGTGCAGCGTTTGCATGGTGTGCAGCCTTTGTATGGAGTGCATCCTTCACATGGAGTGGAACATTTGCATGGAGTGCAGCCTTTGCATGGAGTGAAGCCTTCGCATGGAGTGCTGTCATCGTACGGAGTGCAGCCTTTACACGGAGTGCAGCCTTCGCAAGTTGTGCAGCCTTCGCAAGGAGTGCAGCCTTCGCAAAGACTACTGCCATCGCAAGGAGTGCTGCCTTCGCAAGGAGTGCTGATTCCCAACGAGTGCTGCCTTCGCAAGGAGTGCTGCCTTCGCAAGGAGAGCTGCCTTCACAAGGAGTGCTGCCCTTGCAAGGAGGGTTGCCTTTGCAAGGAGTGCTGCCTTCGCAAGGAGTGCAGCCTTCGCGAGGAGTGCTGCATTCGCACGGAGTGTTGCCTTCACTCGGAGTGTAGTCTTTGCACGGAGTGTAGCCTTCGCGCGGAGTGCAGCCTTCGCGTGGAGTTCAGCCTTCGCACGGAGTGCATCCTTCGCACAGAGTGCAGCCTTGGCTCGGAGTGCAACCTTCGCTCGGAGTGCAACCTTCGCTCGGAGTGCAGCCTTCGCATTGAGTGCAGCGTTTGCATGGAGTGCAGCCTTCGCATAGAGTTAAGCCTTCACATGGAGTGCTGCTGTTGCACAGAGTGAAGCCTTTGCATGGAGTGCATCCTTCGCATGGAGTGCAGCCATCGCACGGAGCTCAGCCTTCACACCGAGTGCAACCTTCGCTCAGAGTGCAGCCTTCGCAACGAGTGCAGCCTTCGCAAAGAGTACTGCCTTCGCAAGGAGTGCTGCTTTCGCAAGAAGTGCTGTTTGGCAGGGAGTGCTGCCTTCGCAAGGACTGCTGCCTCCGCAAGGAGAGCTGCCTGCACAAGGAGTGCTGCCCTTGCAAGGAGTGTTGCCTTTGCAAGGAGTGCTGCCTTCGCTAGGAGTGCTGCCTTCGCGAGGAGTGCTGCCTTCGCAAGGTGTGTTGCCTTCGCACGAAGTGCAGCCTTCGCACGGAGTGCAGCCTTCGCACGGAGTGCAGCCTATGCACGGATTGCCGCCTTCACAAGGACTGCAGCCTCCGCACAGAGTTCAGCCTTCACAAGGACTGCAGCCTTTGCACAGAATACAGCCTTCGCAAGGAGTGCAGCCTTCGCACGGAGTGCTGCTGTCGCACGGAGTGAGGCCTTCGCACGGAGTGCAGCCTTCGGACAGCGTGCATCCTTCACACAGGGTGCAGCCTTGGCTTGGAGTGCAACCTTCGCTCGGAGTGCAACATTTGCTCGGAGTGCAACCTTCTCTCCGAGTGCAGCCTTCGCATGGAGTGCTGCGTTTGCATGGAGTGCAGCCTCCGCATGGAGTGAAGCCTTCGCATGGAGTGCTGCCTTCGCACGAAGTGCTGTTGATGCATGGAGTGCAGCCTTTGCATGGAGTGCAGCCTTCGCATGGAGTGCTGCCATCGCACGGCGTGCAGCCTACGCACTGAGTGCTGCCTTCACAAGGAGTGCTCACTTCCCAAGGTGTGCTGCCTGCAAAGGAGTGCTGCCTTCGCAACGAGTGCTGCCTTCACACGGAATGCTGTCTTTGCACGGAGTGCTTCCTTCGCACGGAGTGCAGCCTATGCACGGATTGCATCCTTCACAAGGACTGCAGCCTCCGCACAGAGTACAGCCTTCGCAAGGACTGCAGCCTTCGCACAGAATACAGCCTTCGCAAGGAGTGCAGCCTTCGCACGGAGTGCTGCTGTCGCACGCAGTGAGTCCTTCGCACGGAGTGCAGCCTTCGCCCAGAGTGCAGCCTTCGCAACGAGTGCAGCCTTCGCACGGAGCGCAGCCTTCACACCGAGTGCAACCTTCGCTCGGCGTGCAACCTTTGCTCAGAGTGCAGCCATCGCATGGATTGCAGCATTTGCACAGAGTGATGCCTTTGCAAGGAGTGCTGCCTTCGCAAGGAGTGCTGCCTTTGCAAGGAGTGCTGCTGTTGCACGGACTGCAGCCTTCGCATGGAGTGCAGACTTCACATGGAGTGCAGGCATCGCATGGAGTGCAGCCTTTGGATGGAGTGAAGCCTTCACATGGAGTGCTGCTTCACACGAAGTGCTGCTGTTGCACGGAGTGCAACCTTTGCATGGAGTGCAGTCTTCACAAGGAGTGCAGCCTTCGCAAGGAGTGCAGCCTTCGCAAGGAGGCAGCCTTCGGAAGGAGAGCTGCCTTCGCAAGGAGTGCTGCTTTCGCAAGGAGTGCTGATTCGCAAGGAGTGCTGCCTTCGCAAGGAGTGCTGCCTTCACAAGGAGTGCTGCTGTTGCACGGAGTGCAACATTCGCATGGATTGCAGCATTCGCAATGAGTGTAGCCATCGCATGGAGTGCAGCCTTCGCACGGAGTGCAGCCTTCGCAAGGAGGCAGCCTTCGCAAGGAGTGCTGCCTTCGCAAGGAGTGCTGCTTTCGCAAGGAGTTCTGAATATCAAGGAGTGCTGCTTTCGCAAGGAGAGCTGCCTTCTTAAGGAGTGCTGCCTTCGGAAGGAATGCTGCCTTTGCAAGGAGTGCTGTCTTCGCAAGGAGTGCTGCCTTCGCAAGGAGTGCTGCCTTTGCACGGATTGCAGCCTCCGCAGGGAGTGCAGAATTCGCACGGAGTGCATCCTTTGCACGGAATGCAGCCTTCGCAAGGAGTGCAGCCTTTGCACGGAGTGCAGCCTTCGCAAGGAGTGCAGCCTTCGCAAGGAGGCAGCCTTCGCAAGGAACGCTGCCTTCGCAAGGAGTGCTGCCTTCGCAAGGAGTGCTGCCTTTGCACGGATTGCAGCCTTCGCAGGGAGTGCAGAATTCGCACGGAGTGCATTCTTCACACGGAATGCATTTGCAAGGAGTGCAGCCTTCGCACGGAGTGCAGCCTTCGCATGGAGGGCAGCGTTCACACAGAGTGCGGCCTTATCTTGGAGTGCAACCTTCACTCGGAGTGCAACCTTCGCTCGGAGTGCAACCTTCGCTCGGTGTGCAGCCTTCGCATGGAGTGCAGCGTTTGCATGGAGTGCAACCTTCACATGGAGTGAAGCCTTCGCAAGGAGTGCCGCCATCGCACGCAGTACAGCCTTTGCACGGATTGCAGCCTTCGCAAGGAGTGCAGCCTTCGCAAGGAGTGCTGCCTTCGCAAGCAGTGCTGCTTTCGCAAGGAGTGCTGATTCGTAAGGAGTGCTGCCTTTGCAAGGAGTGCTGCCATCGCAAGGAGAGCTGCTTCGCTAGGAGTGCTGCCTTCGCAATGAGAGCTGCCTTCGCAAGGAGTGCTGCCTTCGCAAAGATTGCTTCCCTCGCAAGGAGTGCTGCCTTCGCACAGAGTTCAGGCCTTCGCACAGAGTGCAGCCTTCGCACGGCGTGCAGCCTATGCACGGAGTGCAGCCTTCGCATGGAGGGCAGCCTTCACACAGAGTGCGGCCTTATCTTGGAGTGCAACCTTCACTCGGAGTGCAACCTTCGCTCGGAGTGCAACCTTCGCTCGGTGTGCAGCCTTCGCATGGAGTGCAGCGTTTGCATGGAGTGCAGCCTTTGCATGGAGTGTAGCCTTCGCATTGCGTGCCGCCATCGCACGGCGTGCAGCCTACGCACGGAGTGCAGAATTTGTAAGGAGCACAGCCTTCGCACGGAGTTCAGCCTTTGCACAGAGTGCAGCCTTTGCTCAGAATGCAGCCTTTGCACGGGGTGCAGCCTTTGCATGAAATGCAGTTTTCGCATGGAGTGCAGTCTTTGTATGGATAGCAACCTTCACTCAGAGTGCAACCTCTGCTCGGAGTGCAACCTTTGCTCGGAGTGCATCTCTCGCTCGGAGTGCTGCCTTCGCATGGAGTGCAGCGTTTGCATGGAGTGCAGGCTTTGCATGGAGTGCATCCTTCACATGGGGTGGAACATTTGCATGGAGTGTAGCCTTCGCATGGAGTGAAACCTTCGCATGGAGTGCAGCCTTCGCATGGACTGCTGCCATCACACGGAACGCAGCCTTCACACGCAGTGTAGCCATCGCAAGGATTGCAGCCTTCGCAAGGAGTGCAGCCTTCGCAAAGACTACTGCCTTTGCAAGGAGTGCCGCCTTAAAGAGGAGTGCTGGTTCGCAAGGAGTGCTGCCTTCGCAAGGGGTGCTGCCTTCGCATGGAGTGCTGCCTTTGCAAGGAGTGCTGCCTTCGCAAGGAGTGCTGCCATCACAAGGAGTGGTGCCTTCGCAAGGAGTGCTGCCTGCACAAGGAGTGCTGCCTTCGCAACGAGTGCAGCCTTCGCACGGAGTGCAGCCTTCGCACGGAGTGCAGCCTTCGCACGGAGTGCAACCTTTGCACGGATAGCAGCCTTTGCAAGGACTGCAGCTTTCGCACATAGTTCAGCCTTCGCAAGGACTGCAGCCTTCACACAGAAAGCAGACTTCGCAAGGAGTGCTGCCTTCGCACGGGGTGCTCCCGTAGCACGGAGTGAGGCCTTCGCACAGAGTGCAGCCTTCGCACGGAGTGCAGCCCTCGCACCGAGTGCAGCCTTCGCACAGAGCGCAGCCTTCACACTGAGTGCAACTTTCGTTCGGAGTGCAACCTTTGCTCAGAGTGCTGCCTTCGCATGGAGTGTAGCGTTTGCACGGAGTGATCCCTTCGCAAGGGGTGCTGCCTTCACAAGGAGTGCTGCTTCGCAAGGACTGCTGCTGTTGCATGGAGTGCAGCCTTCGCGTGGAGTGCAGATTTCGCATTGAGTGCTGATTCGCAAGGAGTGCTGCCTTCGCAAGGAGAGCTGCCTTCTTAAGGAGTGCTGCCTTCGCAAGGAGTGCTGCCTTCGCAAAGAGTGCTGCCTTCGCACGGAGTGCAGCCTTTGCATGGAATGCAGGCCTTTCCACGGAGTGCAGCAATCACATGGAGTGCAGCCTTCGCATGGAGTGCAGCGTTTGCACAGAATGCAGCCTTTGCACAGGGTGCAGCCTTTGCACAGGGTGCAGCCTTCGCATGAAATTCAGTTTTCACATGGAGTGCAGTCTTCGTATGGATTGCAACCTGCGCTCGGAGTGCAACCTTTGCTCGGAGTGCAACCTTTGCTCGGAGTGCATCCTTCGCCTGGAGTGCTGCCTACGCATGGAGTGCAGCGTTTGAATGGAGTGCAGCCTTTGCATGGAGTGCTGCCTTCACACGAAGTGCTGCTTTTCCACGGCGTGCACCCTTCGCATGGAGTGCAGCCTTCACACGGAGTGCTGCCATCGCACGGAGTGCAGACTTTACACGGATTGCAGCCTTCGCAAGGAGTGCAGCCTTCACAAGGAGTGCAGCCTTCGCAAGGAGTGCTGCCTTCGCATGGAGTGCTGCTTTCGCAAGGAGTGCTGATTCGCAATGAGTACTGCCTTCGCAAGGAGTGCTGCCTACGCAAGGAGAGCTGCCTTCGCAAGGAGTGCTGCCCTTGCAAGGAGTGTTGCCTTTGTAAGGAGTGCTGCCTTCGCAAGGAGTGCTGCCTTCGCGAGGACTGCTGCCTTCGCTCGGAGTGTTGCCTTCGCACGGAGTGCATCCTTCGCACGGAGTGGAGCCATCGCATGGAGTGCAGCCTTCGCACGGAGTGCAGCCTTCGCACGGAGTGCAGCCTTCGCGCGGAGAACAGCCTTGGCGCGGAGTGAAGCCTTCGCACCGAGTGCATCCTTCACACAGAGTGCAGCCTTGGTTCGGAGTGTAACCTTCGCACGGAGTGGAACCTTCGCTCGGAGTGCAACCTTCACTCGGAGTGCAGCCTTCGCTCGGAGTGCAGCCTTCGCATGGAGTGCAGCGTTTGCATGGAGTGCAGCCTTCGCATGGAGTGAAGCCTTAGCATGGAGTGCTGCCTTTGTAAGGAGCACAGCCTTCACACGGAGTGCAGCCTTTGCACAGAGTGCAGCCTTTGCTCAGAATGCAGCCTTTGCATGGGGTGCAGCCTTTGCATGAAATGCAGTTTTCGCATGGAGTGCAGTCTTCTTACGGATTGCAACCTTCGCTCAGAGTGCAACCTCTGCTCGGAGTTCAACCTTTGCTCGGAGTGCATCCTTCGCTTGGAGTGCTGCCTTCGCATGGAGTGCAGCGTTTTCATGGAGTGCAGCCTTTGCATGGAGTGCATCCTTCACATGGGGTGGAGCATTTGCATGCAGTGCAGCCTTCGCATGGAGTGAAACCTTCGCATGGAGTGCTGCTTTCGCACGAAGTGCTGCTGTTGCACGGCGTGCACCCATCGCATGGAGTGCAGCCTTCGCACGGAGTGCTGCCATCGCACGGAGTGCATCCTTCACACACAGTGCAGCCTTTGCAAGGAGTTCAGCCTTCGCAAGGAGTGCAGCCTTTGCAAAGACTACTGCTTTCGCAAGGAGTGCTGCCTTCGCAAGGAGTGCTGATTCGCAAGGAGTGCTGCCTTCGCAAGGAGTGCTGCCTTCGCATGGAGTGCTGCCTTTGCAAGGAGTGCTGCCTTCGCAAGGAGTGCTGCCTTCACAAGGAGTGCTGCCTTCGCAAGGAGTTCAGCCTGTGCAAGGAGTGCTGCCTTTGCAACGAGTGCTGCTTTCGCACGGAGTATTGCCTTCGCACAGAGTGCAACCTTCGCACGGAGTGCAGCCTTCGCACGGAGTGCAGCCTTCGCACAGAATGCAGCCTTCGCACGGAGTGCAGCCTTTGCACGGATTGCAGCCTTCGCAAGGACTGCAGCCTTCGCACAGAGTTCAGCCTTCGCAAGGAGTGCTGCCTTCGCATGGGGTGCTGCCTTCGCATGGGGTTCTGCCATCGCACGGAGTGAGGCCTTCGCACGGAGTGCAGCCTTCGCACAGAGTGCAGCCTTCGCACCGAGTGCAGCCTTTGCACGGAGCGCAGCCTTCACACCGAGTGCAACCTTTGCACGGAGTGCAACCTTTGCTCAAAGTGCAGCCTTCGCATAGAGTGCAGCGTTTGCACGGAGTGCTGCCTTCGCAAGGAGTGCTGCCTTCGCAAGGAGTGCTGCCTTCGCAAGGAGTGCTGCTGTTGCACGGAGTGCAGCCTTCGCATGGAGTGCAGACTTCGCGTGGAGTGCAGACTTCACATGGAGTGCAGCCATCGCATGGAGTGCAGCCTTTGGATGGAGTGAAGCCTTCACATGGAGTGCTGCCTTCACACGAAGTACTGCTGTTGCACGGAGTGCAACATTCGCATGGAGTGCAGCCTTCGCAGTGGGTGCAGCCATCGCACGGAGTGCAGCTTTGCACAGAGTGCAGCCTTCGCAAGGAGTGCAGCCTTCGCAAGGAGGCAGCCTTCGCAAGGAGTGCTGCCTTCGCAAGGAGAGCTGCTTTCGCAAGGAGTGCTGATTCGCAAGGAGTGCTGCCTTCATAAGGAGAGCTGCCTTCTTAAGGAGTGCTGCCTTTGCAAGGAGTGCAGCCTTCGCACGGAGTGCATCCTTCGCACGGAGTGCAGCCTTCACATGAAATGCAGCCTTCTCAAGGAGTGCAGTCATCATATGGAGTGGAGCATTTGCATGGAGTTCAGCCTTCCCATGGAGTGAAGCCTACGTACGGAGTGCTGCTGTTGCACAGAGTGCAGCCTTCGCATGGAGTGCAGCCTTCGCATGGAGTGCAGCCATGACATGGAGTGCAGCCTTCACAAGTAGTGCAGCCTTCGCAAGGAGTGCTGCCTTCGCAAGGAGTGCTGCCTTCGCAAGGAGTGCTGCCTTCGCACGGAGTGGAGCCTTCACACAGAGTGCAGCCTTCGCACGGAGTGCAGCCTTCGCGCGGAGTGCAGCCTTCGCGCGGAGTGCATCCTTCGCAGGGAGTGCAGCCTTCGCGCGGAGTGCAGCCTTCGCACGGAGTGCAGCCTTCACATGAAATGCAGCCTTCGCAAGGATTGCAGTCTTCGTATGGAGTGGAGCATTTGCATGGAGTACAGCCTTCCCATTAAGTGAAGGCTTCACACGGAGTGTTGCTGTAGCACGGAGTGCAGCCTTCACATGGAGTGCAGCCTTCGCATGGAGTGCAGCCATCGCATGGAGTGCAGCCTTCGCACGGAGTGCAGCCTTCACAAGGAGTGCAGCCTTCGCAAGGAGTGGAGCCTTCGCAAGGAGTGCTGCCTTCGCAAGGAGTGCTGCCTTCGAAAGCAGTGCTTCCTTCACAAGGAGTGCCGCCTTCGCAGGGAGTGCCGCCTTCGCAAGGAGTGCCGCCTTCGCAAGGAATGGTGCCATCACAAGGAGTGCTGCCTTCGCAAGGAGTCCAGCCTTCACACAGAGTGCAGCCTTCGCACGGAGTGCTGCCTTCGCACGGAGTGCATCCTTCGCAGGGAGTGCAGCCTTCGCACGGAGTGCAGCCTTCGCACGGAGTACAGCCGTCGTATGGAGTACAGCCTTTGCACAGAGTGCAGCCTTTGCACAGAATGCAGCCTTTGCACGAGGTGCAGCCTTTGCATGGGGTGCAGCCTTCACATGAAATGCAGTTTTCGCATGGATTGCAGTCTCCGTACGGAGTGCAACCTTCGCTCGGAGTGGAACCTTCGATCAGAGTGCAACCTTCGCTCGGAGTGCAACCTTCACTCCGAGTGCATCCTTCGCTCAGAGTGCAGCCTTCGCATGGAGTGCAGCCTTCGCATGGAGTGCAGCCATCGCATGGAGTGCAGCCTTCGCACGGAGTGCAGCCTTCTCAAGGAGTGCAGCCTTCGCAAGGAGTGGAGCCTTCGCAAGGAGTGCTGCCTTCGCAAGGAGTGCTGCCTTCGAAAGCAGTGCTTCCTTCACAAGGAGTGCCGCCTTCGCAGGGAGTGCCGCCTTCGCAAGGAGTGCCGCCTTCGCAAGGAATGGTGCCATCACAAGGAGTGCTGCCTTCGCAAGGAGTCCAGCCTTCACACAGAGTGCAGCCTTCGCACGGAGTGCTGCCTTCGCACGGAGTGCATCCTTCGCAGGGAGTGCAGCCTTCGCACGGAGTGCAGCCTTCGCACGGAGTACAGCCGTCGTATGGAGTACAGCCTTTGCACAGAGTGCAGCCTTTGCACAGAATGCAGCCTTTGCACGAGGTGCAGCCTTTGCATGGGGTGCAGCCTTCACATGAAATGCAGTTTTCGCATGGATTGCAGTCTCCGTACGGAGTGCAACCTTCGCTCGGAGTGGAACCTTCGATCAGAGTGCAACCTTCGCTCGGAGTGCAACCTTCACTCCGAGTGCATCCTTCGCTCAGAGTGCAGCCTTCGCATGGAGTGCAGCCTTCGCATGGAGTGCAGCGTTTGCTTGGAGTGCAGCCTTTGCATGGACTGCAGACTTCACATGGAGTGCAGCGTTCGCATGGAGTGCAGTCTTCACATGGATTGCAGCCATCGCATGGAGTGCAGCCTTCGCATGGAGTGAAACCTTCACAGGGAGTGCTGCCTTCGCACGAAGTGCTGCTGTTGCACGGAGTGCAGCCTTCTCATGGAGTGCAGCCTTCACACGGAGTGCAGCCATCGCACAGAGTGCAGCCTTTGCATGGAGTGCAACCTTCGCAAGGAGTGCAGCCTTCGCAACGAGTGCAGCCTTCGCAAGGAGTGCCGCCTTCGCAAGGCGTGCTGCTTTCTTCACAAGGTGTGCTGTTTTGGCAAGGTATGCTGTTTTGGCAAGGTATGATATCTTGGCAAGGCGTTCTGTCTTTGAAGGTGTGCTGTCTTTTCAAGGTGAGCTGTCATCGCAAGCTGTGCTGCTTTCTCAATGTGTGCTGTTTTGGCAATGTCTGCTTCCTTGGCAGGGCGTTCGGTCTTGGCAAGGTGTGCTGCCTTAGCAAGCCGTTCTGTCTTAGCAAGCCATGCTTTCTTAGCAAGGCGTGCTTTCTTCGCCAGGCGTGCTATCTTTGCAAGCTGTGCTGCCTTACAATGCGTGCTGTTTTGGCAAGGTGTGCTGTCTTGGCAAGGCGTGCTGTCTTGGCAAGATGTGCTGTCTTGGCAAGGCGTGGTGCATTCACTAGGCGTGCTGTCTTTGAAAGATGTGCTGTGTTCACAATGCATGCTGTCTTGGCAAGGCATGCTGTCTTTACAAGGCGTGCTGTCTCGACAGTGCATGCTGTCTTGATAGGGCGTGCTGTCTTGAGAATGGTTGCTTTCCTCACAAGGCGTGCTGTCTTCACGAGGCATGCTGTCTTCGCAGGGCGTACTGTCTTGGCAAGGCGTGCTGTCTTCGTAACACATTCTGTCTTGGCAATGCGTGCTGTCATGGCAAGGTGTTCTGTCTCGGCAAGGCGTGCTGTCTTGGCAAGGTGTGGTGCCTTGGTAAGGTATTCTGTCTTCGCATGCCTTCTCTCTTTTCAAGGCGTGCTGTCTTAGAAAGATGTGCTGTCTTTGCAAGGCATGTAGTCTTTGTAAGGCGTGCTGTCTTCGCAAGGCAAGCTGTATTTGCAAGGTGTGCTGCCAACACAAGGCATCCTGCCTTGGCAACACGTGCCATCTTTGCAAGGCGTGCTGTCTCGGCAAGGGATGCTGTTTTTGCAAGGCGTGCTGTCCAGGTAAGTCGTTCTGTCTTGTCAAGGAGTGCTGTCTTGACAGAGCTTGCTGTCTTGGCAGGGCATGCTGTCTTGACATGGCGTGATGTCTTCACAAGGCAAGCAATCTTCACAAGGCATGCTGTCTTCGCAAGGTGTGCTGTCATGGCAATGTGTGCTGTCTTCGCATGGTGTGCTGCCTTGGCAAGCAGTGCTGTCTTCACAAGCCTTCGTTCTTTGCAAGGTGTGCTGTCTTCGCAAGCCTACTTTCTTTGCAAGGTTTGCTGTCTTAGTAAGTTGTCTGTCCTCGCAAGGTGTTCTGTCTTTGCGAGGCGTGCTGCCTTTGCAAGGCATGCTGTCCTCAAGTGTGCTGTCTTTGCAAAGCGTGCTCTCTTTACAAGGCGTGCTGTCTAGATAGGGTGTGCTGTCTTGATAAGGTGTGCTGTTGTGGCCAGGCGTGCTGCCTTTGCAAGGTGTGTTGTCTTCACCTGGTGTGCTGTTTTGGGAAGGTGTACCCTCTTGGCATAGTGTCCTGTCTTGGCAAGGCGTGCTGTCTTTGTAATGTGTGTAGCCTTGGCAAGGTGTGCTGCCTTGGCAAGACATGCTGTTTTGGCAAGGAGTGCTCTCTTGGCTAGGCGTGCTGTCTTGGCAAGGTGTGCTGTCTTGGCAAGGTGTGCTGTCTTGGCAAGGCGTGCTGTATAGGCGAGGCGCATTGTCTTGGAAAGGCGTTCCGTCAAGGACAATCCTTCTGTCTTGGCAAGGCGTGTTGCCATGGCAAGGCGTGCTGCCTTGGCGAGGCATGCTGTCTTCGCAAGCCTTCTTTCTTTGCAAGGTGTGCTGTCTTTTCAAGCCGTCTGTCTTCGCAAGGTGTGCTGTCTTCGCAAGCCTTCTTTCTTTGCCAGGTGTGCTGTCTTTTCAAGCCGTCTGTCTTCACAAGGCATGCTCTCTTTGCAAGGCGTGCTGCCTTCGCAAGGTGTGCTGTCTTTGCAAGGAGAGCTGTCTTGGCAAGGCGTGTTTTCTTGGCAATGCCTACTGTCTGGGAAAGGCGTGTTGCCTTGGCAAGGTGTGCTGTCTTGGCAAGTCGTGCGGTCTTGGCAAGGCATGCTGTCTTGGCAACGTGTGCTGTTTTGGGAATGCATCCTGTCTTTACAAGTCATGCTGTCTTGGCAAGGCGTCCTGTCTTGCTAAGGTGTGCTCTCTTGGCAGGGCGTGCTGTCTTGGCAAGGCATGCTGTCTTGGCAAGGTGTGCTGTCTTGGGAATGCATCCTGTCTTTACAAGTCATGCTGTCTTGGCAAGGCTATCTGTCTTGGCAAGGCGTGCTGTCTTGGTAAGGTGTGCTGTCTTGGCAAGGTGTGCTTCCTTGGCAAGATGTGCTGTTTTGGCAAGGGATGCTGTCTTGGCAAGGTGTGCTGTCTTGGCTTGGCGTGCTGTCTTGGGAAGGCGTGCTGTATTGGCAAGGCGTGCTGTCTTGGCAAGGTGTGCTGTCTTGACTAGGTGGCAAGGCATGCTGCCTTGGCAAGGTGTGCTTCCTTGGCAAGGTGTGCTGTCTTGGCAATCATGCTGTCTTGGCAAAGCGTGCTGTCTTGGCTAGGCGTGCTGTCTTGGGAAGGCATGCTGTATTGGCAAGGCATGCTGTCTTGGCAATGTGTGCTGTCTTGGCTAGATGTGCTGTCTTGGCTAGGTGTTCTGTCTTGGCAATGCATGCTGTCTTGTCAAGGCATGCTGCCTTGGCAAGGCGTGCTGTCTTGGCAAGGTGTGCTGTCTTGGTAAGGTGTGCTGTCTTGGCAGGGCGTGCTGTCTTGGCAAGGTGGGCTGTCTTGGAAAGGTGTGCTGTCTTGGAAAGGTGTGTTGCCTCGGCAACATGTGCTGCCTCCACATGGCATACTGTCTACACATGGCATACTGTCTACACATGTCATTGGAAGATGTGCTCTCTATACAATGTGTTCTATCTACACAAGGCATGCTGTCTACACAAAGCATCCTGCCTACACAAGGCGTGCTGTCTACCCAAGGCGAGTTGTTTACTCAATGATTGCTGTCTCAAAAAGGCGTGTAGTCTACAAAAGAGGTGCTGTCTTCACAAGTCATTCTGCCTTCGCATGCCATGCCATCTTTTCAAGACGTGCTGTCTCCGCAAATAGTCCTGTATTAGTAAGGCGTGCTGACTTTGCAAGGTATGCTTTCTTGGCAAGGGATGCTGTTTTGGCACGTTGTACTGTCTTGGCTATCTGTGGTGTCTTTGCAAGCCTTCTGTCTTTGCAAGGCATGCTGTTTTTGCAAGGAGTACTGTCTTAGCAAGCCGTGTTGTCTTCCCAAGCCATGCTGTCTTCGCAAGGCGTGCTGTCTCCACAAGGTGTGCTGTCTTGGCAAGGCATGCTGTCTCCACAAGGTGTGCTGACTTCGCAAAGCGTGCTGTCTTCACAAGGCGTGCTGTCTTCGCAAGGCGAGTTGTATTCGCAATGGCAGCTGCCTTCACACATGCTGTCATCACAAAGCATGTTATCTTTGCAAAGCATGCTGCCTTATCAGGGCGTGCTGTCTTCGCAAGGTGTGGTGTCTTCGCAGGGCGTCCTGTCTTCACAAGGAGTGCTGTCTTCACAAGGAATGCTGTCTTGGCAAAGTGTGCTGTCTTGGCAAGTCGTGTGTTCTTCGCAAAGTGTGCTGTCTTCGCAAGGCTTGTAGTTTTGGCGAGGTGTGCTGTCGTGGCAATGTATGCTGTCTTGGCAAGGCATGCTGTTTTGCCAAGGCATACTGTTTTCACAAGGTGTGCCGTTTTCTCACGATTTGCTTTCTTAGCAAGCTGTGCTGTTTTAGCAAGCCATGATGTACTACCAAGGCATGCTTTCTTAGCAAGGTGTGCTGTCTTAGCAAGGCGTGCTGTCTTAGCAAGGCGTGCTGTCTTGGCAAGGCGTGCTCTCTTCATAAGGTGTGCTGTCTTCGCAAGGTAAGCTGTCTTCACAAGGTGTGCCATCATTGCAAGGCATGCTGTCTTCGCAAGGTGTGCTGTCTTGGCAAGGTGTGCTGTCTTGGCAAGGTGTGCTGTCTTGGCAATGTACGCTGTCTTGGCAAGGCATGCTTTCTTGGCAAGGTGTGCTGTCTTGGCAAGGCATGCTGTCTTCTCAAGGCATGCTGTTCTAACTATGCAAGGTGTTTTGTCTTGGAATTGTGTACCATCTTGGCAAGGTGTGCCATCTTTGAAATGTGTGACATCTTTGCAAGGCGTGAATTCCTTACAAGCCGTGAATTCTTTGCAAGGCATGCTGTCTTTGCAAGGTTTGCTGTCTTTGCAAGGTGTACTGTCTTTGCCAGGTGAGCTGTCTATACAATGCATGCCGTATTTGCAAGGTTTGCTGTCTTTGAAAGGTGTGCTGTTTTTGCAAGATGTGCTGCCTTTGCAAGCAGTGCTGCCTTCACATGGCATGCTGCCCTAAAAGGCATGATGCCTTCGCAAGGCGTGTTGTCTTTGAAAGGCGTCCTGCCTTCGCAAGGTGTACTGCCTTCGCAAGGTGTGCTGCCTTCACATGGCGTGCTGCCTTTGCAAGATGTGCTGCCTTCGCAAGGTGTGCTGCCTTCGCAAGGTATGCTGCCTTCTTCAGGTTGGCTGCCTTGACATGGAGTACTGCGTTTGCTAACCATTCCTCCATCACAAGGCGTGCTGTCTTTGCAAGCCGCGCTGTCTTTGTAAGGATATTTGTCTTCGCAAGGCGAGCTTTGTTCACAACGAGTTCAGCATTCGCAAGGTGTGCTGTCCTCACAAGGTGAGCTGATTTTGTAAGTCATGCTGCCTTTACAAGGTGTGCTGCCTATGCAAGTCGTGCTGTGTTGCCATGACATGCTGTCTTGGCAAGACATGCTGTCTTCGCAAGGTGTGCCATCTTTGCAAGTCGTGCTGTCTACACAAGGTGTGCTATCTTCACATGGCGTACTGCCTTTGGAAATCGTACTGTCTTTGCTGTCTTGGAAAGGTGGCACGCACTGTAAAGGCAATATGCACTATAAAACAAGCACACAATGGAATGGCAGCACAAGCTGCAAAGGCAGCACATGCTGCAATGGCTGCATATGCTACAAAGGCTGCATATGCTACGAAGGCTGCACACCATGCAAAGGGTGCAAACGCTGCAACAGCAGCACATGCTGCAATGGAAGCACACACTTCAAAGGCAGCACATGCTACAAAGGCGGCACACAATACTAGGCAGCACACACTGCAAAGGCAGCCCATGCTGAGAAAGGCAGCTCAAACTGAAAAGTCAGCACATATTGGGAAGGCAGCACACATCGGAAAGGAAGCACACATTTAATATGCAGCAACACTGGAGAAGCACACAGAGTGGAAAGCACCACGCTGGAGTCCGCAGCTCGTGGTCGTGCGGTAGCGTTCTCATTTCCCACGCTCGGGTTCGATTCCTGGTGGGGTCAGGGATTTTCTCTGCCTCGTGATGACTGGGTGTTGTGTGCTGTCCTTAGGTTAGTTAGGTTTAAGTAGTTCTAAGTTCTAGGGGACTGATGACCATAGATGTTAAGTCCCATAGTGCTCAGAGCCATTTGAACCATTTTGAACCACACTGGAAAGGCACCACACACTAGAAAGGCACCACATACTGGAAAGGCATCACACACTGGTAAGGCTGCAGTCGCAGCGTGTGCTGCCTCACATTGTGTGTGGTTTTCAAGTGATGTGGCTCCGCAGTGTGTTCTGCGTTTCCAGTGAGTGTTGCCTATCCAGTTTGTGATGCCTTACCAATGTCTGCGCCTTTCCAGTGTGTTCTTCCTTTCCAGTATATGCTGCTTTATCCAGTTTGTGCTGCCTTTCCAGTGTGTTTCAGGCTTCTCAATTTGTGCTGCCTTTGCAGCATGTGCTGCCTTTGCAGCATGTGCTTCCTTTCCTGCATGTGCCTCTTTGCAGTCTGTGCTGCATTTGAACATGTGTTGCATTTTCATTGTGTGCCGCCTTTGCAGCATGTGCTGCTTTTGCAGGGTATGCAGCCTTTACAAGGTGTGCATCCTTCATAAAATTTGTAGTATTTGCAATGCTTGCATTGATTTCAAGGTGTGCAGCATTCGCAATCTTTGCAGCTTTCACAAGGTATGCTGCCTTAGCAAAGTGTGCTATGTTCACAATGTGTGCTGCCTTTGCGATGTTTGCAGCCTTCACAAGTGATTCTGTCTTCGCAATGTGGTTCAAATGGCTCTGAGCACTATGGGACTTAACATCTGAGGTCATCAGTCACCTAGAACTTCGAACTACTGAAACCTAACTAACCTAAGGACATCACACACATCCATGCCCGAGGCAGGATTCGAACCAGCGACCATAGCAGTTGCGCAGGTCCTGACTGAAGCGCCTAGAACCTGTCGGCCACCGCGGCCGGCTTCTTCACAATGTGTGCTGCCTTCATACTGTATGCTGCATTTATACAGTGTATTGGCTTCACAAGGTGTGCTGCCTTCACAAGTTGGCCCTCCTTCACAATATGTACTGCCTTTGCAGTGTCTTATTTCTTCACATGGTCTTCTTCCTTTGCATGCTGTGCTACCTTCGCAAGGTTTGCTAGTTTTGAAAGGTTGACTTCCTTCACCGGATTTGCAGCTTCCACAAGGTAACCTTGCAAAGGCAGCACTTATTGTGAAGGCAACACACCTAGCTAATGCAGCATTTCTTGTGAAGCAGCACTCCTTGAGAAGCCAGCATCTTGTGAAGGTAGCACATCTTCTGATAGTAGAGGCAGAAAACCTAGCATAGGCTGCACACCTTGCGAAGGCTACACACTGTGTCAAGGCAGAACAGCTTGCAAAGGCAGCACACCTCACGAAAGTAGCACACCTTGCGAAGACAGGACAGAATGCAATGGCAGAAAATCTTGCAAAGGAGAACACCTTGCAAAGAACAACTGCCTTGCAAAGGCAGCACACCTTGTGGAGGCTGCACACATTGCAAATACAGACACCTTGCAAAGACAGCACATTTCCTAAATACAGCTCTCCTCCAAAGGACAGCACATATCCCAAAAGCAGCACACCTTCTGGAGACAGTTTATTTTCGTGCAAATTGTCCACAAACTGAGGAAAGAAATATAGGATGTGAAGTTACCTTCCCATTCCTGCATATTTTTGCGGGAACGGTCGCAGCATTCGGCATCTGGCAGTAGGTGTGCAGGGTTGAGGTTCCGTCATGACTTCTGGTGTGGTGGGCGCCCTGTCGCTCCACATCAGCTGTGCACGCGAGTGCAGCGTGCTCAGTGCAGCTGCTGTGCCACACTTCTGTGTGCAGCACGTTGGTCTCTGTTCCACAGGTGTAGCCTGTACGAGCGACCTTCCAAGCAGTTAATAATTAATGTAAACCCAGCCATGTCGCTGTTTTATGCTCTACGTGTTAATTTAATGGTACTCTTGTCTTACGTTTTATAATTCAATAGAAGGGTTCCGATTAGGAGATTGACCTCTTGGGCGTAGAACGCCTTTCATATCTTCTGCCAAAATGATATTACCTTAATGAAATCTGAAGAGAGGGACAATTTCGTAATTAAAGAAACTCTGCTCGTTTACGTCGTTTACTGCCACCAGGTGGAACATATATATTAAATAGCCAGGTGTTGTAAACAGTACAAGCTACAACTGTTTTACATGTGAGTTTTCAACGTGATCCACTATTATGCCCTCTTTCGCGAGTATCACGGTCTCTAAATCATCTCCAGTTCCAGCATTAATCTATATCCCAATACATCGTGTAGTGCAGTATCCTTTACTTCTGTAACTAGAATAATATCAATGTTTGGCTCCTACATAAAGTCTTTCAAGGTACTTGCTTTTAGAGGGCTCCCTATGCTGTTTATGGATTCATAATGTATCACATTTCATAAATTCAACTCTTTCATCGCATGCAGTCAGTATGAAAGCTATGGATAAGTGTCACATACGTATCTACCTCTGTCGCTTGGTTTGGATGAGGTAACCATTCCCGTCCCCCCTTGCAATCTTAGTAAGCATGCAGCGAAAATCGTGCACAGACACACATGTGAAACTCTTAAATTGACCGAATCAGTTCGATAGCTGTGCTTCAGGACCTAGTGTAATGCCACCATGTGTTTGAAACCTCCGCAAAGAATTCTGTTGCATGGTTCATACTGCTGTCTCGATATCGCCATCGTGTAACTTACAGCAAGTATTTTATTCTTGTCGCTCACCTACATTAAGGAAAATGGGAAACATTTACCACCTTCCGATATTGTTGTCATTGTTAGTAAGTAGAATGAAAGTAGTCTCTGGTCAGGAGAAACTAAAA
This sequence comes from Schistocerca nitens, assembly GCF_023898315.1. NCBI lineage: Eukaryota > Metazoa > Arthropoda > Insecta > Orthoptera > Acrididae > Schistocerca > Schistocerca nitens. The sequence goes on along the minus strand of NW_026045977.1, from coordinate 241,124 downwards.
GCGATTATTTGTTTCCACAGACAGAGCTTAACAATTCGTATCAGTACACTGTCCCATCCAAGGGGCAGATTCGTTACTCTGTCGTATGCATATAACGAGATAACATAAAGACTTTACATCACAGCTACTCAGTTTATGGGGCTAGGTAACTTACACACATCGACATCACTCACTCCTTGTTTGCTGAGATAGTATAAATTTCGTAAGTAAAATGACATTGCAAGTTGTTGTTGTAGTGAACATCTTCTAAAAGCTTAATGCAAAGACACTATTTACACACGGTCATCCTGACTGACGATGCGAGGAAGTAAATTGACTGGCTCGGTTAAGAGGTGTATATAATTTTGATTCGTTTTACAATAGATTCACGTTGAATGGTCATTTTTGAAAGTTTCGGCGAACAATACAGTTAAGACTGTGATTACGATACATGCATCACATTCTTGTAAAGCTATTGTATTAAACGTGTGCTACTTTCGATATTAATCGCAATTGCAGAAAGCAGCAATGAATATGTCTCGTCTCGTTTCTCCGGCCGTTTCCCGTACTTTGCGACCCACAGAGCTCTATCGCTGCATCAGCGGTCGATTGTTGCTGTTGCCGCCACGGAATGATGGCAGTTAAATTCAAATTTCCTCCAAGTATAAGGGATTCTACGATATAAATGAAAATGGAAAGAAGTAACGAAAGCGGCAACAAGCAGTCAAACTCAACGTTCCTGGTGGTTTAATGCTATGACAATTTTAAACAATAAACTACGCAGTGGAACTGAGAGCTATCACAGGAATCTGCAATATACCCTCGATGGACAAACTGATTAAAGTTTTCGTCCTTGCCACTTCTCATTTTACAGACAGCTGATTCTGACTACTTCTTATGAACTGCACTTAACTGAGGCCATAACTCATGTCGAAGTTGTCTGTTTGTATTACTACTATCGTATCTTTCTTAGGTAAAGAACGAGCAAAATAGCAGTTTTGCGTTTAGCATGCAATCATCCAGGATACAATTTCTACAGTCAGAGCATTTTCTGTTGCGGCATAGGAATGATTTTGTGATTACTTCTATATGGAATTCATCTGTAACTTTATGAACTCAATATTTAGTAAGAGGGCCAGCCGAATTACATACTGCACAGTGTGAATAATTGCTGCAATTTTGGTGGCAACAACAACAAACAACCAGTGAATGCCGAGATTTGGCTGTAGAATAGTGGCAACACAGAGCTACCGTTGCAGCCGGGTGGTTCATGAAACCTTGACCGTGACCACAGCGGCTGAGGCGCGTCTACAGCCGTAGCAACCGCACAGCAGCCCACACTGAGGTGTGACGTCACACGGCACCCCTGTCTCGGTTGACCACCCACAACGTGTTTCGCTACATTTGATCAATTCACTATTTGCTCATACCTGAAACGTTAGTATGTTTTTTATGTGATCGGTATAAACAAATGAAACGTGTTGTATAATACTTCCCTACGAGGGGCATTAGTATTAACAATTTTACGTTCAATTTTTATCAATAGCTTATTCGTTAGTTACCCCATTTCCTCTTTCTACACTCAGTTAGCGTCAACCAAATGACGTGTACCTTCGAAACTTGGACCTTTTTAGCAGGTACATATCTAGAAGTACTAGGTGCATAACATGTTTTTGTAATTTACACGCAGAACTTAATTTTCTACGAAAAAGACAGACGTCAATCCTTATCTCTGTTTAAGATACGCGTCGGAATCTATCCCTACTTGAATCGGCGAACGTGTGTCCGAAACTCCGCCCATAGCTCATCCTGGCATATACTGCCGATTGCAACGTGCGCGCCCAGTAGTCACTGATCAGTTACGCCATTGTAATCTGTCCAGAGTGAGCTGTTTCGCCGTCCACAGATTATTACACAACGTGCACGGCCTTTATATCCAGTTTATGTATTTCAGACTTTCCGTTTCAAGGTTTGCCAAATGACAGCCGCTCCCAGTCCGTGTTTCACGACCGCTTTCTTTGCAGTCTGCCGCCGATTGTGAACTTAGCTCCTTTTCCAGTCACATAACGTTTCTTCCAACGTTGATTCTAATGACTGATGCCTCTTGTTACTCCATGCCATGAATGGTTATCTGCATTCCGAAGAGCTAAATGAAAATTAATGCAACGTAGACTATTATTTTAAACTGATGGAAGTAACAGTTCTTAGCGAGTAGCCTCGAACCCGATATTCAATTCAGAGTTTACCTCGGACGAGAAAAAACGTTCTGTGTAGTGTTGAAAGCTGTGACGAAAAACGGAATCTATTTATTTCCATTCTCTAGAAAGGCAGTACAAAAAAATCAACTTATCCCATACCTATAATACAAATTTATTTGAAAGCGCTGGCCATCGCTACGGTCGTACGAAGGCAATCCAAAGTTTATTCCACACCGCCAGACTGCGTTATGCGATACTCTCTGGCGCTGTGTGCTGACGGATTTGAAATCGCAGCCGCCTGTCTCTGTGACGTGGCAGTCTTGTTCGCTCACAGTTATTTCATATTACGTGTTACCTCCTTTCATGCTAAAAGACCGCAGCCTTCTCTCCACGCCCACAAAAACAGATTTCTATTTTTTTTTATTCATTTCACGAAAATGCGTGATTCACGCCGAACCAGCGATATGGAGACACCTTCTATTGGCGCCTCGCGTGGCAGAAGACGTTGACTGCGAAAGGAGTTTCGGAGGACGCAGAGCAGCCGTTGGTCGAGAGATGGCAGTAGGCGACTTGCAGTGTCCGGCAGTGATATAAACAATAAGACGCTAAAAAGAAATAAACAGCGCGGAAAAGAGTAACATGTCTACTGGGCATCTTGTGACACGCGGCCATCACGGACATTGCATATAATAGTGCACACGAAAATTCTGATGGCCTTTTGTTGAGAATTGTAAATATCGAAAGCGGGAGAAATGTTAAGCGTAAAAATAAAATCTTTGCTTCTCTGTGTTTCCGTTTTGTAACAGGAAAGGTATGTTAATATTTACTTTCATTGCGTGAAACAAAAAGTAAAACATTCCTTAGCAGTTCTACATATGTCTACCGAGTGTGTTTCTCACAAACCGATCTTCCACCACCGCTTGTGGTTCGTCATGTAAACACTATCATATCGGTTTTCGAAATGCCGTTACCGGTTCCGAATTTTTTACTGTATTTTAAAGGTAAAACACACTACCACCACATTCCATCATTTTACCGTTTGTAGCACAATCATTTTATCAGAGACTAAGTAAGTATTGAACTCCTGGGAATGCGGTCAGCGATCTAGTCGGCTCATCTCTGGCATGAACGACGGTGCACGATGACAAAATCTCGCTTAAACAGCACTGCTTAAGTTATGCCTTTTTTCACATACGTGGCACATACGTCTCTGGATGACTTCCAAACGGGTCGTCCCCCCATGTTCCGCCACGTCACACGAATACCAGCACTGGTTACACGAAATCGCCAAATAATGACATTGTATTGACTTTGAACGTATTTAATTATGCTTGCAGATCTTAGTAACGTAGAAGCCGAATGTATTTTTCTGTTGATTCTCCCTCTTCTGCAGCCCACAGAGCTTTGTCAGTGCCCCAGCCATTGATTGTTGGGGCTAGCCTCCCGCAACGTCGGCAGTTAAACTTTCTAGCTAGTAATGTCGATTTAATTAAGTAAATGAAAACGGAGGAAAATGATAATAATTGCACAACCACCAGTCAAACGTAACGTTTAGCGAAGTTATAGGCGAGCAAAGCCTTAAGCCAAAAATTACGACGGCACTTATGCAGTTTAGCAGGTACGGAAAAAATTTTTCATTTTTTTCCAAAATTTGATCGATTATAGTCAAATGTGATACGCTGATTACGAATACGATATTTATTTTCGCCCCAGTCAATTATTTACATCAAAAAATTGTTTTAAATTAAAAAAAAAATTTTTTTAATTTTTCAATATTTTGTCGATTACAGTATACGTTCATTTTAACGGAACGGTAGGTACGTATTTTTACTAATTAGCCACAATCAAACGCCAGTGCAAAATTAACAAACTTTTAATAAACTCCCCCCACTGTATATTTACACATGTGTAGCGTAGCCCACTTGAGGTTAGGTTGGGAGTTTTTTTTTTTGGAATGCGGCCGCGGCAGCGGCCGCCTATGATTCGAAAATATTGAACTGTTGGCAACTGCATGTAAACATTATATATGCCAAGTATGAAACGATTTGGATGACTAAAAAATGAAAAAATTTTTCCGTACCTGCTAAACTGCATAAGTGCCATTACGACAATGGGGCACACATAACCGTTATTGCATAAATCCACATTCAGAGTTGGGCCGTCCACGCACAATGTCGCAAAAGTTACCGTTATGTCCAAACGAAATTACGCATCGTATTCTTCGATGAAAAATGCCACTGACTTCCACTAATCACTTGTGGCGTAATGTTTTCACAACACTTCCACCTCACTACAGTAAACGGCTGTGAGCTCTATTACACATTCTGTCCGATGCAGAAGCACTTCAATATTTCCGCAATAGTAATTTAGGAGATACTCAAAGCTGACACCTTTGGTCCTCTTAATTATCACGTCAGTATTCACATATGTTATGTGAGCGTCGACCACCGGTTTGCTCACACGGAGAGATGATGATTCATTGTCATCAAACAGCACATGTGGAAACCGAATCACCAAACTCGTCGTTCATCCGAACATGAGTTAACTATCGTATTCGCCTCTAGAAAACAGTACTTATTGATAAAAGCGACAGTAATTTCCGTAACCGTTCTCTTTCCATAGCTACATGTTTCGTCAACTGTTAATTGCATTCTTCTTAGTTCAAGGGTTTTCAGTTCTTCAGCAATACATAAAGCTACAGTTTCAAAGATGAGATATTTACGAAATGCCACTGAAACAGCACTGCGCCGAAAATTCCGTTACGACTGTGGACGGAATGTGTCGCAACGACATTCAACGTCGTTCTTGGCCGGTTTAAACGTGAGTAACAAATCGAGGTTCGTATGAATGTCTCCACCACCTCTTCCTGGACCACCTGACTCCAGCCGTGCTGCCAAACGAGTTGTCGACGTCTGCGACGCTGCTTCCCCCGTGCTTAAAACGTAAACGAGTCTTGAGACTCCTCTGTCATCTGTCGATGCTACGGTAACAGCCGCCGAGCGGCTACAAGTTGCTGCTGTACATTCTCCTCTCTGCGGCCTGTCTTTTCACACAAGTGATGGGGCTCGGTTTTACGTGAATATAAGTAACGTAACTATTTTTGCGTACAACACCACAGCCAATATTTACAGTTACTAGTAACTGCTTTTTCGCATTACTCATCTTAAATGTATTCAGGTTTCGTAATACCTTAACTGTTTTCGTATGTGCTTGTGGTCGTCGGCAAGCAAATCCATCATTAGCAGCGCAGAAAACTCATCGTCGTCAAACCGGCATCGGAAACGAATTTGCGTACCTGGAAAAGTAGCTACTTACGAGAGTTTACATGTATTCTGGAACCTACACAGCTTACTCTGTTATTGGCCACACTAAGAAAATAAAATTAGCACTCGAAAAATTCCGTCTGTTTAGGAACTTAGGGAATGTCAAGGGCGCACTTTGTGTTTGGCTCTAGCTTTAAAACGCCATAAAAATATTCAGTCGTGTATATGTAACCGTTTGCAACTCTGCACCTTACAAATTATTTTTCTCGCCTTACCCGTGTTTCTACTAGCTGACTGGTGACATGTTTTCCTTATTACAGCATTTTCCATTGCGAAGTGGGGCTGTGGCACTATACATATTCCGGCCACATATTAAGAGAGTGTTATGATTGTCCTGATGACAATGGTGATGGAAAAGAGAAAGTTGTTCTTATTATGTCTCGTACTATCAACAGCTTAGTGAGTATCTATGCAGTTTCTTTGCGACAGTACTTTATTATCTAATGATCAGGGCAGGCGTCTCTTGCTGATACACTTTGGAGACGTCATAACATCCACACTCGCGACTCATTCATTACGAATGGCTCTGCACTGCCACATATGCTAGCTCTGTAATGGAGTGTGGCTGGCCTCACATTCTCCTCACTAAAATAATACAGTGAGTGCTCTGACACATTATGGTTTTTTGAAAAAAGTAAATTCTTCGCTATTTCAAAGCGTCTCAATTTTGTTCTACTGTAAGTGTAAAACAGTTTGAAAACGTGGAAATGGCGGATATCTGTTCGACTGTGTTTTACTCTCTGGGCGATAAGCGCAAAAATACTTTTTTAAGGCATTGTCTTCGCCTCGACAAACGAATCTCCCGTCCTCTGTTGACAACATGCTGACATTGTTCCCGTCACGTCTTCCACCTCGAAATTCTACAGTAGTCTGTTTCACATTTCTGCTGTACGTCAAAAAAATACCGCAATTCTTATTTTTACTACGAAAAACGAGATTATCATTTTCATTTCTTCTTGTGAAGTGTGCTATCCGTCGCGTTTAAATGACCGACATTGCACAGTTGTACCACAGATTGGCACGATTTGTGTATCTACATACTGCTCAGAAATCATTGCCCATTCTAATCAGGAAACGTATTTAAATCTTGCTTCGTAACGATTTGGTTAAATGTATCACATGTGCTTTTACGTAGTTACTGTGTACTGAACTTCAAAGTTATAAATCGCTCGTAACGCATTCCGTCATTTTGCCGTATTTAGCACTTTCTACCACAGACGAAGTGTATTGGATGGCTGTGAATTCGACCGTTACTGTCGCGTCACGTCTAGAAGAAACAGGGTTGGGAAAAACAATTCGACCGAAAGTGCAGAGCAGGAAGGCAGCATCAAATGAAGGAATTTCGGTATTGCAAGTGTCAGTTGAATATTTCGGGCGCTATGCCAACATGGCACCTGTGGCCACTTTGAACATTTGCTATGACATACTTATAGCAATAAGTGGCGGATCGTTTTTTACTCTTTTTCACCTTTTTAAGACACATTGAAACATGAGACATGCACATCTGATTCTCTTCATCTCTAAAAACGTGCTGTGTCCTAAGTCAGCTAAGTGCGATACACGTGTAAGTGGCGCTTTAAATTTATCTTGTTCTCCTGGTGGCGGTTGGTTAGTTCACACAGCCTGTGTTTACGTATATATTTTCTGTAAACTACCAATCATTTAGAGCCAAGACGCTCGTGTGTGGGATTTTAATTACGTTCCGGTGCCGCCGAAAATATTCAGTCGCGAAGCCTAGTTGCTATACTCAAATTTTTGTGTTTCATGCTGCGTTTCCACGATACACTTTTGCTCAGATTGTTTCTATGCACCCTGTATGACGACGGCGGATGGCAAACTTCCCTGAATCAGAACAGCTTAAATTTTTATTTTTTTACGAACGCTGGGTGACTGCCACCCATATTCTGCCACGTCACTGGGACGCTAGCACGCGACACATAAAATCACGAAACCAGTATCATATCCGCGTAATTACACTGTACCGATTATGTGCATATTTAAACGTTAATCACAAATGTAGATAGCAGTAATGTGTAAGATGAATTTCTTTCTCCGTTAGTCTTCCGTGTCCTGCAACCGACAGAGCTTTGTCGCTGCCTCAGCGACTGATTGTTGCTGCTACTACGCAGAACGATGTCAATTTTAAAGTCTGCCGCGAGTAATGGCGGTTTTCTGAACCAAACGAAAGCGGGAGAAAAATGTATATGCAACATCTGATCGAGAGTGAATCCCTAATTGGCACAGCGACTTAGTTTTTAATATTTACGAGCAGCAGAGCCTGGCGTAGCCGTCCAGTTGCGAGATGCGTGTCCATTCCCACACGTGAAACTCACCCCTAGTCGCTGGCAGTTGTAACATTGTAATGCATTCGAAGTGTGCTCTTTCGCACACCGCACCTACATGGATGGACTTGTGTCTCAGCTGCCTCCAGCTGATTGTATCCTACACTCCTAAGAAGTAGACCGTTCTGTGAGAAAATCTTCTGGAAAACACGTTTAGAAATCGCCAAAAAATACCTTCAGAACATTTCTGTCCAAGCCAGGTAACGCTTGTGCTACTTATATTATGCTCACTTTAATGACACACGTGGTGCAGAATATGCGTAGCGGTAAGGGATAGAACTTATTTACACTCCACGGCTTTGAAGACGTATGATGGCTAGAAAAATTCCTGTCGAGTCGAGGCGAAACCTTAAACAAGTACACAGGATTAGCAGATATGTTGTCACCACCCATCGATTGTGTAGGTTTAATAAACAAGTTGACAGCGTCGTCTATTTCGCATCGAGGCGGAATATAATCGCAGTGTGACAACCTGTCTTACTTCGTGGCAATGTGTCCAGCTGTTGTCCTTCTGTGTTTCTACAGACTGCATTCGTATCTGGTAACGGAAAAGGAAAAAGATCTATCATCGGCCTTAACACACTGCACATGTGAAGAGGAGTACCGTATGGAAACAAACAAGTTATTTACTGGAATGCTGATAAAAATAAAAAAATCTTGCGTCAGCGATATTATTCTGTCGTGTCTGGGCAGCGCCGAACGCGAGAACGAACGCCACCAAAGCTTTATTTTATTTTACGGCGCCTGTTTGCGTTGTACGGCGCTCGTTGGCGCACGTGAAACTTTGGACACACACCGCGTTTCATACTTTAGACCGTAGACACACACATGTAGACGGCAAGTTCATATATCCTTGCCGTGTCGAGGTTCGAAACCAGGTGGGTACGACAGTTGCAGTATTAAGCACTCATTTCAACGACGGATCTCCGTGTCGTATTAGCGTCACACGTGTAGCAATTCCGTTAAGCTAATTTCCCCAAGACTCGCAGTGCTAATCCGGTATCTATCCTTGTTGCGTTTGGTCAGGTGGGACGACAGCAAACGTTTCACACACTGTCCTGACAAGTCTTTATTTTCACGAACGACAGAATTCCTGTTCATGTTGGACTGTGGCTCATTTAGCTGGCCGCTTCTACAGAAAAGCAAATATCGGCCTGCCGGGAAGCATACAGTTTTCTGGCCGTTTCCTCAGGAGTACGTGTGGTGTGTGTCATTATGGCTTAAGAACTAACATCTGTGATGTCCGAATGTACACAGAATAAGAGGCTATGGTCCCTGCATACTCCAGTACAGATACCGACACAGTATCGAGATATGAAGCGTGAAGAACCGAATACGTTACAGATGGAGGACGCCCGTATACCGAGTTAGAGATTAACATCCCGTCGTCTCAAAATCTTCGCCATTCGTAGCGTTTTACACCTGACGACCGACACGCATCCCTGCTTTCAACCCATGGAAGGATTCTGAAGCAGGTTTGGTGCGTAGCTTGTGGCGTCAGTTGGGTTAAAATTCACCCTTTTGAAAGAAGAGTGTCCAAACATTACTCAGTGCTCCGTCACTGGGCAGACTGTAACGACTTTTGTTTCACGTGTGTTTGAGACGGTCTGCAAGCACTTGTATAGTAAGCAGTGCTGGTAATTCACTGCCGTCCACCCAGCCCGGGAAACGCACAATATGCAGATGTAGACACCTACTTTGGAAAATGTACGCACATTCTGTACCCATCGCGGCAGGCCTCGTTACGTGGTACACAACCGTGACGTCACAACACGGACACACTCACCCTGTTTATTACGGCCGACTCTGCAGCGCCACACGTGCAGCCCCTGCCATCGACAGAGCTCGGCCTTACAAGCTTCTCACTAAGACGATGCGTATAGTATTGCGAAAGATTTGTCCTATAATTAAGTTTTAGCGTTTAAATGGTGTACTGTTTGTTCTAGTACTGCTTTAATATGTTATCTAAACATGTAAATGGCGTACATCTAATCGATCGTTAGGAAAACGGGGATTACGTGTTCCAAACGCACAAATTTCCATCGCTTTATTTTCTGCATCGACATTCGAATCGCACAGGCTTTGTTGCCAAATAGTTTTCGTTGTGGTTTGCTTCCTCCTCTGCGAAGTAGTGCTGTGATTTCTTACACATTCCATCCACGTATCAAATCAGCATGAAAGTTGCCCTAATGAGAATAGAGAAGAAATTTAACATTACTAGGTGCTCGTACGAAGTGTGGTGTCCGCTCTCCGACGTGTCCGAAAAGTCCATACCAGGAAACCGCACTACAAAATGGCACGCATTGTGTATGTTGATAATCTTTAAAAACCGTGTCCCAATTACGGCAAGCACAGTTGCTAAGCTAAAACTAGTGTGTACTAATAAAATGTTTAATATGTCTCCAATACACTGACTTTACACAGGAAAGCGTCTCATGTTGAATTGCTAGAACAATATTTATAGCCAGCCGGAGTGGCCGAGCGGTTCTAGGCGCTACAGTCTGGAACCGCGCGATCGCTACGGTTGCAGGTTCGAATCCTGCCTCGGGCATGGATGTGTGTGATGTCCTTAGGTTAGTTAGGTTTAAGTAGTTCTAAGTTCTAGGGGACCGATGACCTCAGAAGTTAAGTCCCATAGTGCTCAGAGCCAGCCAATATTTATAAAAGGTGGCAATGTAATTTACGCACTATCTTTTAAATAGATATGATGGTATCTGATACTCAACTACTAATGCAAAGAAACGTACTGATGCTAAAATGTTTTAACTTCTTGCTATCATTTAATCTTTAAAATTTAATAATTCTCTTCCTGTTAATATTTAATTAATTAACTTACGTCGTTCAGATTTCGTAACGCTGACGGCCTTAAAATTTAAAGTTGTTCAGTCCCTGTTTTGTTTCCTTTCAATTGTTGCGAGCCAGCGATGGTGCAATATTGTTCGCTTTCAGGTCTACACATTTATAAAAATCAGGTCCAGGAAACACTTTTGTGATCACGGTTGCGATTCAGACGGTATTCGCGTCATTGTGCTGATTAAGAGTTATCGTTTCCGAAAGATGCAGGTTCGATCAAAGCTGCGTGCACTTTTGCGCGTATAATGAAAATATTCCTAACACGTCGCGTAACAAAAAGTAACATGCGAATCACAACCGTGGTCAAACGAAGAAAATATATGATGACATAAATGTTCTTCGCTGTTATTCAGGACAGGTTTAGATTAAACACCGAAATTTTCAGTCTTTTTAAACCACAGTACGATACGCTTTAGAGATATTTGTTTCGAATAACTTCTATTTACCTTTTCTTATACAATATGGTCATCGTCCGCAAGAATTATCTCTCTATCTCTCTCTCTCCTTTTTATAGCCTTTATACATTCACATTACATACATCGATTAAGAAACTTTTCTCTCTCTACCGACCAGTACGAGCACAAAACCCGCCCAGACAAAATGTCTTACATAGAATTAGTTCTCACTTAAGAATCATATATAGTTTCGTAGTACAAACAATGCTAGTTTATTCCGTGCAATAGAAAGTCTTTGATTCACTGAGCTCAAAAATTAAAATAATAAAATTATAATTACAATTTTAATATCGTCAGTTATTCTTTATTTTATGAAAATAAGGTTTGACATTGTCGTAATATTATTTTTCATCGTTGTAGCACTATAACGTACTCTGAATATTTCTGTGAATGGCGCATACTACTTTTCTTTCGTTCCGACCGACGCTTCGAAGTAAATATCGAAACTGCTTTGGAGTTTACCCACGTACGGTTCCAGATGCTACATGTAGCAGCTTTCAGTCTAATCAGGATTGGTGACAATTGAAGCTGTTTTGTCTTCTGGTCTTAAGAAACTGATAGCACCTCTTTGTTCCGACAGACTATGCTTGACCGTTCCTACACGTGGACCACAACGTCACACGCGTTTTGCTCAGGCTGTGCCGCAGGTGTATATTGAGACCAGAAAGGAAAAAAATGATGAAATCATTATATACGAGTTCCTCTCTTTCACTTCTGTGCCTGTTATTCAGTTCTCGCCGTATGCGATGCTTTATTTGGGAAGTAAGGAGCGTCTCTAGTTAGTTTCGGTAGAAAACTTTTGCCCACAGCTGAAACTCAGTTTCCAAACCACATCTGCCATGAAATGAGGTCGCCTTTACTAGTGAGGCGATGAAGCGATTTCCCAACTCTGGGTAAATCTGTTTTTTTACTTTCATTGCCTAGGGGAATTCACTGAAAGACCATAGTGTTGTCTCCCTTAACCCATAGAAAACACGACAAGAAATATTACGGTCTTCCGATTAAACTACAGTTCAGAAAAGCCTTCACTTCATCATCGTAATCGCATTTCTTTCTCGTTAACCGCTCTATAGCTCTTCGCTATGAGATAAACGGACAACTAAAATGACGAGTTGTTTATAAATTGCCACGAAACCTGCTGTGGGCCGAAAATTCCGTTACAACTGGGAATGGAATTGCTCGCGACGGCATTCTTGCGTCAGACGCTGTCCGTGTTCTCGCCGAGTTAAACTTGAGTAGCGATTCAGGATTATCTTATAAAGTTCCATGGCTCTTCTTTCGGTGACCGTATCATTGTCGTCGTGCTGCCAGGGAAGATGTCGATGTCTGCGACGCTGTTTCCCCACGTCGGGGCGTCAATGATTCGACGAATTACTGTGGAGTGCAGCCGCTGTCCAGGTTGAAACTACAGTTGCGAAATCTGATCTGTGCGGCCTCTCTGATGACAGAATACGTAAAACCCTTGTATGAAATAAAATAGTCTGTTTGTCTCGGTTTTGCGTCGTTAACTGTGTTGCCAATATTTTTGCTTAGAACCCAAGTGCGACATATTATACATAGTTAAGCCGAACACATTTCTCCGTCAGTTCTGCGTCCCCTGCGGCCTACAGAGCTTTGCCACTGATGGCAGTTCGACTCTCTCGCGAGTGACGGCTGTTATCTGACCTTTCTTAAAATCTACCCACAGCAGGATGTCGCGTCGCCCGCCATTCACGAGAAGCGTGTCCGTTCCAACATGTGAATCACACGCATAGTCGATGGCCAGTTGCACCTTTTTTAATGCATGCCGACAGTGCTGCTTCGCAGTCCGCACATTCATGGCCGGCCTTCTGTCACAGCTGCCTCCAGCTGATGGTATCCTAAATTTCTGAGGAGGAGGAGGTTGTGTGAGAAAATCTTCCAGAAAACACGTACAGAAATCGTCAAAACACACCGTCAAAACATTTTTATCCGGGTCAGTTAATGCATGAGATTCTGTTTTATTATGCCCACCCAGATCACACGCTTTGTGTGGTAAGAGTTGTTACGTATTTACGCTTCAAGGTTATCTAGACTTGTAACGGCTAGAAAGATTCGTCTTGAGTCACACCCAATTCTTAATCATATACGCATTATCAGCGTCTATATTGTCAACAGACATCGATTGTGAAGATGCATAAAAAATTGTCGACAATGTCACCTGCTTTGTGCCGATGCGGAATTTAAACGCGGTGTGTATCGACAGATTCCATTCGTAACTGGAAACAGATTAAAATATATCTATCCAGAACCTTTACACACTGCACCTGTGAGGACAAAGAACACGTTCAAGCCATACAGTAATTCACTGACAAGGCGGTAGAAGATTAAAACAAAAAAACTTGTCTCATCCATATTCTTCTTTCCTGTTGCTGGGCAGAGCCGGTCGCGAGAACCAACTCCACAAGAGCTTTGTTCACGGGGCCTAAATGCGTTACACGCTGCACGTCGGCCTGTGTAAAATTTTGGACACAAACCGTGTTCCGTACCTTCGGCCAATCTCGAAACTCTGCCGTGGTGTCCTTCATATTCTTGCCATATATTAAAACAATCTTGCAAATTGTTTTGATTATCACGTAAAACAAAAGTCAGTTTTTTGATTGTCTCTTATTAAACGTGCTATCACTCGTGTTTCGATAGCCGACATCGCAAAGTTGTCCCACGACTCAGTGCGATTTGTATGCCTAGGTACTCTTTCTAAATGATTGCCCAGTGTGGGACAAGCACATCTGCGGGAAATTCGTTATGATACAATTATTATCTAGTATTCGAATCTCTGATTTGTCGGTTATATACATATTTCGGGAGGTGTATGCGGCCTTCAAATCGTTTTGTGACAGTAAAATGGTAGGACTGCAACTACATTCCACATCTGCGATGTCGATGCTGGATGTGTCCCTACAACCACAGCCGCCTCTCGCTTAGTGGCAAAGGCTCAAGCTCACAACAGTGGCTGGGAACAAAAACATCCCCTAACCCTGCGTACAGCGGTGGGAATGTGAATTTACTCCAAGTCTCCTGCCCATATCTAAACGCCTAATCTTTTCAGGTGCAAAACGCTTCCACCAGTGCCCGCTTCGTATTTCTTTCGACAACGAGCGTAATTCCCGTCTATTAATAAAGCAGCCTCGAACGCTTTAATGGGCCTGGATAAGACTTTTCAACATCCCTTTACGTGTGATCTGCTCCTCACACTTCTCCATCCTATATTTTCACTGACCTCCGTAAGGAATTCGTACTCTACATTACATGTTGACGTCTTCCTTTCACAATACGGAAACACCGCCAAGTTTGTTCCATCGTTGACAGTTGCTCAGCGGAGACCATAGGTGTGAAACGTATGAAGCTTGGAACGCACCGCAGGCGGTCGTTCCGGCTAGTGGAATCTATTAAGGTCTCACATGTAACCATCACAACAGAAAATTGGTTTCCGAAATTTTGGTCATCTAAATGTTGTGTCCCGCGTAGTCGATGCCTCTGTCGCGCCTTTCATCTTGACTGCCCAGTACAAACATGGAAACTCGCGGCAGGTATCCGATTCTCTTAGCCCACCTTGGTGCAGGGCTAGAAGCAATATTCACCACATTTCAGTATTGTCAAAACAGTTAATAAGTGGAATAGTGTTTGCCTCTGGTCGGGAGAAGGAATAGGTGCTACTTGGTTCCATAGTGTCGTACATATTTATCGAACAAAAAAGAAAAGAAATAGAGGAATTAATTTCACCGTATTCATCAGTCTCTGAATCCACACTTCCACATCATAGACACTATAAATTTATTTCGTCTTCATTCACGATGATAGTTCCAATGGCCGGCCATGGTGGCCAAGTGGTTAAAGGCGCTACAGTCTGGAACCGCGCGGCCGCTACGGTCGCAGGTTCGAATCCTGCCTTGGGCATGGATGTGTGTGATGTCCTTAGGTTAGTTAGGTTTAAGTAGTTCTAAGTTCTAGGGGACTGATGACCTTAGAAGTTAAGTCCCATAGTGCTCAGAGCCATTAGTTCCAATGTCATACACCCAGTTAAGTGTTTTGTTTAATTTTGAACGCCTTGGCAACTGAGCGACGGTGAATGCTTTCACTAATACCGATTCTGTGGCGTCTCATACGTTGCTCCATAATAGCGTGACACACACGCTTGTCACGACATTTATGCGGTTACCGCTCCACTAGAGAACTTTTTGTAATCAGAAAACATATTACACGTCTAATTCCGTAGTGCCTCGTTATACGTGTCACATTTCCTTTAACATAGTTACTGTCTACTGAACTTTAAAGTTACAAATCGCTACCAACGCATTCTGACATTTTGCCATTGTTAGAACATCCTACGAACGATTAAGTGTACTGGACTCCTGAGAATTCGAACAACATTCTGTAACGTATCGTCTGGCATTTACAGGGCGGAAAAACTATTTGACCAAAAGTGTAGGGCACAAAGAGAGTGTCAAACGAAGGAATCTGAGTATAGAAAATACAGGTCGCAGTTAAATATTTAAGGTGGTACGGCAGCATGGAAACGGTGGTCAGTTTGAACATTCTCTATACATACTCCTGTTAATTAAGTGGTCGCTCATTTTTCACTCATTTTCACTTTTTTTAAATATACTCAAACAAGAAACATGGGCATGTGATTGTCCTAATTTCTGAAGAAGTACTGTCTCGTTCGTCAGCTAAATGCGATACACGTGTTTGTGACGCTTGAAATTTATCTTGTTCTCATCGTGACGACTGGTTAGTCCAAACATTCTGTTTACGTATACACTTTCTGTAAAATAACTCTCATTTTGAGCAAGGGCCTCGGTATGGCAGATTTCAATTACGTTCCCGTAGCGCTGAAAATATGCATTTACGACCCTTAGTTGCCATACACAAATTCCTATGTTTCATGCTGTCCTTCCGCCCTGCATTTTTGGTCAAACTGTTTCTCCACGCCTTGTATATCGGTGCTGGATGGCAAACCTCGCTCAAACAGCACTGTTTAAATTAGTCGCTTCATACGTTCGTTACACATACGTCACTGAATGACACCCAGCCAGGTTGTGCCCCAATGTTCCGCCACGTCTCTGGAAAGCCAGCACGCGATCTACAAAATCACGAAACGAGTACGAGATTCGCATAGTGACTCTGTACTGATTGTAAGCACATTCAGACATTAATCGCAAATGCAGATCATAGTAATGTAGAAGCCGAGTTTATCTTTCCGTTAATTCCCCGTCTCCCGCAGACCACAGAGCTCTGTCGCTGCATCAGCGGTCGATTGTTGCTGCTGGCGCCACGGAATGATGGCAATTACATTCAGAGTTTATGGACACTGAAATTCTGATACCTTTTTATAGTAAATTATAAATGTCGAACGGAGGAGAATGTTTAGCGTAAGAATAAAATATTTGAATCTCTTGTGTTTCCGTTTCGAGAAAGTAACTGTATGTTAATAATCGCTTCCATTCTGTCAAACAAAATATAAACGTTATTTAACAGTTCTACACACGGCTAACGAATGTGCTTTTCATAAACCGAACTGCCGCTACCGCTTCTGGTTCGTCATGTAAACGCTATCACATCGACTCCCGAAACCTCGTTACCGATGCCGGGTTTCGTACCGTAATTTGAAGCGAAAAAAAACACTACCACAGCATTCCATCATTTTACGGTTTTAAGCACTTTCATTTTATCGAAGAATTGAGACTGCGGTCATGTCTGATAATGTGTAACAGTGCAGGACGGCGAAACCCCGCCCAACCGCCACTGCTCACGTTTGCGTTTTTTCACACACGTCGCTGACCGACTACCAAAAGGGACGCCACTCGAACGCCAGCACGGGTTACACAAAATCGTAAAACCGGCGTCGCATTCGCATAATGACACGGTACTGACGTTGGGCACTTTTAATCGCGCTTGCACATCGTAGAAAGATAATGCTGAGTTTATTTTTCCGTTAATTCTGCGTCTGCAGCAGCCCACAGTGCTTTGTCGCTGCCCCTGCGACCTATTGTTGCTGCTGGCGCTCCACAATGTCGGCAGTTTATCACTTGCTCGCTGACAATGGCGGTTTTATGGAGAAAATGAAAACGGAGAAATTATAGTAAATGCACAACCACCAATCAAACTTTACATGTAAACGATAAACTAAATGAAATGATAAGTAAATGGACACCCTAGCTGCAACAGGCGTTGATATACTACATTGGGGACATGTTGAAAATGTGTGCCCCGACCGGGACTCGAACCCCGGATCTCCGGGGCACACATTTTCAACATGTCCCCAGTGAAGTAAATCAACGCCTGGATAGGGTGTCCATTTACTTATCATTTCTAGCAAAGCTGAAGGTCATGAACGGTAACTGTTCTTTCGGGAACAGATACTATCGTCATATATAAACGATAAACCTCTAAACGATAAACAACGTCGGTGGGGCACACATAACTGTATGTAGTCCATATAAACCCTCATTTAGAGTTAGGCCTTCCACACACAAACTCGCAAAAGTTATCATTCTGTCCAATCGAAATTACGCATCGCATTCCTCAATGAAAAATACTACTCACTTCCACTAATCACTTGTGGCGTCGTGCTTGCGTGACAGTTCCACCTCCCTGTAGCAAACGATTGTCTGCTATATTAAACACTTTCCGCATATAAAAGCATTTCAATATTTTCGCAATAGTAATTGACGAGCTAAAAAGATTTTTTGTCTTGTTACTGCTTAATTATCATGTCGGCATTCACAAACGTTGTGTGAGCTCCCTGTTAACAGGGATTGATAATGTTTTATCGCTCTGAAACAGCGGCTGAAACTCGTATGCAGACGTAGAAACCGAATCGCAAAAGTCGTCGTTCGTTCCAACAGAAACTACCCATGATACTGGTCGCTAGAAAATGATATTAACTTATATAAGCGAGAGTAATTTCCATAGCCGTTGTCTTCGCAAAGCTGAATGTTTCGTTAACTCACCATCGTAATTAGTTCAGAGGCTTTTGTTTCTTCAGCAATACGTAAACGAACAATTACAGAGACTTGGAACCGTGCCGAAACGTTCGTTACAAATGGGAACGGAGTGTATCGCAGCGACATTGCCCTGACACACGCTTTCGGCGTTCTTCGCCGGATTAGCCGTGAATAACAAACCGAGCTTCGGACGAATGTCTCCGTCTCCTCTTTCTGAACCAGCCGACTGCTGCCGTGCTGGAAAACAAGGTGTCGATGTCTGCGACGCTGCTTCCACCACGGGTTAAAAGTTATCAATTCTAGGAGAGCCTCTGCAGCTTCCCAGCGCTAAGGCAGTAGCCGCCGTGACGGTACAAGTTACTGCTGTACACTCTCGTGTCTGCGGCCTGTCTTTTCACGGAACAGATGTTCCTTGGTTTTACCTGAATATATACAACGTAAATAATGTTGCCAAAACACTACGGCGAATATTTACATTTATTACTAACTGTCTTCTCGCATTATCGTCCTAAGCATATTCAGGTTTCCTAATACCCTCACTGTTTTCACATGTGTTTGTGGCCGCCGGCAATCAAACGCGCCATTAGCAGTGCAGGAAACTCACCGTCGTCAAACCAGCATCGGAGACAAATTTGCTTACCGAGAAAGCAACTTGTGAAGGTTTACATCTATTCTATAGCCGACACAGCTTGGCCTGTTGTTCGCCACACTAAGAGAAGACATGTGGCACTCGAAAAAGACCGTCGTTTTAGGAAGTTAAGGAATTTCAAGGGCATACTTTTTGTTTGGCTCTAGCTTCAATACATTCTAAAATCATCTCAGAGGTGTTTATGTTACCGTCTGCAACTCTGTCGCTTACATATAATTATTCTGGTTTAAACTTGTCTTTTAGGAGCTGACTGCTTGACATGTTCTCCTTAATTTGGCACCTTCCATTGCGACGCGGTGCTGTGGCTCTTTACCTATTCCGGCCACATACTAAAAGCGTGTTACAATTGTCGTGATGATAATGGATAGAGAATGAGTTGTTGTTATTATTGTATCTCGTGTTATCGAGAGCTTAGTGCGTAGCTGTGCAGTCTCTTTGCGACAGTACTTCATTAACTGGAGACCACGGCCGGCGTTACTTGCTCGTACACCACAGTGACGTCATAACATCCACACTCGCGTCTCATTCATTATGAACGGTTGCGCACTGCCACATATGCTAGCCCTGAAATCGGGTGAGTCCGGCCTTTTTGCTTCTCACTAGAATAACACGGCAACTACTCTCAAAAGAGCCATGCATTTCTGGACAGACGATTTTTTCCATTTAATACAACTTTTCTTTTACTACAGGTATTAACACACTTGGAAAGCTTGTAATCGGCGGAGATCTGTCCGATCGTGTTTAACTCACTGGGCTACAAGCGCAAAACTTGTACTCCTCACGGCTTTGTGTTCGCCTCGACCAACGGATTACGTGACGTCTGTTGCCAACATGCTGATTTTATTCCTGCAGCGTCTTATATCTCCAAATTCCACCGTAGTCGGTTCCACATTCTTGTTATATATTAAAACAATCCCGCGATTTATTTGAATGACCACGAAAACAAATGTTGTCATATTTATTTCCTCTTCTTAAACGTACCATTCGTTGTGGTTCAACAGTCGACATCGCAAAGCCGCACCACAGATCGGCGCGATTTGTATATCTACACACTCTCTCGAAGCGATTGTCCAATATGGGACAAACACAACTGCCACGACATTTGCGATGATACAATTGTTCTCTACTATTCGAATCTCCGATTTCTCAGTAACATACTTGCGTAGGGAAGGGTATCTGGTACTCAGTCCGTTTCTGTGAACGTCAAATAGTAGGACAGCTACTATTTATTACATAGAGCAGTCTCTGCAAACGGATCTGCTGATAGCAGTTCCGTCTCATCACGCGACCTCTGCGATATGGATCCTGGAAATGCGCTTATGACCACAGCCAGCCTGTCGCTTAGTGGCGAGGGCCACGGCAAACAGTGGCCGGAGACAAGACACCCCCTGACTCTGTGCACAGCCGTGTGGATGGGTCTGTAGTCTCTGACAAGTTTTGTCGCCGTGCCTAAACGCCCAAAGCTTTTTGGCGAAATGTGTTTGCAGCAGTGCCCATCTCGCACTTCTTTCCACAACGAGCGTAATCCTGATCGCTCAATAAATCAGCTGTGAACGCTTCAATGGCCGAGCACGAGACTTTTGAACGTTCCTCTACTTCCAATCTCCTCTTCACCCTCCACCACATCACGACTCCACTGGCGTCTGCCAGGAATCCGTACTCTAAACCATCTGTTAATGTCTCCACCTCGTATTACGCAAAGACTGATAAGTTTGCTTCGTCGAGGACAGCTGCATTGCAGAGACCACGCGTGTAAAAATTATGAAGCTCGGGACATGGACGTTTGCTCACTCTAGCAAAACCGATTACTGTTTAACATGTAACCACATGATTAAAACGGTTTCCGAAATTTTCCTTATCTGAATGTTGTTTCCCGTGTAGTCGTCGTCTCTGTCGTATCGTTCATCCCGACTGCTCAGTACAAACATGGAAACTTGCTGCAGGTATCAGATACCTACATGGAGAACATGAGGCAAATTTCACGACATTTCAGTACAGTCAAAACCGTAAATAGAATATAGTTCGCCTCTGCCAGGAGAACAAATCAGGGAAATTTGGTCTCATAGGTTACTGTGTCCCAGGGATATATCGAGATACGGAGAGCAGCAGATATCAGACTATTCATCGGTCTATGAGTCATCACTTCCACATCACAGAAACTATAAAATTAGTTCGTCTCTATGATAGGAGCAATGCGACCAACGCCATTAAAAGTTGCGTTTCATTTTCAGTCCATAGGTAACTGGGGAACTGACCAATGCTGCACTGTACCTCTCGTTCCATTAATACCGACGCTGTAGGGGCTCATAATATGTTGCCCCATAATAATGTGCCAGACGCTTTTCTCACCACATTTATACATCTACTACTTGCTTAAACGTTTCGCATTTTCTTTCACGTACTTGCCGTCCACTAAATTTTATAGTTGTACATCGCTACCAACGCGTTCCGTCATTTTGTCGTTTCCAGCACTTTCTATGGAGTCGTGAGAGTTCGACTATCATTATGTCACTTGCTACGACACGCTTACTTAATTAAGTGGTGACTCATTTTTCATTTACTTTGACCTTTTCAAGACATATTCAAGTATTAAATATGGACACGCGATTGTCCTCATTTCTAAGGAAATATTGTGTGGTACGTCGCCTAAGTATGATGAACGTGTATGTGATGTTTTAGTTTTCTTGTTCTCATCCTGAAGACTGGTTAGTCCAAAGACTGTGTTCAGCCGTACATTTTCTATAAATTACCTTTCATTTTGGGTAAAGTGGTCTCCATGTCAGATTTTAATTACACTCCTGTAGCGCCGAAATTACGCATTTGCGGCTCTTACTTGCGGCACTCTAATTCCTATGATTCGTACTGTCTTTCCGCCCTGCACTTTTGGTCAAATTGTTTTTCCGCACCCTGTATAACATTCCTGGATGGCAAACATCGCTCAGCCAGCACCGCTTAAATTATTCACTTTTTACAGACGCTACACGTATCTCACTGAATGACGTGCAGCCAGGTTGACCGCCTACATTCCGCCACGTCACTGGAAAGCCAGCACGCGATCCACAAAATCACGAAACCACCAACAGATTCGCTTAGTGACACTGTACTGATTGTAAGCACACTCAGACATTAATCGCAAACGCAGATCGTAGTATGCAGAAGCCGAGTTTATCTTTCCGTTAATTCTGCGTCTCCTGCAGACCACAGAGCTCTGTCGGTTCATCAGCGGTCGATTGTTGGTGTTGGCGCCACGGAATGGTGGCAGTTAGATTCAGGCATTCTCCGGAGTAACTGGTATTCTATTAATTAAATCAAAACAGGAAGGAGTAACGAAAGCGGCAACTGGCAGTCAAACAGTACGTTTCTGTTAATTTAACGCGTTGACAATTTTGAACGATAACGTTCGTGATGCGATTGAGTTACCAGCAATTACAGAAACGCAGGTTTTATGTTGCGTCCACCACAGACAAACTCACTAAAGATATCGTCCCTGCCACGTTCCTACGAACTACGCACAACTGAGCCTGTAATTCATGACGAAGTTGACTATTAATTTTACTAGTCTCGTATTTTTCCTAGGTAAAGAATGAGGAAAATGCTCACACGTGATAGTAGTGTTACGTCTATCATGCAACCGTGGAGGAGACAGTTGCTCCAGCCAGAGCAGAAATGCCCTTCATGTAATTTATATCTTTCTTTATAAACTGAACATTTAGTAACAGGGTGAGCCGAATTACATACTGCATAGTGTGAATAAATGTTTCAATTTTTTGAGCAACCGTGATAAACAAGAACGAAATACTAAGACTTGGCCACAGATGTCCGCCATCATACGGCTGCAGTGTCAGCTGAGTCGTTCCTCAAGTCTTAATGGCGTCCACAGCGGCTGAGGCGCGACATCGCACCCCTGTCTCCGTAGAGCACGCGCCACGTGTCTCGCTGTATCCAATCATTTATTTATCTTTATCGAGCATTTCGATAGTTTCTCACCCTTGAACACCTGTGTATTTTCTCGGTATCACTATAATCTATTAAACGCTCTGTATAATACTTTTTTACGAGCGGCGTGATTATTAACAATTTTACATTCAATTTTTGTCTGGTTATTCGTTTGTTGCCGACTTTCCTCATTCTGCACTCAGTAAACGTCAAGCATTTCTGCTTGTACATTTCAAAGTTGCCCCACTATTGCCGGGTACATCTTTAGTAGTATTAGGCGCATAACATATCTTTATAATTCATAAGTAACTTTTGATCTTCCACGAAAAAAGACACATGTCAATCCGTGTACCTGGTTAAGAGAAACATTGGAGTCTCTCCCTACTCAAGCCAGCGAACTAATTTCCAAAACTGTGAGCACAGCATATTGCTGCGTCTGCTGCCGGTATCCTGTCCCACTCACTGATCAGTTACACAACTTTAATCTGTCCACACAGTGGTATATCGCCGCCCACAGAGTGCTGGATACTCTTCCTGCCTAACAGAACTTGCCCGGCCTTTGCCTCCCGCTACTGTTGATGTTCAGATTTTCCGTTTCAAGATCCGCCAGGTAGTCCGTCGCACTCAACACATGATTCGCGACCGCTTTCTCTGAAGACTGCCGCCGGTTGTTACTTTAGCTCTTTCTCCATTCACATGATGTATCTTCCAGCGCCGCACCTAACTGCTTATGTCCCTTGTTCTCCATGCCAGGAATTGTGCCCTGTCACTGAAGAACTAGAGAGAAATTAAGGCCACGTATTATATTAAATAGTTGAAAAGTACGCTACGCAGGGAATATACTTGCACCTGACATTGAAATCAATTTTGTTCCTATCTGGAAAACAGAAAAGATGTTCCTGGTAGTGTTGGAACGTGACGAAAAAAAAAACTTTATTTATTTCCATTCTTTTCAAAAGAAATACAAAATATAAACTTATTTCATGTTTTAATATGCTACTACTAATTTGAAAGCGCTGAGCAACGCTTCGCTCGAGAACGAAAACAGTGTGAAATTTATTCTACGGCCCCTGACTGCGTTATACGATATTCTCTGGTGCTGTGTGGAGGCGGATTTGAAATCGCAACTGCCTGTTTCTCTGATGTGGCAGTCTTGTCGGCTCACAGTTGTCTCAATTTACCTTCTTTCACACAAATAGGGTACAGCCCTCTCTCGTTGCCCACTACAAGAGATTTTTATGAACGAATGTTCTGTTTTTATTTGTCGGAAGTGCGTGATTCGCACGCCAAAGAGCGCTATCTAAAGACGTTCTGATGGCGCCCGATGTTGCAGAAGAAGGTAACTGCGAAACGAATTACAGAGGACGCAGTGTAGCCGATGGCCGACCGATGGCAGCATGCGACTTGCCGTGTTAAGCTTTGATATAAGGAATAAGACGTTGAAACGGAATAAACAGCGCGAAAAAGATGTGTACGGGCGCCATTCTGTCATTCAACGATCAAGGACCTTGTATATAATAATGGACACGGAAATTGTGATATCTCTTTGCAGAAAATTATAAATGTCGGATGGAGGAGAAATGTTAAGCGTAAAAGTAAAATCTTTGTTTCTCTGTGTTCCCGCGACGAAAAAGAAACGGTATGTTAATAATCGCTTTCATTGTGTCAAACAAAATATAAATCGTTATTTAACAGTTGTACAAACGGCTAACGAATGTGCTTTTCATAAACCGATCTGCCGCTACCGCTTCTGGTTCGTCATGTAAACGCTATCATATCGACTCCGGAAACATGGTCACCGATGCCGCATTTCTTGCTGTATGTCGAAGCAAAAAAACACTACCACAGCACTCCATCATTTTACGCTTTTAAGCACTTTCATTTTATCGAAGAATTGAGACTGCGGTCAGCACCCTTGTCGTGTCATGTCTGATAATGTGTGACAGTGCAGGACGGCGAAACCCCCCTCCACCGCCACTGCTTACGTTTGCGTTTTTTCACACGCGTCACTGACTGACCACCAAAAGGGATTACACAAAATCGTCGGATTCGCATGACGACACGGTACTGACGTTGAGCACTTTTAATCGCACTTGCAGATCGTAGAAATATAGAAGCTGAGTTTATTTTTCCGTTAATTCTGCGTCTGCTGCAGCCCACAGACCTTTGTCGCTGCCTCAGGTAGCTATTGCTGGTGCTGGCGCTCCACAATGTCGGCAGTTTTAACCTTCTCGCGAATAATGGCGGTTTGATGCAGAAAATGAAAACGGAAAAATGATAGTAAATGCACAGCCATCAGTCAAACTTTACATTCATCGGAGTTAGAAGCTCACATGACTGTATTTAATCTATATAAACCCATTTTTAGAGTTAGGCCTTTCAGACACAAACTCGCCAAAGTTATCATTCTGCCCAATCGAAATTACGCATTTCTTCGATGAAAAACACTACTGACTCCCAGTAATCACGTGTGGCGTCATGCTTGCATAACACTTCCACCTCCCTACAGCAAACTATTGTGTGCTATATTACACACTCTGTTCGCATTTGAAAGCATTTCAATATTTTCGCAATAGTAATGGACGAGCTGTAAAGATTCAACGTCTTCTTACTTCTTACTTATCTTGTTGGCATTCACATACATAATGTGAGTGCCGAGCACCGATTTGTCCACGTGGAGAGCCAATGATTTATTGCTCTGAAACAGCGGCTAAAACTCGTATGCAGACGTGGAAAGTAACAATCTATCGTATTCGTCACCAGGAAATGATACTAACTGATATAATCGACAATAATTTCCATAATCGTTCTGTTTCCAAATCTAAATGTTTCGTAGACTCATCATCGTAATTAGTTCAGAGGTTTTCGTTTCTTCAGCAGTACATAAACGAACAATTACAAAGAGGTGAATTTTTGAAATGTCGCGAAAGCAGTACTGCGCCGAAAATTTCGTTACAACCGCGAACGGAGTGTGTCGCAGCGGCATTCTGGATACAAATGCTTTCGGCGTGTTTGGCGCGTTAGATTTGAATAAGAAATCGAGATTCGGACGAATCTCTCCATCGCCTCTCTTTGCACCAGCCGGCTGCAGCCGTGCTGCCAAAGAAGGCGTCGATGTCTGCGACGCTGCTTCCCCCCCCCCCCCCCCCCCCCCCATGCTCGAATCGCAACCAAGTCGGGGAAATCCTCTGCAGCCCCTCAAGGAAAGACTGTAGCCGCGGTGCCGGTGCAAGTTTCTGCTCTACGTTCCCATCTCTTGCGGCCTGCCTTTCCACGGAACTGATGTACCTTGGTTTTACCTCAGTAAAAATAACGCAACTAATTTTACCTAAAATACTACAGCGAATATTTACATTTATTGCTAACTGTTTTATCGCATTATCGTCCAAAGCATATTCAGGTTTCGTAATACCCTCTCTGTTTTCACACGTGTTGTTGGCCGCGGGCAAGCAAATTGCACCATTAGCAGAGCAGGAAACTCACCACCGTAAAACCAGAGACGAATTTGCTTACCTGGAAAGCTGCCTATGACATTATGTACTCTGGAACCGACACAGCTTGGTCTGTTATTGGCCACGCTAACAAAATACATTTGGCACTCGAAAAGTTCCGTCGTTTTAGGATGTTAAGGAATTTCAAGAGCATACCTTCTGTTTGTCTCTGACTTTAGTACACTCTAGAAACATCTGAGTGGTGTGTACGTAACCGTTTGCAACTCTGTCGCTCACATGTATTTATTCAGGCCTTACTTGTGTTGTAAGGGCTGACTGCTTGACATATTTTCCCAGATGCATGAGTTTCTGAAGAGGTGATTGTTTCCGTTTAGTACGACCCTTTTTTTTCTAGTGTATGTGTTAACCCTCTTTGAAAGCGTGCAAATGGCGGATGTCTGGCCGATCGTTTTTAAGTCACCGGGATACAAGTGCAAACCTTATACTCCTTATGCTTTCAAAATTCTAACGTAGTCTGTTTCACATTCTTGGTATATATTAAAACAATTCCGCAATGTTTTCTCAAAAACCACGAAAATAAAAGTTGTCATTATTTACACCCTCTTGTTAAACGTGCCATTCGTCGTGTTTCAACAGACGGTGTCGCAAAGCTGTACCACACATCTGTGCGATTTGTATTCCTAGATACTCTCTCGAAGTCATTGCCCAATATGGGACAAACACGTCTGCGGGACATTTGAGATGATAGAATCGT
This sequence comes from Schistocerca nitens, assembly GCF_023898315.1. Taxonomy (NCBI): domain Eukaryota; kingdom Metazoa; phylum Arthropoda; class Insecta; order Orthoptera; family Acrididae; genus Schistocerca; species Schistocerca nitens. The sequence goes on along the minus strand of NW_026045977.1, from coordinate 214,218 downwards.
TCTCTAGTATTCGAATCTTCGATTTCTCCGTAATATACTTACATTAGGAAGCGTATCTGGTACCCAGTCCGTTTCTGTGAACGTCAAATAGTAGACATCTTCAACTTTTTTAGTCCTGTCTTCCTCAGTTGCGTGTAATATTACGGTATATTGATAATTTTTACTTATGGACCGTCTGACAGTCGGCAACAGAAACCAGAACATTCCATTGAAACAAGCGTTCAGTTCATAGTGCTGTGGAATGTGGGGAAAAAACCGCAAATTCGCATTCGTAAGAAGAACACCGAAAATGCAACAGGAGCGTAATATGTAAGAAATTGTCCACGCAACCTGCCACTGATGATGTCTTGCAGAAAATAAAGGCGAAACGCATATGGCACTAAAATTGTGTTTTATTCAGTTGCTGTCAGACGGTCGATAAGTAAAAATTATCAATATACCGTCAAATAGTAGGACTGCTACTACATAGTACGTAGGGCAGTATTTGCAAACCGATCTGCCAATAGCAGTTCTGTCTTATCACGCAAACACTGCGCTATGGATCCTGGGAATGTGCTAATAGCCACAGCCAGCCTCTCGCTCAGTGGCGAGGGCCACGGCAAACAGTGGCCGGAGACAAGACACCCCCTGACTCTGTGCACAGCGGTCTGAATGGGTCTCCAGTCTTTGAGTAGTTTTGACGCCGTGCGTAAACGCCAAACGCTTTTCGGTGAAATGTGTTTGCAGCAGTGCCCATCTCGCGCTTCTTTCCGCGACGAGCGTAATCCTGATCGCCTAATAAATCAGCTGCGTGCGCTTCAGTGGCCGTGCACGAGGCTTTTGGACATCCCTTTACGTGCAATCTGCTCCCCATCTTCCCCCAAATCAAGACTCCACTGGCGTCTGCCAGGATTCCGTACTCTCCACTACTTGTTAATGTTTCCTCTTCATATTACACAAAATGACAAGTTCGCTTCGTCAAGGGCAGCTCCATTGCAGAGAGATGTGTGTAAAAATTATGAACCTCTGGACATCGACGTTTGTTCATCCTATCAGAGCCGATTAATGTTTAACGTGCAACCTCATCATTAGAGAAAAATGGTTTCCGAAATTTTCCTCACCTGAATGTTGTTTCCCGTGTAGTCGTCGTCTCTGTCTTAACCGCTGAATACAAACGTGGAAAATCGCAGCAGGTGTCAGATACCTTGACGGAGGACTAGAGGCAAAATTCACCACGTTTGAGTACAGTCAAAAACGTAAATAAATTGAATGTGGTTTGCCTCTGATCAGAAGAAGAAATGAGGGCTACTTGGTTCCATAGGTTAACGTGTGGGGGGAGTTGATATGACGGTATTCATCGGTCTCTGTCATCACTTCCACGTCACAGAAGCTGTAAAAATACTTTACTTACGACGATAGGAGCAGTGGGACCAACACAGTTAAAAATCGTGTTTTATTTTCAGTGCTTTGGGAACCGACCACCGGTGCACCGTCTCTCGTTTCATGAATGCCGACGCTGCAGGGGCTCACATGTTGCTCCACAGTAACGTCACGGAGGCTATGGTCACGACATTTATACGTTCACCACTTCAGTTGAGGACTTTTTGTGATCAAGAAACGTATTTTACATCTTACATTCTAGCTACACGGTTAAACGTATCGCATTTTTTCTATTAAATTTTAAGGATATATATCGGTACCAGCGCATTCCGTCATTTTGCCGTTTCCAGCACTTTCTACGGACTCTTGAGAAGTTGACCATCATTCTGCCATGTCTTGTCTCACATATACAGTGTGTGAGAAAACAGTCTGACCCAAAGTGTAGGGCAGAAAGACAGCATGAAAAAAAACAATCCGAGTATAGGAACTAGAAATGGCTGTTGAATATTTACAGCGCTATGCCAGCACGAAAACGGTGGGCAGTCTGAACATTTGCTGCGACATACTTAACGCTAAGTAAGTGGTGGATCACGTTTCCTTTACTTTGTCAAGACATGTTGAAATATAAAACATGGACATGTGATTGTCTTTATTTCTAAAGAAATGTTGTCTAGAACGTCGGCTAAGTATTACACATGTGTATGTGATGCTTTGAGTTTTTCTTGTTATCGTCCTGAGACTGGTTCGCCCATAGACTGTGATTACACTTACATTTTGTGTGAATTATCTTTCATTTTGAGTAAAGACGTTCACATGTCAGATTTTAATTACGTTCCTGTAGCGCCCAAAATACGAATTTTCGACCCCGAGTTGTTGTACTCAAACTACTAAGTTTCACACTGTCTTTCCGCCCTACACCTTTGGTCAAATCGTTTCTCCGGACCCTGTATAACGATGCTGGATGGCGAAACCCTGCTCAACCAGCACTGCTTAAATTGTTCACTATTAACGTACGCTGCACTGAATGACTCCCACCCCGGTCGTCCGCCCATATTGCGTCGCGTCACTGGAAAGCCAGCACGCGACACACAAAATCACGAAACCAGCATCAGATCTGCATAATTACTCCGTACTGATTGTCAGCACATTTAGACGTTAGTCACAAATACATGTAGTAGTAATGTAGAAGCTGGATTTATTTTTCTGTTAATTTTCCGTCTCCTGCAACCGACAGAGCTTTGTCGCTGCGTCGGAGACCGATTGTTGCTGCCAGCACCGCGGAATGTTGGCTGTTTTAACTCTCCCGCGAATAATGGCGGTTTTGTGAAATAAGCGAAAACGGGAGAAAAATTCAGATGCAAGTGTTCATCATCGAAATGAGAGTGAATCCCTACTTGACGCATGTCTACCCACAGCAAGAACTCGCGTAGGTGTGTGTCCTTCCCCACATGTGAATCACACTCCTAGTCGCTGGCCAGTTGTACCACTGTAACGCGTCCGGACTGTGCTGTTTCGTACTCGGCACATTCACGGATGGCCTTCTGTCACAGCTGCCTCCAGCTGATGTTACGCTACACCCCCGAGAAGGAGGCGATTGAGTGAAAAAATCTCCCGGTAAACATGTAAGGAAATCGTAACGAAGTACCGTCAAAACGTTTTAATCGAAGCCAAATAACTCACTGATGCTGTTTCATTACGCTTGCGTGGATCACACGCGTCGTGCAGAATACCTGGAACGGTAAGAGCTGGAACGTATTCACACTCCATGGTTTTCAAGACGTATAATGGACAGAAAAATTGCTCTACAGCCAAGGAGAAATCTTAGTCGTGTACCTAGAATTAGCGAATATGTTGTCACCAGGCCTCGCTTATGATGACGTAATTAAAAAGTTGACAGCATCATTTCTTTGTATCGATGTGTTAAATGGTAACAGATAAAGGATTCCTCGAATGCCTTTACACACTGCTCATGATAGGAGGACTACTGCATTCAAGTCAACAATTAATTCACTGAGAAGGCAAAGAAATGGAAAAAGCTTGCGTCAGCGATATTATTCTGTCGTGTAGCTGGGTGGCGCCTATCGCGAGAATGAAGTCCGCCAAAACTTTGGTTTACGATGCCTGACTTCGTTATGTGCTCCTCGCTGGCGTACGTGAATCTGTGAACACACACCGGGCTTCATGTGCTCGACCGTAGAGATACACGTATACACGGCGCCTGCATCTATCCCTCCCGTGTTGTGGTTCGAAACCAAATGGATTAGACGGTTGCACTATCTGCAACTGCAATCAAGTACTGACTTCAACAACTGATCTTGTCGCATTAGTATCACTCATTTGGTAAATCAATTAATCTACTTCCTACAAGATTCGCGACGTTAATGCGATAACTGTCCTTGTTACGTTTGGCCACGTGGAACGACAGCAAACGTTTCAAACACTGTCCTGCCAACTCTTTATTTTCACAAATGGCAGAATTACAGGAATGCGACCAATTCCTGTTCTTGTTGGACTGTGGCTCATTCAGCTGGCCTCTCCCACGGAATCGGTTGGCGGGAATCATATAGTTTTCTGGCCATTTCCTCACGACTACGTCTCATGTGGCATTATGCTTTAAGAAATGACATCCGTAATGTCCTATAATTACACGGAATAAAAACCTACGACTTGTGCTTTATCTAGTACAAATGACGAACCAATATCGAGATAAGAAGAAAACGTTGCTTGTAGAGTAAATTCATAATAGTGGGTTAGAGATTAACGCTCTGTCGTGTCAAAAATTTTCGCCATTCGTAGAGTTTCAGAAATGACGACCGACACAGCCAACATCCCTGCTTTCATCCAACCCAAGGATTTTGGGAAATGTTTGCCGCGTAGCGTGTGCTGTTGTCATTTGGGTTGAAATTCTCCCTTTTGAAAGAGTGTCCAAACATTCCTGAGTGATCCGTCAGTGGGCAAACTGTAACGACTTTTGTTTCACGTGTCTTTGTGATGGTCGGCAAGCCCGGGAGCTCACCGCTGTCAGCCCAGCATATGCAGATGTGTAGACATACTGTGGAAAATTTACATATGTTCCATACACATGGCGTTCCATGATACACAACTGTGACGTTGTAACCTCTACACTCCCGTCCTGTTTATTACGAGAGATTGTCACAACCCACGTATGCAGCCCCTACCTTATCCTCTGTTCACCAAGATGATACGTTCAGTGCTCCAAAAGATTCCTCCGTGTTGACGTTGTAGTTCCATCTTCCTCCGCAAAGCAGTTGTGCGACATCTCACACATTCCGGCCACGTATCAAATCAATATCAGAGTTGCCTTGATGACGACACAGAGTAAATTACTCATTAATATCTGCTTCTACAAAATGCGTTGTGCACTCTCCGTCGTGTTTAAATGGTCCTTACTAGAAGACTGTAGCAGAAACTGGCGCCAGTCATACATGTACGTAATCTTTGAAAACTGTGACCCAATTACGAGGAACACAGTTGCCGTACTAGAACCACTGTCTACTACTAGAAGTTTTAATTTGTCATTGATACACTGACTTTGGCGTAACAAAGCGTCTGTTGTACTCAGGAGATTTGCATGAATAATGCATACTACGGCACTTCTGTTTCTTTCAGACCGATGCCTCGACGTAAACATCGAAACTTCCAGTTGCTATTGAAGTTTTGGAGCCAGTGAAGATGTGGTTCTGGAGGAAGTATTTTGCTGCTTTCAGTTTAGTCAGTATTGGTAACATTTGAAGCTACTTTGTCTTCTGGTCAGAAGAAACTGATAGCACCTCTTAGTTCCGGCAGATTATACTTTACCGTTCCTGCACGTACAACCACCACGTCACACAGTGTGTGTTACTCTTGCGCCGTAGCTTTATAGTGAGAGCAGAAAGGAAAAAAAAGACAGCTGAAATTAGTATATTTAACGAAGTCATTCATTTCTGTGTACGTTATTCACCTCTCGCTGTGTGCCCTGCTCTGTTTGGGAAAGAAGGAAGCGTCGGTAGCAAACTTTTGTCAACGGCTGAATCTGGAGGTCGTCCGTACTAGCGAGGCGATGAAGGCATTTGCGAACTAGGGGTAAATCTGTTTAATTTTTTTTATTTCATCGCATAGGTGAATAGAGTGAATCAGCATAGTGTGGTCTCCCCTAATCCACAGAAGATACGATAAGAAATGTTACGTTCTTCCGATTAATCTACAGCTAAGAAAAACCTTCAACTTCTCATCGTAATCGCAGTTCCTTCCAGTTCACCGCCCTGTAATTCGTCAGAATCAGATAAACGGACAATTCAAATGACGCAGTGTCTACAATAAACTGTTGCGAAAACAGCTGTGCGCCTAAAATTCCGTTACAACGGGGAACGGAGTCACTCGCGACGGCATTCTTGCGTCAGACACTGTCCGTGCTCTTGTCGAGTTAAACTTTTGTATCTGTTCAGGATTACTTTAGAAAGATTCATCTCCTTTACTTCGGCTCCGCATCACTGTCGTCGTGGTGCCAGACGAGGTGTCGACGTCTGCGACGCTGCTCCCCCACGTCCGGACGCAAATGATTCGACACACTGCTCCGTAGAATAGCCGCTGCACAAATTGAATTGTTTTTTTTGGGAAATCTGATTTTTGCGGTTTCTCTGACGACAGAATAATGTGAAGCCCTTTTCTTATACAAAAGTCTGTATTCATATATTTTTTGTTGGTAACAGTACTCTAAATATTTTTACGTATTACACTTAGATGAGGCTAGTGGCAAACGAGGGAAAATGTTATAACTATGGCGCGCTTCCCAGAATTGACTGTTCCCTTCGCTTCAGTTGTGTTACACATATTCAGGTCTGCGGAGGGCGTCTCTTGCTGATACACTATGGAGACGTCGCAACATCGACACTCGCGAGTCATTCATTACCGACGATCCTGCACTCGCAAACACGCCACGCCTGTAATCTAGTGACCCTGGCCTCACATTCTTATTACTAAAGTACTGAAGAAACAATTTTTTTCCATTTCATTGTGTCTCATTTTTGCTCTACTATACGCTTAGTACACCTTGAAAACGTAAACGGCGGACATCTTTCCGACTGGTTTCAACTCTGCTACCTACAGCTGCCAACTAATATAATTATTAATCGCTCTGTCTGCTGATTGTGCAAAAGGATGGAGCGAGCCGAGTAGACGACATGTTTACATCGCTGTTACATCTTCTTTCCGGAAATGGTGCAGTGGTCTCCTGCACATTCCGGTCGTGTATAAAAACAGGCCAGTACTCGTCTTCTTGACAATGTGGAAACACGTAATGCTATCCTTTTTGTAACCTGTTGTCAAGTATGCCGTCCATTCTCTATCGTGTTTGAATAGTCGGTACCACAAAGCCGTAAAGGAAATAAGTGCGCAACCTGTATCTACACTTAGTTCACAACCGTGCACCAGTAAACGTAACTTTTGCCGCTCAATACAGCACCTTCCAACGCTTTAACGGACATGGATACTTTTGAACACCCGCTTATGTGCAACCTCCTCCTGCTCCCCATGTTTTCACTGGCGTCCGTAACAAGTCCGTACCCTCCACCATTTGTTAATGTCTCCTCTCGATATTAGGGAAACACCGAAAAGTTCGCTGTACCGAGGATAGTTGCATTGCAGAGGCTATGAGCGTAATTGTTATGAAGCTCGCAAAATAGAGGCTTCTTCGGACTAACGTTTCATATGCAAACATCACTAGATAAAAGCAGTTGCCCAAAGTTTCGTCTTGTGAATGTTGTGTCCCGTGTAAACGTCATATCTGTCGTACCGTCCACCTTACCTGCTCAGTAAGCAGGCTAGGTGTTAAATCACATAAAATATTAAATTCTGGTCGAGGTCTACGCGGTTTCATAGATTGTTGTCCAAATGTTTCAGATGTTTATTGAAATACCAAGAGAAGTTAATATCGCCGTATTCTACAGCCTCTGAGTCATCAATACCGAATCACAGACGATAAAAAAGAGTACCGCCGTTACTCACGTTGATGGTAACAATGTGACCAACGCAGTTAAAAATTTTGCTTCGTCTTCAATGCTTTGGCAATTGACCGACGGTGCATAGTCTTTACTTTCATCAATATTGACTCTGTGCGGTCTCACGTGTTGCCCCATAGTAGCGTGACTGATACGCTTGTCACGACACTTGTACATTTACTACTTTACCTGAGGACATTTTGTAATCAAGAAACGTATTTCACATCTATTTCCTTAGCGCCTTTGTTAAACGTATCATAGTTATCATCCACTGAATTTTAAAGTTACAAATTGCTACCAACGCATTCCGTCATTTTGCCGTTTTTCACACTTTCCATCAAAGATTAAGTGTACTGGACTCTAGAGAATTCGACCAACCCTCTGTCACGCCTCGTCTGGCATATCCAGGGTGCGGAAACACAATTTGACCAAAAGTGTAGGGCACAAGGACGGCATCAAATGAAAGAATCTCAATATAGAAGCCAGAGCCCGCACGTGAATATTTAAGGCGCTAAGTCAGCATGACAACGGTGGTCGGTTTGAACATTCGCTACAGATAATTATGTTAATTAAGTCGATGCTTATCCGTAATTCATTTTGGCTCTTTTATGAGATACTGAAAAATAAAACATGGTGCGTCAGCCAAGTCCGATACACGTGTGGTACTTTAAATTTATCCTGTTCTTCAAATATTCTGTTTACGTATACACGTTCTGCAAATGCAGATCGTAGTAATATAGAAGCCGAGTTTATCTGTCCGTTAATTCTCCATATCTCGCAGACCACAGAGCTCTGTCGGTGCATCAGCGGTCGATTGTTGCTGTAGGCGCCACGGAAAGATGGCAGTTAGATTCTGACTTTCTCTAGATCAACTGCGTTTCTATTAAAGAAATGAAAACAGAAAGAAGTAACGAACGCGGCGGCTAGCAGTCAGACAGCACTTTTCTTTTAGTTTAATGCGACGACAATTTTAAAAGATAAAGAGTTTCATCTATTAAAAAAATCCAAATTTAAAGTTACGCTCGCAACGGACAAACTCACTAAAAGTTATCGTCCTTGCCACATTTCATTTTACACACAACTGAATCAGACTATTTCTTATGAGCTACACATAATTAAGCCAGTAATTCATAACGAAGTTGACTGTTACTATTCCTACTGTTGTATCTTCCTTACGTAACGCTCACATGAGATAGTAGTCTTGTGTCTAGCACGCTATCACCCAGGAAACAATACCTCCAGCCAGAGCATTCCCTGTTGCCACACATGAATGATTTTGTCATTACCTCTACATGTAATTCATGTGACCTTCCAAACTGAATTACGTGAATGAATGCGGCAGTTTTCTCGGCAACAACTATGACCAAGCTAAAAAATAGAAAGACTTGGCTACAGATGTCTGCCATCACAGGGCTCTCGTGACAGCTGAGTCTTCCGTGACGTCTTAATGGTGACGACAGCGGCTGAGGGGCGTTTAGAGACGGCGGCAGACCACACTGACGTGTGACGTCACTTGGCAACCAAGTCTTCTTGTATCCGCTGCAATTAATCATTTATTTTTATCGATCATTTCATAGGTATACATTTTCGGTAAATTAACCATCATCTGGTGCCAAGATGCCCGTGTGGGAGATTTTAATTACGTTCCGGTACCGCCGAAAATGTGCAATTGCGACGCCTAAATGCTATCCTCAAATTTCTGTGTTTCATGCAGCCTTTCCAGGCTACACTTTTCATCATATATTTTGTATGTACCCTGTACAACGATGCGGGATGGCAAACTTCGCTGAATCAGCACTGCTTAAATTTTTAATTTTTTACGTACACTGCACATATATCATTCAATGACTCCCACGCCGATCGTCCACCTATATTTTGCTACGTCACTGGAACGCTAGCACGCGACACACAAACCGTGAAACCAGCATCAGATACTCATAAATACACTGTACAGAGTGTGAGCAAATTTAAAAAAGTAGACAGTAGTAATGTAGAAGCTGAATTTCTTTCTCTGCTAGTCTTCCGTCTCCTGCAGCCGACAGAGCTTTGTCGCTGCCTCAGTAACTGATTGTTGCTGCTACCACGAGGATCGGTGTAAATTTTAGCTCTCCCGCGAGTAGTGGCGGTTTTCTGAGATAAACGAAAACGGGAGGAAAATATATATGCAAGTGTTCGTCATCGAAACGATAGTGAATCCCTAATTGCCACAGCGACTTAATTTTTAATATTTAGGAACAGCAGACTCTTGCGTTGCCCGCCAATTGCGAGATGCGTGTCCATTCCCACGCGTGAATCACACTCCTAGTCGCTGGCAGTTGTACCTTTGTAATGCATTCGGAGTGTGCTGTATCGCACTCCGCACCTACATGGATAGCCTTCTGTCTCAGCTGCCTCTAGCTGATCTTACCCTACACTCCTGAGAAGGAGGAGATTCTGTGAGTAAATCTTCCCGAAAACACGTATACTAATCGTCAAAAAATACCGTCAAAACGTTTTTATCCAAGCATGTGATACTTTTATTATGCTCACTTGCGTGACGTGCGTTGTGCGGAGTATGCGTAGCGATAAGGGACGGAGCTCCACGGTTTTGAAGACGTATGATGGCTAGAAAAATTCCTCTCGAGTCAAGGCGAAACCTTAAACACGTACATAGGATTAGCAGATATGTAGTCACCACCCATCGATTGTCAAGACATAATAAAGAAGTTGACAGCGACGTGTGTTTCGTATCGACGCGGATTATACTCGCAGTGTCAGAACGTGTTTTACTTCGAACAATGTGTCCAGCTGTTGTCCTTCCGTTTCTACAGATTGCGTTCGTAACTAGTAACGGATAAGAAAAAAGATCTATCGTCGGCTTTTACACACTGCATATGTGAAGACGAGAACCGCAGTGAAGGTTACAACTAATTTACTGGAAAGGCGATAAAAACAAAAAACAAAAAATCTTCTGTCCGCGATATTACTCTGCCATGTCGCCGGTGAGCAATGATCGCGAGAACAAAAGTCACCAAAGCTTTATTTTACGGTGCCTGACTGCGTTATACGCTGCTCTTTGGCGCATGCGGACACACACCACGTTTCAAAATGGTTCAAGTGGCTCTGAGCACTATGGGACTCAATTGCTGAGGTCATAAGTCCCCTAGAAGTTAGAACTACTTAAACCTAAGTAACCTAAGGACATTACACACATCCATGCCCGCGGCAGGATTCGAACCTGCGACCGTAGCGGTCGCGCGGTTCCAGTCTGTAGCGCCTAGAACCGCTCGGCCACTCCGGCCGGCACACCACGTTCATACCTTAGGCCATAGAGATACACATATTAAGGCACGTGCATCTATCCTTACTGTGTTGAGGTTCGAAACCAAGGCAGTTGCAGTATTTATAAAAATTTAATTCTGCAGTATTTATAGGTAGAATGAAGGACTGATTTCAACAACTGATCTCCTTGTTGTATTAGTATCACACACGTAGTAATGAAGTTGAGCTAATTTCCCCAAGATTCGTAGTGTTAATCCGATAACTGTCCTTATTGCAGTTGGCCACTGGAAACGACATCAAACGTTCCAAACACTGCCCTGACAATTCTTTGTTTTCACAAACGACAGAATACAGTAATACGACGAATTCCTCTTCTTGTTGGAATGTGGCTCATTTAGCTGGCCGCTTCCACAGAATCGGTTTGGCGGGGAGCATATAGTTTTCTGGCCGTTTCATCGGGAGTACGTGTGAGGTGTGTTATTAAGCTTTAAGAACATCCGTGATGTCCGAATTTACACAGAATACGAGGCTATGATCCCTGCATAATCCAGTACAGATACCGACACAGTATCGAGATATGAAGCGTGATCTACCGAATATGTCACTCATGGAAGACATTAATATACCGAGTTAGAGATCAACATCCTGTCGTCTCATAATCTTCGCCATTCGTAGCGTTTTAGACCTGACGACACGCATCACAACGATTTTGAAACAGGTTTGGTGCGTAGCTTGTGGAGTCAGTTGGGTTAAAATTCTCCCTATTTAAAGAGTGTGTCCAAACATTCGTCAGTGCTCCGCCACCGGGCAGACTGTAACGACTTTTGTTTCACGTGTGTTTGAGACGGTCTGCAAGCACTTGCATAGTAAGCAGTGCTGATAATTCACTGCCGCCCATCCATCCCGGGAAACGCACAATATGCAGATGTAGAGACACGTACTTTGGAAAGTGTACGCACATTCTGTACCCATCGCGGCAGGCCTCGTTACGTGGTACACAACCGTGACGTCACAACACGGACACACTCGCCCTGTTTATCTCGGCCGACTCTGCAGCGCCACACGTGCAGCCCCTGCCTTCCACAGAGCTCGGCCTTACAGTATTCTTACTAAGACGATGCGTTTAGTATTGCAAAAGATTTGTCCTATTATGAAGTTTTAGCATCTAAATGGTGTACTGCTTTAATATACTATCAAAACATATAAATGGCGTACATCTAATCGATCGCTGGGAAAACAGGGATTACAAGTTCCAAACGCACAAATTACCGTAGCTTTGTTTTCTGCATCGACAATCGAATCGCACAGCCTCTGTTGCCAAAGAGTTTTCCTTCTAGTTTGCTTCTTCCTCTGCGAAGTAGTACTGTGATTTCTTACACATTCCAGCCACGTATCAGCTCAGTCGCCTTGATGACAATAGAGAAGAAATTTTTCATTTCAGGGTTCTCGTACGAAGTTTGGTGTCCGCTACTCGACGTGTCCGAAATGTCCATACTACTAGGAATCTGTACTACAAATTGGCACACGCCGTATATGTAATGCAATTCTTTGGAAACCATGTCCCAATTAGGGCAAACGGAGTCACCGAGTCGAAACTACTGTGCACTGTTAGAATCTTTCATCTGCCTGACTCTACATAGTCACAGGTACTCTGAACATTTCAGGGAATGTCGCCTACTACTTTTGTTTCGTTCAGAACGATGCTTCGAAGTAAATATCAAAACTTGCAGGATGAAAGAGCACAGTGTTGTCCTTAATCCACAGAAAACACGATAAGAAATGTTACGCTCCTCCGATTATGCCGCAGCTAAGAGAAGCCTGCAGCTCATCATTGTAATCGCATTTCTCTCCGCGTCACACCTCTGTCATTCGTCAGTACGAGATAAACGAACAACTAAAATGACGCGGTGTTTATAAATTGCCACGAAACCTGCTGTGGGCCGAGAATTCCAACTGGGAAGGGAGTTGCTCGCAACGGCATTCCTGCGTCGGACGCTGTCCGTGTTCATGGGAACGGCTGCTTAACTGTAGCCATTGTACGAGGTGGAACAGGTGTATCAAGTGTGTCTGGATTGGAAAGCTTTGTGGACAGAGACATCATAGCTTATAAAACCTATCACGTTACGGAATTAGCAAATAAGGATTTCGGCAAATCAGCATACATGTCACCTTCACCTTTCGTCCTGTATACTCGTAATAGACGTAAGATTAATGTAAATGAAAGTGTGTATATTTGGTGTAAAGGAAAAGGAGTTTGTGAGTATGTTAAATTTGTTGGAGATTGTACACTGTATTTTCATAAATAAATTGACCTGTAGCGTAGCCCGGGCGAACGCGTTATGCAGGAAGTTTTTTTTTGGCAGGGGGGGTCAGGGGGGGGCGCAGCCCCCCCCCTGCAACGCATAGAGTTTGCTACGTTAATGGCGGCCGCGCGCTTTCCGCGCCAGCCGCGCGGTTGCGCAACGCACTTGGCAGCGCCTCACGAGCACGGCCCTTAATATTACTAGGGCCGTGCCGGCGAGTTTGCCATGTAGTTATAACATGGAGATAACACAGGCCGGCGAGCGCTGTGTTAACGAGACAAACAATATACAAGGCAGTGGAAGACGTCGAAATGACAACATCCGCTGCGGACAAGAAGAAGAATACTATGAAATCTGTTTCAGCACACGCACTGCTGGATGGACCATCTGTGTTTTGTGGATGCAGACTGAATTTCAGCATTGATGTGAATGACACATTTACACATGGGAACGGTTGGTTAACTGTAGCTATCGTCCGAGGAGGTACAGGTGTATCAACAGTGTCTGGATTGGAAAGCTTCGCGGACAGAGACATCGTAGCCTATAAAACCTATCGTGTTACTGCCGTCGTTCTGCCAGGGAACATGCCGATGTCCGCGACTCTGTTTCCCCGCGCCGGGACGTAAATGATTCGACGAGTTGCTCTGGACTACAGCTGCCGTCCAGGTTGTAATTACTGTCGCAAAATCTGATCTGTGCGGCCCCTTTGATGGCAGAATATGTAAAGCCTTTGTATGAAATAAAAAAGTTTGCATCCCTCAGTTTAGCGTTGATAACAGTACTTTAAATATTTTTGCCTAAAACACAAGTGCGAAATATTATACAAAGTTGTTGTTGTGGTCTTCAGTCATGAGACTCGTTTCATGCAGCTCTCCATGCTACCCTATCCTGGGCAAGCTTCTTCATCTCCCAGTACCTACTGCAACCTACGTCCTTCTGAATCTGCTTAGTGTATTCATGTCTCCCTCTACGATTTTTACCCTCCACGCTGCCCTCCAATGCTAAATTTGTGATCCCTTGATGCCTCAGAATATGTCCTACCAACTGGTCCCTTCTTCTTGTCAAGTTGTGCCACAAATTCCTCTTATATCCAGTTCTATTCAGTACCTCCTCATTAGTTATGTGATCTACCCATCTAATCTTCAGCATTCTTCTGTCCAAACTATTTATCGTACACGTTTCACTTCCATACATGGCTACACTCCATACAAATACTTTCAGAAGCGACTTCCTGACACTTATATCTGTACTCGATGTTAACAAATTTCTCTTCTTCAGAAACGCTTTCCTTGCCATTGCCAGTCTACATTTTATATCTTCTCTACTTCGACCCTCATCAGTTATTTTCCTCCCTAAATAGCAAAACTCCTTTACTACTTTAGGTGTCTCATTTCCTAACCTAATTCCGTCAGCATCACCCGACTTAATTCGACTACATTCCATTATCCTCGTTTTGCTTTTCTTGACATTCATCTTATATTCTCCTTTCAAGACACTGTCCATTCCGCTCAAGTGCTCTTCCAAGTTCTTTGCTGTCTCTGACAGAATTACACTGTCATCGGCGAACCTCAAAGCTTTTATTTCTTCTCCATGGATTTTAATACCTACTCCGAATTTTTCTTTTGTTTCCTTCACTGCTTGCTCAATATACAGATTGAATAACATCGGGGATAGGCTACAACCCTGTCTCACTCCCTTCCCAACCACTGCTTCCCTTTCATTCCCCTCGACTCTTATAACTGCCATCTGGTTTCTGTACAAATTGTAAATAGATTTCGCTCCCTGTATTTTACCCCTGCCACTCTTCTATACACAAGCCGAATACATTTTTGCGTCAGTTCTCCGTCCCTGCGGCCGACAGAGCTTTGCCACTGCCTCAGCTGCTGACTGTCGCTGCTGGCGCTCCTAAATGTCGGCAGTTCCACTCCCTCGCGAGTGACGGCGGTTTCCTGGCCTAAAGGAAAGCGGGAAAAGTTTTTCGAATATGCTCACAGAAGAACGTCGCGTCGCCTACCATCTACGAGATGCGTAACCATTCCCACATGCCATAATCACACTCCTAGTCGCTGGCTAGTTGCACTGTTTTAATGCATCCGGACACTGCTATTTCGCAGTCCGCACTTTCATGGGTGGCCTTCTGTCACAGCTGCCTCCAGCTGATGGTATCCGAAACTTCTGAGGAGGAGGGGCAGGAGATTTTGTGAGAAAATCTTCAAGAAAACACGGATGGAAATCGTCAAAAAAACCGCCAAAACATATTTATCCGTGCCAGGTACCGCATTTGATTCTGCTTTATTATGCTGACCTGGATGACACGCGATGCGTGGTAAGAGGTGTAACGTATTTTTACGCTCCAAGATTATGAAGACTTGCAACCGCTAGAAAGATTCGTCTTGAGTCAAGGCGAAATCTTAATCATATATGTATTATCAACGTGTATTTTGTCGACAGGCAAAGATTGTGAAAATGTAATAAAAACAGTCGACAATATCATCTGTTTTGTGCCGATGCGGAATTTAAACGCCGTGTGAGAAACTGCTTCCTTCCTTGGTGCAATGTGTCCAGCAGTTGCTTCTCTGCTTATACATGTTCCACTAGTAACTGGCAACTGAAAAAAAAAAGGATCTATCCAGGACCTTATCCAAGCCAGTTCACTCATGTGATGCCGTTTTATTATGCTCACCTGGGTATGCGTTTTGCGGAATAGGCGTAGCGGAAAGGGGTGGGACGTGTTTACACTCCACGATTTTGAAGACGTATAATGCCTAGAAGAATTCCTCTAGAGTCAAGGCGAAGTCTTAATCATGTACGTAGAATTATCGGAGATGTTACCAGCCACTGGCTTGTAAACATGTAATAAAACAGTTGACAGCATCGTTTGTTTTTTATCAGTGTGAAATTTAAACCCAGTGTGAGAATCTGTGTTACTTCGTCGCAATGTGTCCAGCTGTTCACCTTCTGTTCCTACAAACTGCATTCGTTAAATGGTAACAGGTGGAAAACGATCCGCTGAGGGCCTTTACACACTGCACATGAGAGGAGACAGAGCGCATTCAGGTCAACAAGTCAAGAGGCGGTAAACAGGAAAAAGCTTGCGTCAGCGATGTTATTGTGTGTTGCCGCTGATCAGCGCCGATCGCGAGATCGAAGACAGTGAAAGCTTCATTTAGCGGTGCTCGACTGCGCCGTCCGCTCCTCGCTGGCGAGTGTGAAGCTGTGGACACACACCACGTTCCATACGTTCGACCATACAGATACACATCTGCACGGCGCCTGCCTCTACCCCTGCTGTGCTGATGTTCGAAACCCAGTAGACAATTACATTATCAATGCCTGCAATCAAACACTGATTTCAACATCTCCTCTTGTTGTATTGGAATTAACCTAATTTCCCCAAGATTCGCAATGTTAATGCGATAACTATCCTTATTACGTTTGGCCAGGTGGAACGACAGCAAACTATTCAAACACTGTCCTGACAACTCTTTATTTTAACAAACGACAAAACTGCAACAATTCGAGGAATTCCTGTTCTTGGTGCACTGCGCCTCATTTAGCTGGCCGCTTCCGTTACTCAGTAGAACCAGAAAAACCAGTCCGAGTTGCAAATTTTTACCCTTCATTCATTCGATGAACCATCATAACCATTTTCAAATCATCATAACACATCCGAAAATTGTATTTCCGAAAACGCCAAAAATATGCAATGATCAGTGCATACAGATAACTTATCTGTACGTACTGTAAATGTTCATTGCACATTTTTTTACTTCTTCGGAAATGCCATTTTCGACTATGTTATGGTGATTTAAAAATGAGTCTCGGCCCGAAACTAGTCATCGAATGAATAAAAAGTAACAATTTGCAACTTGGACTCGTTTTCCCATTCTACTGGTAAAATGTTTTCCGAAGTGACACAGCACTGACCTGCAATGCTTCACGTGCTTTAAGGGATTAAATATTTGTCTGCCATAAAAGAGTAATAAATTAAAAAGTTAACAATTCATTCACAGCATTCAGTAAAAACACAAGGTAGCTGATCTTTTCCCAGTGTCTACATAACACGCCTCCATCTGGTTGTAGCCCTCGCGCGTTCCTCGATTTTTGAGCGGAGTTTCTAAAACTTTGAATCGTTAGGCGAATACTGATGTCTTTTGGAATTCAACCACCCATCACTTTTCGAGAAAAGCAGCGAACGGTTGACGCTCGGTGTTTACTTTTGTTTGCTTATTTAATTGTTTTGATTCTATGCATCACGAAACTAAGAGAGAAAAATGTTTCAGTGTTTGTTCGATTTCGACGTTTCTTACAGGACGTAATAGGAACGATAAACCGACAATCGGTTACTTCAGAAACAGGTTAGTTTGAGCGCTTTTCACATTCAGGTTAAACTGGCGTGGAAAAACTTGATACAGCCGAAAACCGGTTGTTTCAGCGATACACGTCCACCTGCTCGATACAATTTGAGACGAAACTCGTCCGACCAGGCAACATGCTTCCAGCCATAAACAGTCCAAGGGCCTTCGACTCCGGAAGCCCATATCGATGACGTTTCGCTGAATGATTCGCACGCTGACACTTGCTGCTGGCCCAGCATTGAAATCTGCAGCAATTTGCGGAAAAGTCGGACGTCTGTCACGTTGGACGATTCTCTTCAGTCGTCGTCGGTCCCGTTCTTGCAGGATCTTTTCCCGGCCGCAGCGATGTCGGAGATCTGACGTTTTACCGGAGTCCTCATATTCACAGTACACTCCTGAAATGGTCGTACGGGAAAATCCGCACTTCGTCACTACCTCGGAGATGCTGTGTCCCATCGCTCGTGCGCCGACTGTAACACCACGTACAAACTCACTTAAATATTGATAATCTGCAATTGTAGCAGCAGTACCCGGTCTAATACATGCGCCAGACACTTGTTACTTATATAAGCGTTGCCGACCGCAGCGCCGTATTCTGCCTGTTTACATATCTCTGTATCTGAATACGCATGTCTATACTAGTGTCTTTGGCGCGTGAGTCTACGACAACAAGTGTCTGGCGCACTTGTTAGGTTACTGCTGCTAGAATGGCAGTTTATGAAGTTTTAAGTGAGTTTGAACGTCGTGTTATAGTCGGCCTACTTGCGTCTCCGGGGTAGCGATGGAGTGGAGATCTGCGCGTACGACGTGGTCTGCGGTCTACTGACAGGATTCTAAAGACACCCGGGCATCTCGAGTTCCTCAGATGTGCTGCCGCCGCAGCTACTGGGGGACATAAGGCAACCAATGTTTCATCATCGTGACCCCCGCTCTCTCACTTCTGGCGGCGGAGCCTCTTAAGAGAATACGTGGAGAGCACTGGAACGGTCGTTCAGAAAACGCGAAATGGTCTGCTCACTCGCCAAACTTAACATTACTATGTTTTCATTTGTGGGAAAAATTAAAACAAGCATTCTATTAGCAAAACCGATGACTGCCAAAGGCACGGAATGCCTTATAACACGGGCCTGTGCTGGCGGTAACTCCAGGTGTAACTCAACGTGCAGTATTATTTCTCGAAAATCATTTTATAGCAATTCTCGTTATCAACGTTTAGAACACTTTGTATGATAGCCGTGACAATAAACAGACGACAGTATGTGAGAAAATGTTTTTTTGGAAATTTGTGGTAAGGTCTTATGGGACCAAACTGATCATCGGTCCCTAAGACTACACACTACTTAATCTAACTTAAACTAACTTGCACTGCTGAAAATACACACTGCCATGTCCGAGGGAGGGTTCGAACCTCCGACGGGGGAGGACAAGGCGCCCCAGACCGCGCGGCTACCCAGTGCGGCCCGTGTGTGAGTTCGAGTTTGCTTACATTTGGTATAATAGTAGTAGTAGTAGAGGGGTTTTGTGGGCGCACGACAGCAAGGTCTTCAGCGCCCGTTCAGTAACATAGGGAGACGGGTGTCAAGAAAAATCCCAGAACAGGAATATAAAACGGAACATAAAACACGGGTAACAATCGTTGAAAAATATGTGGTCATCCACACCGAAGCGTGGGATGAAGCAGGGTGTCAGCAGTAAAACATGGACAACACAGGAAGAAAATGATAGAGGGAGCTAAAACAATGTAGCAGATGGAAGTGGCTGGCTGACCACAAGGAAAAAAGGGGAGGAGTCAGCCACTCTGCAATACACTAAAACCTCCAGCCTAAAAGTTTAGGCCAGAGTCCAGACACGTCACAAAACTTAAAAACCCTAGACACACACGTCTCATCATTAGCTAAAACAAAAGGCAGATCCCCATCAACTTGTGCTTCTGCCCGTGCATCACGTGGCAGACGTTCCTGAACACCATTAATCGTTCCACCAAAAGTTCCATTGTGTGGGAGACCATGAGGAGGATTTCTGGCAGAGGAGGGAGGTGCCCCATAGCTGCTGTAATGACTAACGGCACTCTCCACACGGATCCGCGAGACATTGCCCAGACTATGGCAGCGTATTTTGCCACAGTTACTGCAACAACCAGTCAGGATCCAGGTTTCCAGCGCCATAGGGCGGTTGCTGAGAGATGTAGCCTGAACTTCCAGTCCACCTCTCATGAAGTTTACAACTGTCCATTTTCTATGTGGGAGCTGGATTCTGCATTGTCTGGAGCTCGTAACATCCCCTGGTCACGACGTCCGTAACTCCTCAATGCCTTCACTTACAATCTTAAAACATGGACACCGCGTGGCGTGAGGCAGTTTTAATCCCTTTTTTAAAACCTGGGAAAGACCGCACGAGCCCAAGTAGCTACCGTAGTATTGCCCTCACTAGTTGCATAGGGAAGCCCTTGGAGCGGATGGTCAACCGCCGCCTTGTCTGGATGTTAGAATCCCGGCAACTCCTTAGTCGCTTTCAGTGTGGGTTCAGGAGGTTTCGTTCCACCTTCGATAACCTTGCCCTCCCGGAGACGGCTATACAACAAGCTTTCCTACGCCGTAATCACCTTCTAGGTGTATTTTTCGACATCGAGAAGGCGTCTCATCCTGGAGCAGCTTCACGAATGGGGTTTTGGTGGTTGTCTTCCTCTTTTTATTCTGTCTTTTCTCTCGCCACGATATTTTAGATACCGAATTGGTGACGTCCTGTCTGACCGCTTTGAGCAGGAGAATGGTGTCCCTCAGGGTAGCGTTTTAAGTGTGACTCTCTTTGCCATCGCTATTAATAGCATTAAGTCCATAGTGAAAAGTCCTGTCCAGTGTTCTTTGTTTGTGGATGATTTCTCTTTGTTCTGCTCTTCTTCAAGCCTTGCAACGACAACTCGGCAGTTGCAACTTACGATTAGGCTTTTGGATGACTGGGCGCAGAAGTGTGGTTTTAAGTTTTCCACCGAGAAGTCTGTCTGTGTTCTTTTTAACCGTTCTCGTTCGATTTTAACATTTCCTGAGTTGCGGTTGAGGGACACTATTCTTACTTTTAAAGACACGGTGAGATTTCTGGGGCTCATTTTTGACTCGAGGCTCACGTGGTTACCTCATCTTAAAGACCTGAAACGGCGGTCGCTTCAGGCTTTAAGTATTTTAAAATGGCTTAGCCACAGTACATGGGGAGCTGACAGGACTTGTCTGCTCCAGTTTTACAGGGCGTTTGTGCGATCTCGGCTCGATTATGGGTGCATGGTGTATGGGTCTGCGAGGCCTTCTTACTTAAAGATTTTGGACGTTGTCCACCATGAAGGGCTTCGTTGGCCACTGGGGCATTCCGAACTAGCCCCATACCAAGCCTCTGTGCAGAGGCAGGTGAACCGCCACTTCATATGCGGCGACGGCTACTTACGATACGCCAGGCGTACCATACAGTTGCTCAGCCTCCTCTGGCACGGTTATTTCATAAGCGGCAACGTGCGACGCAGCCCTATGGGATTCGCGCACAGGATTGCCTCGCTGCGATGTCTATGGCTGGTCTTCGTGTTTTACGTCGCGGTTGGAGCAGATCTCCACCTTGGCTCCTCCGGCGACCCAAACTTATTTTAGATTTGACTCGTTTTAAGAAGGATGGCACACCAGATTTTACATTCCAGTCACTGTTTTTTAACATTTTAGATGTGCATCACGGTTTCACTGTCGTTTACACTGATGGCTCCAAACAGGAGAATTTCCTCGGCTGTTCTGTGGTGTTCCCTGATCATGTTACCCGGATTCGCCTCCCTGCTGAATATACCGTTTTCGCAGCGGAGCTCCACGCGATCCTGAAGGCACTGGAGCTGATGCATCGTGTTCGGGGCGATCGATTTCTTCTCTGCTCCGATTCTCTTAGTGCCTTACAATCGCTGCAGAACCTATACTCGACTGAGGAGATGGTCCAGCTGATACATGGCCAACTGTACTTGCTCCAACGGCGGGGTAAAGAGGTATCCTTCTGCTGGGTGCCTGGTCATGTCGGCATATGGGGCAATGAACAGGCCGATCGGGCTGCCAAGGAGGCCTGCAGAGAGCAGGATGTGGTCCAGTGTCCTATCCCCTAGCAGTCGGTCATTGCTGCACTCCACAGGAAGTGCATGGAGTTGTGGGAGGACGAATGGCTGGCGGTGACGGCCAATAAACTGCGGTCGGTAAAGTCAGCCACTCGGCCGTGGCGCTCCTCCTGCCGGTTGCTCAGGCGGGAAGAGGTGGCCCTCACACGTCTTCAGATCGGGCACTGTCCTCTGACGCATAGCTATTTATTACGGAGGGAGGATCCTCCGTTTTGTGGTGCTTGTGGTGTGCACATCTCTGTCCGGCACATTTTAAAAGACTGCATTTACTTATTTGGTATAATAGGGCATACATTTGTGGAACCTGTACTCCCGACGATGGGCAGTGGTTTGCGGCTACGTATTCTGGTGAGTCACAGAGAATGTTAAGAATACATCGAGATATTGAAGCGAGTGTGATTTTTTAAAAATACGATGATATACTTTTTTTTACGGCGTCCGAATGCGCTTGAAGAGGCGAGTACAGGGATATGGAGATTGTTGATTTTGGAGTTGAGCCGGCCGGAGTGGCCGCGCGGTTCGAATCCTGCCTCGGGCATGGATGTGTGTGATGTCTTTAGGTTACTTAGGTTTAATTACTTCTAAGTTCTAGGCGACTGATGACCTCAGAAGTTAAGTCGCATGGTGCTCAGAGCCATTTGAACCATTTGATTTTGGAGTTGAAACTTTTCGCAAAATAATCCGAGAAATGTTCTAAGAGTGAAAGGCAAGTCGGCCGGAGTCGGCTACCGCGTTTAAACACGCTCATGGTAGGCTACTTGTTTGTGTAAGCATGTCGACTGGTTACTCGTCTGCATTGCGGGACCAGCAGGAACTGTGTCTTCTGTCGGCAGGTCATTTCCGCTGTAAGGCTCCTCGCACGCTGATGATGAGAAGTTGGACGTGCCACTTCTGTACGGCGAATGCCGAAGAAATGCTGCCGAAACGGCAGGGACGGCCATCCCGATCGACGCTGCCCGTCGCGTGAGGCACTCGCACGAATTACGAGGCCAGCAGCGCGAGCGGGCAGTTCCGGCGCCAGGCGGGGGGCGGCGACGAGGGCTGCGACCGACGCAGCTCACGAGGGAGCCGTCCTGGCTGCGGCGGCTGTTCAGTCCGCGGTGTGTCGTGCCGAGGAACGCGGGACCGGCCAGGCGAGTGTCATCCGCACCTCGCATCGGTACAAATTCCACCCTCGTCGTCTGCCACTGCATCAGCCGCCCGGAGGACGTGATTTCGAACGTCGGTGCAGAATTCTGCCGCTTTGCTCTGCGGCCCCAGGGACGCGACACTGCGATTTTCCAACGTGCTACCCCTTTAACGAGGAAGCGACGGTCACGAACGGCAGTAATGTAGATTTACGTAACGTGCACTGCTGGCCAGCTCAAAGCCCACGCTGGCCCCGTCACGCACAGCACCGACGACCGTGGAGCGTAAACGCGTGGTGCGGCGCCATAGGAAACTCCACCGTGAGTTCTCACGTCATCGCAGGGGTGCTAAATAAGCACCCTTCTCTACGAACACTTCGTCTCTTCTCCTGGAAGACGCACCACCGGATAAGAGTCGGCGTACGTGGTTCCGACACGACGGCTGCCCAGCTCGGTCATCCGTTAGGAAGCAGTGCTGCACTACAGTGGCCTCCCGCTCTCGATTGCTCATCTCTGAGGGCAGCGCTGGAAGGTGCAGCCTGCCACGAAGCCCCAGTCACACCAGGCTGTGTGCGCCGTCGCGTCCCCAGAGGACGCTACGACGTAACATCCAGTCTACTTTTATCTGTTCATCTTTCTCTCGAACGGCGATAGCAAGTCCGCAGTCGATGGTAAACAATTCGAGCACGTAGTTAAGTAAGGTGTAAGGCTCGTTTCACACTGGGACACTTGTGAGGTGACGGTCACTGATAGCGATACATTCGTTTGAATTGGAGCGTTCACACCGGGACACTGCACTGAGTCACCGAGTCACGGTGACCCAGTAGTGACTCACCCTCGCCACATGTGTTCGCTGCGGTCACCGCCGGACACGCATTAGCTTGTATTGGAGTGTTCACACTGGGACACTGATCACAGACACAGCGGTGCAGAGTTGCCAACAGACAGGCAGCCGTTGCTGAGCCCAGTCGTTCTCCACACAGTGCGGCCATCAGTTTAGAGTTCATCAACACAGAAGATTTTATAAGTCAAGTGGAAAGTCGTCTCGTTATTTGGGATATGAAAAGCGATGACTACAGTAACAAAGTCATGAAAATGAAAGCGTGGCAAGAAATTATTACGAAGTTTGTGCCTGATTTCCATGAAAAGAGCATAGATGAAAGAAACAAAATTGGTAAGTTCTATATTCTTTTTTCACTTTAATACCGTATTTTTCGGACCACAAGAATAGCGAAATATATTTTCTACCCCTGTACGAGGCTAGGAGGTTAATAACCTACAAGGAGAATGCTGTCCCTCACCCCTTTTCTTTTGCATTACCAATAGCAAGTGTACTGTTATGCAGTCTCAATGCGAGAAGAATGGACAAAATGGATGAGCGCAGAAACCATGTACTCACCCCTACAGGGCGAATGAAAGTAAAATAAAATAAATAGTTTTATTTCAACATTTTCATAACAAAATTAAGGGTACGTCTTTTCGTAGTCTAATAAGGCGCTCCGCCTTATGGTCCTAAAAATACAGTTAAAATATTATTCAAAACAACAATAACTTACGCATATGTTGTTACTATAATAATGAATTTTATTTATTTACCGTAATACTATTGACTTACAAGTTTTTGACTCCCGAATGAGAACAGTGCTCGTGCTTGGGTTCTGTTCAATTAGGCACACACAACTGTAATACAAAAAAGTGCATTGTAATTATAATTTTAATTGCAAGTTTTAATCAGTTCAGTGAACGCAACAGTATGGTTTGTTACAGTTAACATGGTAATAATTGAGCACTGCACATTTAAAATACAATTCCAATGAACATTTAGGCCTAACGACATTAATGTCCACATAACATTTCTAGCACTTAGATTTTTTGCAGCTGCCATGGCACTTCGCCTTCAGGGCTGATGAAGTAGTTTGCGAAATCTTCTCTGATACCGTTCGCAATATTTCCTCCACGGACCAAGCAAGGTGACATGTCCTGCAGTCCCTGAATAGTTAACGTATCCTCAAACTGTATTCCATCACGATCACGCACAAAGTTATGGAGGAGCCAACATGTCTTCACAATAGACTCCACCAAATCTAATTTAACATCCAGTGGTCGATAGAAAATGCGCCACTTGTTTGCAAGAATTCCAAAAGTACACTCGATGTACCTTCTAGCTCTGCACAGTCTATAGCTGAACACACGTTTTTTAATGTCTAAATACTTTCCACCATAAGGGCGCAAAATGAATTTTGACAATCCGAAACCTTCATCTGCTACTAACATGAATGGCATAGGTCTTTCAAACGATAATGACAGTTGTTTTGGTGCAGGTAAATATAGCGTACCATCTTGTAGTTTATTATTTAACACTGTATTACGAAACACAGTTGAGTCGGACGATTTCCCATGTGCTCCAACGTCTATAAATAAGAATTTGTACGTCGAATCACAAACAGCTAACAGAATGGAAAAATAGTTCTTATAATTATAGTAGAGTGAACCACTGGAAGTGGGTTTTACAATTCTGATGTGCTTCCCGTCCACTGCATCCACACAATGAGGAAAGTTGGCCCTCTTATGGAATCCTTCAGCTGAGGCAAGCCATAGATCTTTAGAGGTCGGGAAAACATTTTGACTTCATTTTACGCCTTATGGCAGAGCAAACGTCTCGTATAATATACGAGATGGTTGATACTCCAATTCTGTACTGAAAATGTAAGTCCATCATGGATGATCCGGCCCCCAAGTACCTGTAAGAAAAAGATAAAGCATATGGAGCAAAACTACAAAATTATGCAGGTTACACACAAGCATACACACGCACGCACACGTAGACATTATAGATAACCAGCTGAAACAGCCGGCAACTATAATTTTAATAAATGTTAATAATTGTACTATGCCTATAACTTTCGCGCAAGTGACAAAATTTCATCGCAATCGGATGAACGGTACGGCTGCGCATAAAATACGAACAAAACCAAACAAACATTCATTTTTATATATTAGATATTACAATACTATGGTGGTTTTTGTTTGTTGCAGGGACAATCCTTCAAAGGAAATGGAAGAGTTTAAGGGCCAGTTATACCAGAGAGTTATTAAGGCAAAAAACAGAAAAGAGTGGTTCTGCAGCAAGTGGTAGGAAGAAGTGTATATCTACTTCGATTAGCTGCGATTCCTAACAACTGACTGTAAGAACACTACTTCTAGTATTGACAATGATGATGCTGAAGACAGAAACGAGTTTGATGAAGGAGAAAATTTAGAGCAGGAGGCACGTGAAAAAACTGCTGAGCGACGGCAAAAAAGGCCACGTGAAAGGAAGAGTCTTGAAGAAGAAGATATCCTATATAACATTTTGAAGGAAAAGTACGCCAGAAAAGACAATTCATCACAGCAAGCCGACGAAGATAGCTTGTTTATGCAGTCTTTAGTACCTGAATTAAAAAAAAATTACCCAGTCATGCAAGATTGAAAGTGAAATCAGATTTGATGAATGTCATTATTAATGCCCAACAATATTACAGCGCTTCTGCTCGAAGAGGAAGCAAATAGGATTTGCGCCGGTACCAAATTACGCTACGGGGGATCCGCATCACGACCGTGCACATCATGGAACAGTTCAAGGCTACTCTGGAGGACAGTCGAGGTTGTCCAATCAGTTACCAGCTGTGTGCTCGCCAGCGGCCTCCGAGTACAGTGACGAGTCCTTAATATACTTTTCAACAGCACAGGCAGAGAAACAATGAACTATCAGTGGAAGTTTTACAATATTTTGCAATTTATATTAATACCAGTTAAAATCTGTAAAATGTGCTTTCAATAAAATAAAATAATACTACAGTACCTACCTTAATGTAAGAGCAAGTTTTTCCCCTGGTGGGATAGCCTTCCTTAGTATAGTGTCTTTTCCTGTGATTGCTTCTTTCACATTTTCTAGTATTTCATCAAATGAAGTTTTTGACATTCGAAAATACTTAAAAAACTTCTTCTCAGATTGTCTCAGATCGTCATAAAGGGTGTAACACAATCCTTTCTCCAGCCGATCACGTAGCAGTGGATGTATGTGTAATGAACGTTTTGCCTTCATTCTCCTCCTCCTCCTCATTACAAGTACTAACAACAGTTCCTCGTCGCTCGAGTCCATTTCACCAACTAATCAGTTGGCGACAGCCGCAGTGTGGGACACCAGTGACCCAGGAGTGTTCGCCACAGTCACCGGTGACCGTCACAAGTGTCCCAGTGTGAAACGAGCCTCAAATTCCAGCTTTCCACGGCGCTAGCGGCAACAATCATTCGTTGAGGCAGCGACAAAGGTCTTACGGCTGCAAGAGACGGAGAATTAACGTAAAAGTCAACGCAGCTTCTACATCACTACCATCTGGGTTTGTGAATGTACTCACAATCAGTAATGTGTCAATATCCAACTATGGTACCAGTTTCGTGATTTTGTGGATAGCGTGCTGGCCTTCAGTGACATCGCGGAATATAGGCGGACGACCGGGTTGCGAGTCGACCAACAACGTGTGTGTAACGTACGTAAAAAAATGAATAATTTGAGCAGTGCTGGTTGAGCGAGGTTTGCCATCGAGCAGCGTTATACAGGATTAGGAAAAAACGTTTGACCAAAGGTGTAGGACGAATAGATAGTGTGGAACATAGGAATTTTAGCAACTAAGGGTCGCAACAGCGTATTTTAGGCTCTACAGGATACGTAACCGAAATCTGTCATATGGACGTCTTTACTCAAAATGAAAGGTAATTCACAGAAAATTATGCCTAAAAACAGTCTTTGGATTAACCAGTCTTCACGGTGAGAAAAAGATAAACTTAAAGCATCTCATTTCCATGTATCGTACTTAACTGACGTACCACACAGCACTTCTTTCGAAATGAAAACAATCACATGATCATGTTTCATGTATTAAAAACGTCAAAGTAAACGAAAATGAGCTACCTTTTAAATAAGGTAAGTATGTCGTAGCTCTTGTTCAATCTGACCACCGTTTTCATGATACCATAGCGTCGTAAATAAACTACGATCGCTATTAGCCAAAATTAGCTACGTTATGTGTATTCACTTAAAACTAAGGGACATCAGTTCTGTCAAAAGACAGGCCGTAGAGACGAGAACGTTCAGCAGTAACTTGTACCGACACGGCGGCTGTTGTCTTAGCGTTGAGAGACTGCAGAGGATATCGGAGACTTGTTTACGTTTTCGGCATGCCGACATCGACACCTTCTTTCGCAGCACGGCTGCAGTCGGCTGGATAAATTTGCTATTCAGATTTAACGCGCAAGAACACCGAGAGCGTGTGTCACAAGAATGTCGCTGTGAGAAACGCCGTTCCCAGTTGTAACGGAATGTTCGGTCCACACCTCTTTTCGCAGCATTTTTTAAATTGCACGTCTTTGTAATTGTACGCATATATTGAAAGGTGGCTACACTGAGCCACAGCGCCAGAGATCGCGCCAGAGAGTTTTGTTTAGCCGCCTCCACTGGCAGTGATTATTGAGAACTCGTAGTAGGCAGTGCTTGCTGAGATGGCGTAGTGAACAGAGTGATTATTGAGAAGTAGCGGAGTGCAGTGCTTGGAGAGAGCTCGTGGTAGTCAGTGCTTGTTCAGAACTCGTGGTAGGCTGTGATTATTGAGAGATAGCGGAGCGCAGTGCTCGCTGAGATGTCGTAGTGAAAAGTGTTTATTCCATGTTTTATGTAGTTGTTTGATGGATAGACAGCAGATGCTGTTCCAATGGAGATATTGTAATAATTTGAGTGCTTTTCATCAATATATGAAGGTAACAAAACTTGATTTATTTTTCATTATTCAATGTCCTAAATAATGCTTCATTACAGGTTCAGTCAAAAAAGCATCTGGCCTGTGTTCTTGTATTAGAGTGTAATTCTGGGTTTCTTGCGCAATTATAGTATTTCTATTTTTTAGTTACTTCAGTATAAATGGTATCTGAAATTTCTTGTCTTGTTGAAGAAGAACCGTGCCAGATGTGTACGTTGAATCACACTTCCACACACAGAACAATTACATTTGTGCTTTGGTTTGGTAGGTTTTATTGTTGCTGGGGACTTAATTAATTAATTGTGTTAACGAAAATTTTTATTTCATTCTTTGTTGTTGTTGCTATGCAGTCAGATTGCGTACAAAAATAGTCAGGGCCAACCGTTTACGAAACTTCGTAATCGGACTTACAGCTACTAAATCAGAAAAGTAAAATTATTTTCATTAAATTTAATTAAGCCCCCATGCACGTGGCGACCGCTGCTTCGGATCGTCCCTTGGAATTTTTCTGATTGTAAAAATAGTAGACAGTAGTATTGTTGTAGTAATTTGTAGTTTAGTAATTGTAGTCTATATTGCATGTGTAGATTTGGTAATTGGCATTCTTCTAATGGTATTTTTCAAAATTTAATTTTTTTGTTGTCTTGGCTACGGGTTTGACAATTTAGTGCAATTTTTTTCAATTGTTCGATTAATCGTGCTTGAAGGAAACATTTCGTGTGAATGGTATTGTTGGAAATATAGTGTCATTGTGTGTAATTTTCATATAGTGACGAGTTTTGTACGTTTTGTAAATGATTACGCGATCAATGAAAAAGGCAAAAATGATGAATAGTGAGAATGACGAAATTGTTGACATGGCGAACTCGCCAACACAGGAGAACAGTATGTTGAATAATGAAGTGGAAAACAATTTAATAAGTCGGGAAAGTAGTCCGGAACCATTTCAAAATTTTTCTCAATCAGAAAATTCACAGAATACGAGATTAACGATAGAAAATTCTGGAATAGTATCGAACACAGATAGCTTTACAGCTATGACGAATGAAACTGGTTTTGCGGGAAATGTTAGGGGCGAAAGGAATTGCGAACAAGCTAATATGGAGCAGTTGATGGGTGCAATATTAAATTTGGGATCACAAATAGGAACAATTAAAACACAGATGGGAACAGTGGAAACACGGTTAGACTCACTTGGATCACAGTTGGGATCTGAATTAAAAACAGTGGGTTCACAAATAGGAACAATTAAAACCGAGATGGGAACTTTGGGATCTGAATTAAAAACTGATATGGGAACAATGGAAACACGGTTGGACTCACAAATAGGAACAATCAGAACTGAGATGGGAACACTGGAAACACGGTTAGATTCACGAATAGGGACATGTTTCAAAAACATGAAAGATGAATTAAAGAAAGAAATCAGAGAAGAAGTACAACCGATTTTGAATTCTCACAATAATAGATTAATTGCAGTAGAGATTAGACAAATGGAACAGGATAGAGAACAGGAAGAAAGAGATCGCGTGATCGTACAGAAATTTTCAGAGTTAAATTTACAACGTGCAAAGGATAAGGAAGAAATATTTGAGAGAATCGAGGAATCCGTACCAAATGACAGAATAAATAATCTAACACAACAATATGAACAGTTAACTACCAAATGTGTCAATACTGAAACCAGAGTCGCGACACTTACGGAAGACGTAAATAAACAGAAAGAACAAATAGGTGATTTATCGGAAAGAGTTGAGGAGATTTCAGATAAACTGATAAGTCTTAGTTTACATGGGGACAGAGATTCGGATGATATAGCTCCATTGCCATTTGCGGAAACTGAAGAGTACCAGAACATAAATAAACATGTTGAAAATCAGGGAAAATTTAATGAACGCGTTAAAAAGGAAGTTGAGGCATTACGGAAGCAAGTCATACAAATTGAAGGCGAAATCGTAGGAAAAGACAGCAAAAGAAATTTAGAATCACAGATACCAGAGGGGTTTGAAGAAAATAATTTGTTTCATTTACGGGATGCAACAAGAGAGCGCCAGGCGCGCGAACTTGACAATAATCGACATTGGGACTGGGACAGACGCGGTAGGTCTTTGTCGCCACGAGGCGAAAACTTTGACTATAAACATTTTTTGACTGTTCGGAAATTTAAGATCTTCCGCAATTCTAAGAATGACATACATCCATGTTCATGGTTAGATCAATTTATGTACGTACTCCCACCAAATTGGCCACTAAGTCACAAACTGGAATTTATGTGTGGATATTTAGAAAACGAACCGGCGACGCGGATGCGCGCACTCATTAGAGATTGTAATAACCTAAATGATTTTTATCATGCATTTCTATCGGCATATTGGTCCGAAAACACGCAAGACAGAGTCAAACACAGTCTTATTATGCAGCGTAATTTCAAACAGTCTGAGTTCCGCACCCCAGCAGAATACTTTGAAGACATGATTCGAAAGAATCAGTTCCTTTCCAACCCTTATAGCCCGACTGAATTAATTCGCATTTGTCTAACTAAGCTGCCACAATCCATAAGACAAATTGCTTTAGCTGGAAGATGTAAAGACGACATCGAGACTTTTAAGACTTTATTGCAAGAACTTGAGTATGACAACGACGACGGGACTTCTTGTAACTTTTTCAGTAACAGTAATTACAATAGATTTTCAGAGAAAAGGGATAGTGATCGGAACGGACGTTATATGGGTAACTTTGAGAATGACAGACGTAACAGACAAGACAATAGATACCAGCCTTATGACAATAACAGACGTTCTAACAGAAATTACACAGACAATTATAATAACGGTAATTCCTACCGGAATGATCAATCATACGGAAACAGTAATCGGTATCGTCAGGACAGAAATTATTCAAACAGTAATAGAAATTCTCACTACAGAAATAATCAGGGTAATAGATACAACAATAATTTCAGAAGTGACAGTCGAAATTACGCAAGGAGTAGTTATGCAGACAGACAGGAAAACAGAAATTTTAATAACAGACACAACCAAGAATTTGCATCTAACAGACAGGAAGGACCTAATTGGCATCCTCCACGTGACAGAACTTCAGAGAGACAAGTGCAAATAGTAGAAATTGATCCACGAAATGACGCGAATAATCAAAGGCGTGACGCAAACAATCGACCATGACTTGCAGCTTCGGCTTCTGGCAGCAATATAGACGGTTCAGAAAGTAATGACACTACAACTTTACACTACGTACGCCTGGAAGATATGAGAGACATTTTGCTAGGCGAAAAGGAAAATAATGTAGACGCATTTTTACATCCTGTTATTGAAGTATGTGTGGGTAAGAATAAGTTCACTGCAGTTTTAGATTCTGGGAGCCCATTGAATGTCATTAGTGAATCAGTTTTTCGTATATGTGAAAGAACTATTGCCTGTCCTGTGTTACCTATTTCTAAAACTACAATTCGAGGAGCGATTTCTGGAAAAGGTGTGGAAGTTAAACAACAGACCAACCTAAATTTTATTTGTCAAGGATACGAATTGTCTGCTAATTTTATTATTGTTCCATTACTCAGTACACAGATTATATTAGGTATGGAGTTTCTTAACACACATAAGGCAATTTTGAACTTTAAAGAAGGAAGTGTGAATTTGACTGTTGCCGGAATGCCGAAATATTTGAAATTTTTCGAGTGTTTAGCAAGATCTGAATCAGATACAAAATGTTTAAGGTTTCTTACTTCTGATGTTTTCGTTGAGCATTATGACGACAGTGTGTTTATTCATGACAATGACAATAGATACAGAGACGCGATGGAGGATATAATTAGTAGCGAAGAATTAATTAATGAAAAGGTTAAAAAAGCTGAAGTGCCAGATGACGTTGCAAAAGAAGAGCTGCACCATATTTTGACTTCACATGCTACAGTGTTTAGTCATCACACAGGAACTATACAAGGCTTACAATATTTATTTAAAGTAAAAGAACACACACCATTTCGCGGAAAAACGTACGCTATTCCTTTGGCTTACAGAGACAAGGTTAAGAATGAACTTCAATACATGTTAGATCAGGGCATTATTGAGCCAGCAGTCAGCCCTTATACCAGCCCATTACACGTTGTTCTTAAAAAGGATGGGTCAATTCGTTTGGTTCTGGATTCCAGACAGATAAATAATATTATCATTCCTGAAACTGACCGTCCACAAAATTTAGATGAACTTCTTCAACATTTCCATGGAATTAAAGTTTTATCCACGATTGATATGCGCGCAAGTTTTTGGCAAATAGAACTCCACCCTGATTGTAGAAAATATACTGCCTTTTTAGCCTTTGGTAACTGTTACCAGTTTCGGAAATTACCGTTTGGACTTACTGTATCTTCAGCAGCATTCATTCGTAGCTTAAATGAAATTTTACCTGTTTATCTTCGTGACAATATTACTTCATATGTTGACGACATTCTTATTGCTAAACGTTCCTGGAGTGAGCATAACAAAATTTTGGATTCATTATTAAGTATTTTTGCAAGAGTTGGCATTACAGTGAACTTGGAAAAATCTGAATTTGGTCGTTCTCAGGTGAAATTTCTCGGTCACATTATTTCTACAGAAGGTATTCTCCCTGATCCAGAGAAACTAGACGCTATTCGTAATTACGCTGTTCCTTCCACAAAACGTGATGTTCGTAGTTTCCTTGGTGTCTGTAATTTTCTTAGACGATTTGTTAGATTGGACAATTTGGCCACACCTCGTTTATGTGAACTATCTGGAAAAAATTGTAATTGGTGTTGGGATGAGGAAGCTCAATCAGAATTTGAACAACTTCGTGATGCTTTAGTTGCTGCTCCACTTCTTTCACATCCGGATTTATCTAAAGATTTTTGTTTGGCGACGGACTCATCATACAAAGGCCTAGGTGCACATTTATTTCAAGAGATAGAAGAAGACGGCGTTGTAGTACAGAAGACTATTGCATTTGGAAGTCGTGTTCTCTCTAAATCAGAGTTGTAATGAGTCCATCAGAGGCACCCGTGTGAACAAGGAAACCACATCGAAACTCACTAGTAAGTCTGTAGATTCAAGACGCAGGTTCTTCACTCGCCGTTTTGGCAAGATGATGGACCTACTACAGGATACAGCGTATCGTCGACTCCAGAAAGATCCGACGGATGCCGTACAACGGAGGACATCCGCTCTCCTCAAATCCAGCCAACTCCCTGACCATCTGAAGAAGAGTTTAAGAGAACGAGCGCCAGTTCCGCCACGACTTTATGGCCTGCCTAAGATACATAAGGAGAATGTTCCGCTTCGTCCTATGGTTAGTAATATAGGTGCCCCAACATACCATCTAGCTAAACATCTGGCTTCTCTTCTGAGTCCCATGGTGGGGAAATGTGAACACCATATTCGAAACTCAGAAGATTTTATACGGCGAGTGAAGAACCTGCGTCTTGAATCTACAGACTTACTAGTGAGTTTCGATGTGGTTTCCTTGTTCACACGGGTGCCTCTGATGGACTCATTACAACTTATAGGAGCCAAGCTGGAAGAGGACGTCTTACACCTTTTCAAACATGTGCTTACCTCGACTTACTTTTTATTTAACAACCAGTATTTCGAGCAGACTGACGGTGTTGCTATGGGTAGCCCTTTGTCTCCCATAGTAGCAAATCTTTTTATGGAAGATTTCGAGGACAAAGCACTTCAGACGGCGGTTCTGAAACCCAAATGTTTCTGGAGATATGTAGACGATACGTTTGTGGTATGGCCGCATGGGACAGCAACGCTTCCTTCTTTCCTGGAACATCTGAACTCCCTCCATCCAAGTATCTGTTTTACCATGGAGGTAGAAAAAGATGGTGAGCTCCCGTTTCTGGATGTTTTGGTGCGTAGAAAAGGAGACGGCTCCTTGGGTCACAGCGTGTTCCGGAAGCCTACGCACACAGACTTGTATTTACAAGCTACGAGCTGTCATCAGCCGTCACAGAGGAGCGGTGTATTACGGACGCTAGTGCATAGGGCTGGAGCCATCTCAGATCAGGACAGCTTATCGGCAGAGCTCAGCCATCTCCGCTCTGTGTTTGCCCAGAACGGGTACTCCGAGAAGCAGATCCGGAACGCGTTTCGACCAGCACGCTCCAAACCTCAAGAACAACCTGAAGAAGCAGATAACACCACGGGGTTGGTTTTTCTACCGTATGTCGGTGGCGTGTCTTTTAAGGTGGGCAGAATTTTTAAGAAATACCGGATTAAATGTGTTTTCCGGCCTCCAGCAAAAGTGAAATCAATGCTGGGCTCTGTTAAAGACAACCTCGGCCTGAGGAGACCAGGAATATACAAAATCCCGTGCCAATGTGGGAAATCTTATATTGGCCAGACGTGTCGTACGGTCAAAGACAGATGCGACGAACATAAACGTCACACGAGGTTGGGTCAGCCAGAGAAATCTGCGGTTGCTGAACATTGCCTTGACACGGGACACGGCATGAATTATGAAGAAACCAAGATCCTCTCGCATGCTTCCACATACTGGGACTCCATCATCAAAGAGGCGCTCGAAATACGTATAAGCAGTGACCTAATAAACAGAGACACGGGGTTTCACCTGAGTGAGGCCTGGGAGCCAGCCTTGGCGGCACTAAGGAATCGTCAGCCACAGATTAGCAACCGCACCGAGTCAACGCAGATGGGAAGCCTTAGCGCAGATGCTTAAATCGCGCGCCAACACCTCGCGCGCGCGAACGGGGTCCGTCGCTCCCGGCCGCATTTTCCCGCGCCGCGGCGCGCTTCCGCAGACCGCGACCCGTTTCTCCAGCAGAGGGCTCTGGTATTCGACGCTGTCTACGATTGGTCTTCGATGACGTTATGCCCCGCTGGCGCCTGCGCTGTTCTAGAAAGCCAGCATATAAATTGGCGCGCTTCTCAGCGACGCGACAGTAGCACCTGAAGATGGCGGGCAGTTGTCTCGCTGAAATATTGTGCGGTTTCTACAATATTATCCGGCGTAAATCCCGGGAACCTATCAAGCAAATATTATGATCATTCACACTCCGTAATCGTACTTAATTACTGAGAGTTATTCGAACTAAAGTCTGTTAGAGGTCAGGTATGCATTTCTTTTATTTAATGATGAACAAGGAAACCAAAATATATTTTATGATTCATAATGAGTAGAAGATTTGGGTCAGATGGATTACACAGAGGTTGTGTGTTGACAGTGTGTCTTCGGATTGTATGAAATCATGAGGTTTGCATTAGGATTTTATCTGTACTTGTTCGAGGAGACTGACTAGAGAAAAGAGTTGTTATGGAAGTGAAATGATATTGGCAATAAGGTTTATATGTATCGACGTATTGAAGAGGTATTATTGAGGTATTATTGAGATTATGTGATGGAAGTGAAATGATATTGGTGCTGAGGTTTTTATGTATCGACGTATTGAAGAGGTATTATTGAGGTATTATTGAGATTATGTGAAGTTGATGATTATTGGAGTTTTGGTGGGTAAGAGGTGATAAGGTTTATATGTATCGACGTAAGAGGTATTATTGAAGTATTGAGATTATGTGATGGTGATGATTATTGGAGTTTTGGTGTATAAGAGGTAAAGTAAGTGAGGAGCATATTTTTTTTTTGTTGGTCTATATGGAACAAGGAGGATGAAGTTGGCAGCCTAGAACACTCAAGTAGAAGGAAGATTGTCTACATACACTTTGTTAAATCACTAAGCAGTATATACTTTTTTTTGGAGAGAGGAAGTAATTGCATATCTTGGCACACTGACAGTTGTTCAGCAAACGTACATTTGATTTGGCTTGGCAAACATTGGTCTTGACATGATGACTATGACGTTGACTAACTATTATTGACTGTTATACATTGCTGCCACTACTACTTGATACACATGTCGAACATCAAATCTTGGACAGAGTTACATTTACACAGTTAACACTATTCAATTACACAGTAGTACTTAATGTGGATGAAAGATGAGTGAGTGTGTTTTGTGTGATTTCCTTTCCTAATCCTACCCACCTATCTCCTAAATATTATTTTGTTTGTTTGTAGTGGCTTGCACTGACACCCATAAATATTATAGGTTTACTGTTATTTGGGTATTGTAATAGTCAATAGGACAATTATCTGATATCATTTGTGTGTTTGTTATGATTTGTATGTTTAGTGTAAAAGCATTTGTATGTGTATTGAAACTATTGTTCATGCCTGAACTGTCTGATTAGTGATGGTGAATATTATGGACTGTTACCTGCACTTTTCGACATGATGTGTGACACTTAGAAATGTTTAATTTCTGCTGATGAACTGTGTGATCAGTGATAGTGAATATTATGGACTGTTACTTGCACTTTTTCTACATGATTGGTGCCACTAGGACATGTTTAATTTCTGCTTATAAACTCTGATGAACAGTGTGATCAGTGACAGTGAATATTATGGACTGCTGTCTGCACCTATTCAACATTGCTGGGTGCCACTGATGGACTGCTTCTACTGAGATAATGTGACTTGTTGGTATTTGCACCTGTTCAACATTGCTGGGTGCCACTAATGGAACTGTTTCTGCTGAATGATGTCACTTGTTGGTGTCTGCACCTGTCAACATTACTGGGTGCCACTAATGGACCTGCTTCTGCTGAGAAATGTGACTTGTTGGTGTCTGCACCTATTCAACATTGCTGGGTGCCACTGATGGACTGCTTCTATTGAAATGATGTTACTTGTTGGTGTCTGCACCTGCTCAACTTTACTGGGTGCCACTAATTGAACTGCTTCTACTGAAAAGATGTCACCTGTTAGTGTCTGCACTTATTCAACAATGCTGGGTGCCACTGATGGACTGCTTCTAGTGAAAAGATGTCACCTGTTGATGTCTGTACCTGCTCAACAATTCTGGGTGCCACTGATGGACTGCTTCTACTGAAGATGTCACTTGTTGCTGTAGCACCTGTTCAACATTGCTGGGTGCCACTGGTGGACTGCTTGTACTGAAATGATGTCACTTGTTGGTGTCTGCACCTGTTCAACATTGCTGGGTGCCACTGATGGAACTGACTCTATTGAAATGGTGTCACTTGTTGCTGTAGCACCTGTTCAACATTGCTGGGTGCAACTGATGGAACTGCTTCTACTGAAATGATGTCACCTGTTGGTGTCTGCACTTGCTCAACATTGCTGGGTGCCACTGATGGAACTGCTTCTACTGAGATGATGTCACTTGTTGGCTTCTGCACCTGTCAACATTACTGGGTGCCACTGATGGACAGTTTCAACTGACATGATGTCACTTGTTGGTGTCTGCACCTGCTCAACATTGCTGGGTGCCACTGATGAACTGCTTCTACTGAAATGATGTTACTTCTTGCTGTCTGTACCTGTTCAACATTACTGGGTGCCACTAATGGAACTGCTTCTGCTGAGAAATGTCACTTGTTGGTGTCTGCACCTGTTCAACATTGCTGGATACCACTGATGGGACTGCTTCTACTGAGATGATGTCACTTGTTGCTGTCTGCACCTGCTCAACATTGCTGGGTGCCACTGATGGACTGCTTCTACTGAAATGATGTTACTTGTTGGTGTCTGCACCTGCTCAACTTTACTGGGTGCCACTGATGGACTGTTTCAACTGACATGATGTCTCTTGTTGGTGTCTGCACCTGCTCAACATTGCTGGGTGCCACTGATGAACTGCTTCTACTGAAATGATGTTACTTCTTGCTGTCTGCACCTGTTCAACATTACTGGGTGCCACTAATGGAACTGCTTCTGCTGAGAAATGTCACTTGTTGGTGTCTGCACCTGTTCAACATTGCTGGATGCCACTGATGGGACTGCTTCTACTGAGATGATGTCACTTGTTGCTGTCTGCACCTGCTCAACATTGCTGGGTGCCACTGATGGACTGCTTCTACTGAAATGATGTTACTTGTTGGTGTCTGTACCTGCTCAACTTTACTGGGTGCCACTAATTGAGCTGCTTCTACTGAAAAGATGTCACCTGTTAGTGTCTGCACTTATTCAACAATGCTGGGTGCCACTGATGGAACTGCTTCTAGTGAAAAGATGTCACCTGTTGATGTCTGTACCTGCTCAACAATTCTGGGTGCCACTGATGAACTGCTTCTACTGAAATGATGTTACTTCTTGCTGTCTGCACCTGTTCAACATTACTGGGTGCCACTAATGGAACTGCTTCTGCTGAGAAATGTCACTTGTTGGTGTTTGCACCTGTGATATATTGACAAGATTTTATGTAAACATTTGTATAAACTGATTTTTTGTGTATTGTGTAAACTATTATGTAAAGTCATATGTATGAAAGAATTTGTATTGCTTACTGTATTTTATATATTAGGTTATTGAAAGGTCAGTGCAAAGCCAAAATTTTATCTAGTTATATGATATTTATGTATTAATATTATCTTTTATTTTTGTCTGTATTTCTTTTTGGACGAATTTGGTGGTATTTTCACCACCAATGCTGGCAAAAATACCATCAAATTCTGGCCCGTGGAGGAAGGGCATATGAAAGGTGGCTACACTGAGCCACAGCGCCAGAGATCGCGCCAGAGAGTTTTGTTTAGCCGCCTCCACTGGCAGTGATTATTGAGAACTCGTAGTAGGCAGTGCTTGCTGAGATGGCGTAGTGAACAGAGTGATTATTGAGAAGTAGCGGGGTGCAGTGCTTGGAGAGAGCTCGTGGTAGTCAGTGCTTGTTCAGAACTCGTGGTAGGCTGTGATTATTGAGAGATAGCGGAGCGCAGTGCTCGCTGAGATGTCGTAGTGAAAAGTGTTTATTCCATGTTTTATGTAGTTGTTTGATGGATAGACAGCAGATGCTGTTCCAATGGAGATATTGTAATAATTTGAGTGCTTTTCATCAATATATGAAGGTAACAAAACTTGATTTATTTTTCATTATTCAATGTCCTAAATAATGCTTCATTACAGGTTCAGTCAAAAAAGCATCTGGCCTGTGTTCTTGTATTAGAGTGTAATTCTGGGTTTCTTGCGCAATTATAGTATTTCTATTTTTTAGTTACTTCAGTATAAATGGTATCTGAAATTTCTTGTCTTGTTGAAGAAGAACCGTGCCAGATGTGTACGTTGAATCACACTTCCACACACGGAACAATTACATTTGTGCTTTGGTTTGGTAGGTTTTATAGTTGCTGGGGACTTAATTAATTAATTGTGTTAACGAAAATTTTTATTTCATTCTTTGTTGTTGTTGCTATGCAGTCATATTGCGTACAAAAATAGTCAGGGCCAACCGTTTACGAAACTTCGTAATCGGACTTACAGCTACTAAATCAAAAAATTAAAATTATTTTCATTATATTTAATTAAGCCCCCATGCAATATTTTGCTGATGGCCTGAAAACCTAAGAACTGAGGAGAAATATAATTACGGTGATGGGTCGACCAAACGTTTAGCTTCCGAGAATGATCGATTATGGACAATATTATCACTTATATCATTTTTCAATGACGAATACGACACTTACTTTCTGTAGGGATGAACGGTCACTTTCAAGATTCGCTTTCACGACCATAAATCGTTATCACTGCATGTGAAGAAACCGGTGGTCGGCCGTCACATGACATGTGTGAATGCAGACATGATAATTATGAAGCCAGAGGGTGATATTTTTTATATCTCTACCGCTACAATTATTGAACTATTTTTATATGCGGACAGAGGGCAGAAAGGAGCACATGCGAACATGACGCCAGCAGTGGTTAGTGGAAGTCAGTATCGTTTCCAGCGAAGTAAACGATACCTAATTTCGTTTGGGAAGAAAGATAACTTTTGCAAGTTTGTCTGTGAAGGCATAACTCTAAATGTGGGTTTATGTAGCCTAGTCCCAGTTATGTGCCCTCCATCGACGTAATTTATCATGTACAAGTTTACTCGCTTATTACTGTGCTAAATCCAAAGGCTGGCTGGTGGTTGTGCGTTTATTATCATTTCTTCCTGTTTCCATTTACGTCAGCAGACAGCCATTACTCGAGATAAACTGCCGACATGTTGGAGCGCTGGCACCAACAATGAATCGCTGTACGGATGGAGCTCCGTGGACTGCAGGAGACGGAGGAATAACGGAAACATAAAGTCAGATTCTCCATTACTGCCATCTGAAGGTCCGATTAAACGTTTCACCGTCAGTATGCGAACCGAAGATGGTTTTACTATTTCGTGCTTGTGGCGGAACACTGGCCGACGACGCGTTTGGAAGTCGTTAAGCGATGCATGTGTAACGTATGTCAAAAATAGGAGTAACTTGAGCAGTGCAGATTGAGCAAGGTTCGCCATCGTGTACCGTTACATATGCCGGACATACGACGTGTTAGGAGTACTAACCGCATTTTCAGCAGTTCAATACTTAGCATTTGACAAAATCGAATATGCTTCAAAACTGCAAAATGATGGATTGCTGTGGTATCGACTTTCACATTTAATATACAGTAGCAAAACCGGCATCTGAAACCGCATTGCGAGAATCGATACGAAAGTGTTCACATAACGAACCGGAAATGGTACTCGGAGATCGGTTAATGAAAACCACATTTGTAACCATAGGTAGTACTTTTAAAGTACGTTTCATATTCTCGTTGGCGCAATTAAAGTGAATATCCACCTATCGTTCCTTTTCCAGAACGGGAAGACAGACAAAAAAAATATTTTTACACTCCACATTCCTCCTCCGTTCTACAATTACAGCTGTATTTGAAATCGTATCATAAATCCTATTTCCAGTATTATACCCTATAGATTGTCCTTCATGGTTGTGTGACAGAATGGCGCCCAAAAGACGTATTAGCCTTTTCTGCACTGTTTATTTCTTTGTAACATCTTATTATTTATGCAAGTCGCATATTGCCATCTGTCGGCCAGCGGCTACACTGCATCCTCCGCAACTGGTTTCTGCATCGCGAGGCGGCAACAGAATGTGTCTTTCCGTATCGCTGGTTCGGCGCAAATCACGTATTTTCGTGAAATAAAACAGGACATCCATACGCCGAAATCTGTTGCCTGTTAGCATGAAAGAAGGTAACGTGAAATAACTGTGAGCGGGCAAGACTGCCACGTCACAGAGACAGGCGGCTGCGGTTTCAAATCCGCCTCCGCGCTGTGCCAGAGGGTATCGTATAACGCAGAGAGGCGGCGCGGTCTGAACTACAGATTGCCTTCGTTCTCGAGCAAAGCCGTGGGAAGCGCTATGAAATAAGTATGTATTAAAACCATGAAATAAGTTTATGTTTTGTTTTGCTTTTTAAGAGAATGGAAATAAACAAACCCTTCTTTTCGTGTGATTTTCCAACACTACACAGATTATAATTGTTCAAAGAGGAAGGAAAAAAATTATCTGGTATCACGTTGACCGTACTCCCTACAAAGAGTAATTTTCAGCAACTTAAAATAATACGTTTTATTTCTTTTTTTGTTGTGTACTTGTAAAAACATAGCACCATTCGTGGCATGGGGTAACAAGAAGCATAATCAGTTAGGTGTGACGCTGGAGGAAACGCTATCT
This sequence comes from Schistocerca nitens, assembly GCF_023898315.1. Classification (NCBI taxonomy): domain Eukaryota; kingdom Metazoa; phylum Arthropoda; class Insecta; order Orthoptera; family Acrididae; genus Schistocerca; species Schistocerca nitens. Next base: position 172,328 of record NW_026045977.1, on the reverse strand, counting down.
TCAGAGAAGGACGTCGTGAGTCACGTGTTGGGAGCGACCGACTGTTCGGCGGATCTTGAAACGGAAAATCTGAACAGCAGCGTGAGGCAAGGGCCGGACAGTTTCTGTTACGTAGGAAGAGTGTCGAGTAATGTGTGGGCGGCGGTACGCCACTCTCTGGACAGATTATAATCGACCTAACTGATCACTGAATGGGACACGGTACTAGGCAAGCACCTCGAAACTGGCAGGGTACGCGAAATTGTGCTGTGGACAGTTTCAAACATTAGTTCGTTGCCCCAAGCAGGGAGAGACTCGAGTGTTTCACTTAAACAGAAAGACGGATTGACCTCTGTCTTTTTCGTAGATTACGTTTTGCGTGTATATTACACATATATTTTATTCACCAATTACTACTGGAGGTGTACCCTGTAAAAGCTGGCCAAGTTTCAAATGTACACGTATTTTGCTCGAAGCTGAGTGTTGAGTGACGAAATACGGTAACTAACGAGTAAGTACTTGGTAAAAAGTATAATGTAAAACTGTTAATAAACATAGCGGTTGTAAAGTATTATACAGAGCGTTCAATTTGATTCTGTTGAAACCAAGAAAAGATACTGATGTTCCAAAGTGAAAAAATAGCGAAATCATCGATAAATAGAAATGAGTATATGTGGCGAAACACGTCACGCGTCGTCAACGGAGACAGGGGTTCCATGTGACGTCACACGTCGGTGCGTGCTGCTGCTGTTCGGTTCCTCTGTCTCTAAACGCGCCTCAGCCGCTGTGGTCGCCATTGAGATTTCACGAACGACGTAGCTGTCACTACAGCCCTACGATGGAACACATTTGTAGCTAAGACTTTGTATTTTGTGGTTGTTTATCGTTTTTGCCGCCAAAATTGCAACATTCATTCACACTATGCAGTACGTAATTCGGTTCTCCCTTTTACTAAATATTCAGTTTATAATGTTACAGATGAATTCGTGGTACAGATAATTACAAAATCTTTTTGTGTCGCAATAGGAAATGCTCTGGCTGGAGGAATTGTTTCCTGGATGATTGCATGATAGAAGAAAGACTGCTATCTCGTGTGGGCATTTTGCTCGTACTTTACCTAAGAAAAATACGAGAGTAGTAGTAGTAATAGACAACTTCGTAATGAATTACAGGTTTAGTTAAGTGTAGTTCATAAGAAATAGTTAAGGACAGTTGTGTGTTACATGAGATGTGGTAAGGACGTTAGCTTTAGTGAGTTTGTCTGTGGAGGGCGTAGCTTTGAATGTCGATTTCTGTAATGGCTGTTAACTCATACCCCTACGTACTTTACCGTTTAAAATTGTCATCGCATTAAACTACCCGAAACGTGCAGTTTGACTGCTCCTTGCCGCGTTCGTTACTTCTTTCCGTTTCTATTAATTTCGTAGAATCCTTCGTACTTAGGAGAAAAACCGAATTTAACTGCCATCATTCCGTGGCGCCAACAGCAACAATCGACCGTTGATGCAGCGACGGAGCTGTGTGGTCTGAAGAAGACGGAGAATTAACGGAAAGATAAATTCAGATTCTACATTACTACGGTCTGCGTGTCTGAATGTGCTCACAATCAGTTCAGTGTCGCTATGCGAATCTGACGATGGTTTCGTGATCTTGTGGATCGCGTGCTGGCTTTCCAGTGACGTGGCGGAATATAGGCGGACGACCGGGCTGGAAGTCATTCAGTCACATATGTGTAACGTACGTAAAAAGGGAATAACATAAACAGTACAGGTTAAGCGATCCAGCAACGCTATACAAGGCGTGGAAAACATATTTGACCAAAAGTGCAGCGGGGAAAGACAGCATGAAACACAGGAATTCGTGTGCGGCAACTACGGGACGAAACTGCATATTCTCAGCGCTACAGGAACGTAATTTAAATCTGACATTCAGATGTCTTTACTCAAAATGATGGGTAACTTACAGAGTATGGATACGTAAACAGAACCAATCGTCACGGTGAGAACTTGATGAATTGAAAGTATCATTTACACGCATATCGGACTTAGCTGACGCACCAGACTGTCCTTTTTCAGAAATGAAGATAATAACGTGTTCATGTCTCATTCTTCAATATTTCTTTAAAGGGCAAAAATGAATGGCAATTGAGCCACCACTTAATTAACAAAATTATTTCTAGTAAATGTTAAAAGTGAACACCTTTTTCACACTGTCGCAGCGCCTTAGACATTCATTTGCAACCTCTAGCTTCTATACTCAGATTCCTTCATTTCATACTGTCTTTGTGCCCTACACTTTTGGTCAAATTGTGTGTCCGCACCGTGTATATGCCAGACGGACAGAATGTTGGTCGAATTCTCAGCGAGTCCAGTACACTTAATCTTTGGTAGTAATTGCTAAAAACGGCAAAATGACGGAATGCGTTGGTAGTGATCTGTAACTTTAAAACTGAGTAGACGGTAACTACGCTACGTTTAAAATGCGCTAAGAAAATAGATGTAAAATACTTTTCTTGATTACAGAAAGTCCTCTAGTGATGTAGCAAATGTATAAGTATCGTGACAAGTGTCAGTCATGTTATAATGGGGCAACACGTGAGACACCACAGAATTTGTATTAATGAAAGTAAAGACTATGCACCGTTGGTCAATTGCCAAAGCATTAAAAACAAAACAAAATTTAAACTGCGTTGGTCACATTGCTCCTTTTATATCGTCTATGATTAGGTAGTAATGACTCAGAAACTGTTAAATACGGTGATATTAACTTCTCTTAGTGTCTCAATACATACCTAAAATATATGGGCAATGATCTATTGCACCACGCAGCTGTCGACCAGAATTTAATATTTGCTGCGAATTTCCATGTAGCCTATTTACATAAGAGTGACTGTCTTCACACGTGAGGGACAGGATGATTAAATAAAAGTTCCACGAATTTTATCAATAATGCGTAACCCGAAATCTGAGCTCCGAATGGCTCTCACTTTCGTGACACTGTAGTGTGTGTGTGTGTGTGTGGTGGTTTCCGTTTTTATACTCGGCTATCACAAAATATGCAACGCAATTGATGCCCACAGTATTAAAAGACCTGTCCAAAACGTCTCGTGAGTAGCGAGATCAGTTGGCTGAATTGTCGGGAAATGTGACGTTGACGGATGAAGAGTGGCCGGAGCCAAAACAGTTTCAGAAAAAGGCCGCCATTTAATCGAGAATGTGTGGAATTCGCTCTCTGAGGCACACATCGATTTCCCATAAAAACGGATTATGATCGCTGGTGACTTACGAATGTGTACAATGTTTCTGGGTGCTTTTAATTCTTCACGTGTTCTGTCCACCAGCAGAATATTTGACAGTGTGGTGTCTCACACGATACTTGGGCTGGCAGTAACGGTACTGTACCACTGGGTGCTCATAATCTGAAGTTGAGCCACTCACAGAGGTCCAGTGTGGACTGTAACTATTGTATGGCAGCGAAATTTGGTATACTAAAGCCCCCTTGTGGAACCGATCTACACTGGAAAGCAATTATTTCCGATTTTGGCCACCAAATGCCTCTATCAACGGAAGAAAGACGTATAGAAATGTTTCCATATGTAATGGATTGGCAACGGAACGTGGGCAGGAAGAGTCCAAAAAGTGAGAAAGGCAGAATGTAGAACTTGTTATTAACCGCCAGCTGCAGAATTTGTTCAGTATGAGCACCGAAGACTTCGGCGAGACGTTGCACAACGACAGATTCGCACCTGGTAACTAAAATCGGAACTGATTTCCTCCGGCGCAAACTGGTATCGCATTAACGCTTCAGCATACCTGCCAAATTTCGTTGCCATTCGGTAATTACAGACCACAATGGACCTCGGTGAGTGGCTACATTTTACTTACGAGCACTTGGTACTTCCACGCCTCTGCTGAAGAAAAAAGCGATTTAGTAGTTAGCCAGTTAAAAAAAGTCTGCAGTTGTCTGACTTCCGTCTTGTTTCACCTTTTTGAAGCATCAACACTCCTTAGGTTCTGCAAATACCCGTCTTCCCAGTACAGGCGACTGTCTAAACTGGAGCAGGTCGCAGCTACCGATAGGGGGCGTCGACATTGCCCCGTGGCGTAATGATGTACTCCGTGACGTCATATATACTTGGATACAACATGGCTGCTATATTACGTATTTTTTCTAATATAGGTTGTGGTGGAAAAGTGATGCGTTGCATACCCCGAGGTCTAGGCTGGTTGGACAGGTTACAGTACGGCTATGAGTTAGCGGAGCCAAAGAAATAGAGTGTTACAGTAACGATAATTCTGGCTGTGTCAGATATTTTATGCACGTTACATTTCGACGAGTGTCTTATATCCGTTTTGATGTCGTCATGGATCCTAATACAGTTGGAAGGGTAGGTTCAGTATTTTTCAGTATTGGGCACAGTTCGTAGCTAGCGTAAACGTACGTTTACACCTGTGTAAATTCGCGTGTGCACAAGACGGACGCAGCCCCTGCACAAAGAGGCATCGGTGCAGCCAGCCTCGTACGCCTGTTGACACGTGGGCGCGGGCAGTCAACACGTCCCAGGCCAATACAGGCCGTGCTGTCCCGTCCACGGTTTTGTTTCGTTTGCTCCGTTTTGCTGCGTCGCACTATTAAGTTCTAGTCTTTCGTGCGCTTTCAAATTTTTGTTAACCCATTGGCCGAGTGGCCTAAAAAGGAACAAATGGATCTGAAGAATATTATCGTGCATACTTATGACGCGAGATATCGGTAACTTCTAGTGTGTCTTCTGAATGATGTAATGGATAATCGAGTTGAACTTTTTAGTGCTAATGTTATGAGGAAACGTGCTTTCCAATGCAGTGGTAACGCCTATCAATTGCTAATGGCCTTTTGAATAATATTCATGTTGATTTGAGACACACTATATAGTGCCTGCTATCTATCGCTGCATTCTCGAAAACAGCATGAGGAAGTAGGCTGTAGTAAAATTATAAAGATTACAACTTAGAGCAGTCAACCACGAATGTGATATGCAAAGTTTATTTACACAAAACCATTGCCGTTTGCCGATTTTCAAAAACAAGTTGTTAGATGCCTTTCAAAAGCTGGTCAGTACTTGCGTTAACCGCCATTTAAAAGAATATTCCTTTCTGTGCAAAATATCAAACCTTCACGATCGGTTTTTCTCTGGAGATGTGAAATTATCGACTAAATTTTCCCATGCAAATGACGTCGGAGCTTTGTGTTCGGACACTACATTACTAGATGGAACGCAACAGTGAACCCAGCTACAGATTCAGTATGCCTTAAATGAAAAATAAACAGGAAGCAGGATGATTCGTGAGTGGTAACGAAAATGATTGTACATTATCTGTACATGTCATCGATATAGTACAGGCCCATCTGCCCTTCAAAGAAAGTTAGAACAGTTACTGTGGCATGTATCTTGTAATCGGTATTTCAGGTAAGGAAAGGAGCCACTCGATTCTATAAGTAAATTGTCAGTAAGACGTGAATTTAAAGTTAATGAATAGCAGCACTGACAGCTCACCATACCTGTTACAAAACACTATCAAACATAAATTTTTGCTTTGATATAGGACCGTTTGGCGACGTAAAAAAATACTAGTTTCCACAGTGGAATGAGTGGAGAGTAACGGAAAGTGTTTAATTTGTAACTACATAAGACGAAAACGTAGCTTTTGCGCGAGTTTGTGTAATCCGTTTTTCTTTTCGGTTTGTATTTGCGTCTTTGAGTGCGTTGTTCTCTGGGACAGTAAGGTCGTGTCGAGCTGAAATTTTTATGACGTACTGAGGACGGTGGTCGCTTGGCGGTGTCAAAGTTTTAAGATTGTAAGTGAAGGCATCGATGAGTTACGGACGTTTATGCAGTGTGTTTTGAAACACGATGAGCGGAGACGCGCCGCGCCGGCTAGCGCAGTAAGCGTAATTTGCTTTGATATCGGACCGCGTGGCGACGTAAAAAAATACTAGTTTCCACAGTAGAATGAAAGGAGAGTAACGGAAAGTGTTTAATTTGTAACTAGATAAGACGAAAAAGTAGCTTTTGCGTGAGTTTGTGTAACCCGTTTTTCTTTTCGGTTTGTATTTACGTCTTTGAGTGCGTTTTTGCCTGGGACAGTGAGGTCGTATCGAGGTGAAATTTTTATGACGTACTGAGGACGGTGGTCGCTTGGCGGTGTCAAAGTTTTAAGATTGTAAGTGAAGGCATCGATGAGTTACGGACGTTTATGCAGTGTGTTTTGAAACACGATGAGCGGAGACGCGCCGCGCCGGCTAGCGCAGTAAGCGTAATTTGCTTTGATATCGGACCGCGTGGCGACGTAAAAAAATACTAGTTTCCACAGTAGAATGAAAGGAGAGTAACGGAAAGTGTTTAATTTGTAACTAGATAAGACGAAAAAGTAGCTTTTGCGTGAGTTTGTGTAACCCGTTTTTCTTTTCGGTTTGTATTTACGTCTTTGAGTGCGTTTTTGCCTGGGACAGTGAGGTCGTATCGAGGTGAAATTTTTATGACGTACTGAGGACGGTGGTCGCTTGGCGGTGTCAAAGTTTTAAGATTGTAAGTGAAGGCATCGATGAGTTACGGACGTTTATGCAGTGTGTTTTGAAACACGATGAGCGGAGACGCGCCGCGCCGGCTAGCGCAGTAAGCGTAATTTGCTTTGATATCGGACCGCGTGGCGACGTAAAAAAATACTAGTTTCCACAGTAGAATGAAAGGAGAGTAACGGAAAGTGTTTAATTTGTAACTAGATAAGACGAAAAAGTAGCTTTTGCGTGAGTTTGTGTAACCCGTTTTTCTTTTCGGTTTGTATTTACGTCTTTGAGTGCGTTTTTGCCTGGGACAGTGAGGTCGTATCGAGGTGAAATTTTTATGACGTACTGAGGACGGTGGTCGCTTGGCGGTGTCAAAGTTTTAAGATTGTAAGTGAAGGCATCGATGAGTTACGGACGTTTATGCAGTGTGTTTTGAAACACGATGAGCGGAGACGCGCCGCGCCGGCTAGCGCAGTAAGCGTAATTTGCTTTGATATCGGACCGCGTGGCGACGTAAAAAAATACTAGTTTCCACAGTAGAATGAAAGGAGAGTAACGGAAAGTGTTTAATTTGTAACTAGATAAGACGAAAAAGTAGCTTTTGCGTGAGTTTGTGTAACCCGTTTTTCTTTTCGGTTTGTATTTACGTCTTTGAGTGCGTTTTTGCCTGGGACAGTGAGGTCGTATCGAGGTGAAATTTTTATGACGTACTGAGGACGGTGGTCGCTTGGCGGTGTCAAAGTTTTAAGATTGTAAGTGAAGGCATCGATGAGTTACGGACGTTTATGCAGTGTGTTTTGAAACACGATGAGCGGAGACGCGCCGCGCCGGCTAGCGCAGTAAGCGTAATTTGCTTTGATATCGGACCGCGTGGCGACGTAAAAAAATACTAGTTTCCACAGTAGAATGAAAGGAGAGTAACGGAAAGTGTTTAATTTGTAACTAGATAAGACGAAAAAGTAGCTTTTGCGTGAGTTTGTGTAACCCGTTTTTCTTTTCGGTTTGTATTTACGTCTTTGAGTGCGTTTTTGCCTGGGACAGTGAGGTCGTATCGAGGTGAAATTTTTATGACGTACTGAGGACGGTGGTCGCTTGGCGGTGTCAAAGTTTTAAGATTGTAAGTGAAGGCATCGATGAGTTACGGACGTTTATGCAGTGTGTTTTGAAACACGATGAGCGGAGACGCGCCGCGCCGGCTAGCGCAGTAAGCGTAATTTGCTTTGATATCGGACCGCGTGGCGACGTAAAAAAATACTAGTTTCCACAGTAGAATGAAAGGAGAGTAACGGAAAGTGTTTAATTTGTAACTAGATAAGACGAAAAAGTAGCTTTTGCGTGAGTTTGTGTAACCCGTTTTTCTTTTCGGTTTGTATTTACGTCTTTGAGTGCGTTTTTGCCTGGGACAGTGAGGTCGTATCGAGGTGAAATTTTTATGACGTACTGAGGACGGTGGTCGCTTGGCGGTGTCAAAGTTTTAAGATTGTAAGTGAAGGCATCGATGAGTTACGGACGTTTATGCAGTGTGTTTTGAAACACGATGAGCGGAGACGCGCCGCGCCGGCTAGCGCAGTAAGCGTAATTTGCTTTGATATCGGACCGCGTGGCGACGTAAAAAAATACTAGTTTCCACAGTAGAATGAAAGGAGAGTAACGGAAAGTGTTTAATTTGTAACTAGATAAGACGAAAAAGTAGCTTTTGCGTGAGTTTGTGTAACCCGTTTTTCTTTTCGGTTTGTATTTACGTCTTTGAGTGCGTTTTTGCCTGGGACAGTGAGGTCGTATCGAGGTGAAATTTTTATGACGTACTGAGGACGGTGGTCGCTTGGCGGTGTCAAAGTTTTAAGATTGTAAGTGAAGGCATCGATGAGTTACGGACGTTTATGCAGTGTGTTTTGAAACACGATGAGCGGAGACGCGCCGCGCCGGCTAGCGCAGTAAGCGTAATTTGCTTTGATATCGGACCGCGTGGCGACGTAAAAAAATACTAGTTTCCACAGTAGAATGAAAGGAGAGTAACGGAAAGTGTTTAATTTGTAACTAGATAAGACGAAAAAGTAGCTTTTGCGTGAGTTTGTGTAACCCGTTTTTCTTTTCGGTTTGTATTTACGTCTTTGAGTGCGTTTTTGCCTGGGACAGTGAGGTCGTATCGAGGTGAAATTTTTATGACGTACTGAGGACGGTGGTCGCTTGGCGGTGTCAAAGTTTTAAGATTGTAAGTGAAGGCATCGATGAGTTACGGACGTTTATGCAGTGTGTTTTGAAACACGATGAGCGGAGACGCGCCGCGCCGGCTAGCGCAGTAAGCGTAATTTGCTTTGATATCGGACCGCGTGGCGACGTAAAAAAATACTAGTTTCCACAGTAGAATGAAAGGAGAGTAACGGAAAGTGTTTAATTTGTAACTAGATAAGACGAAAAAGTAGCTTTTGCGTGAGTTTGTGTAACCCGTTTTTCTTTTCGGTTTGTATTTACGTCTTTGAGTGCGTTTTTGCCTGGGACAGTGAGGTCGTATCGAGGTGAAATTTTTATGACGTACTGAGGACGGTGGTCGCTTGGCGGTGTCAAAGTTTTAAGATTGTAAGTGAAGGCATCGATGAGTTACGGACGTTTATGCAGTGTGTTTTGAAACACGATGAGCGGAGACGCGCCGCGCCGGCTAGCGCAGTAAGCGTAATTTGCTTTGATATCGGACCGCGTGGCGACGTAAAAAAATACTAGTTTCCACAGTAGAATGAAAGGAGAGTAACGGAAAGTGTTTAATTTGTAACTAGATAAGACGAAAAAGTAGCTTTTGCGTGAGTTTGTGTAACCCGTTTTTCTTTTCGGTTTGTATTTACGTCTTTGAGTGCGTTTTTGCCTGGGACAGTGAGGTCGTATCGAGGTGAAATTTTTATGACGTACTGAGGACGGTGGTCGCTTGGCGGTGTCAAAGTTTTAAGATTGTAAGTGAAGGCATCGATGAGTTACGGACGTTTATGCAGTGTGTTTTGAAACACGATGAGCGGAGACGCGCCGCGCCGGCTAGCGCAGTAAGCGTAATTTGCTTTGATATCGGACCGCGTGGCGACGTAAAAAAATACTAGTTTCCACAGTAGAATGAAAGGAGAGTAACGGAAAGTGTTTAATTTGTAACTAGATAAGACGAAAAAGTAGCTTTTGCGTGAGTTTGTGTAACCCGTTTTTCTTTTCGGTTTGTATTTACGTCTTTGAGTGCGTTTTTGCCTGGGACAGTGAGGTCGTATCGAGGTGAAATTTTTATGACGTACTGAGGACGGTGGTCGCTTGGCGGTGTCAAAGTTTTAAGATTGTAGGTGACGTGTTGTTTGTTGCGTTGACGCAGAAGATATTCCGCGCACCGCTTAGTATACGCGGGCCTCTCGCTGCCACTTGTTCGGACCGGCCGCCTTATAAGGTAACTGTGAGCAAGCGGAGCGCAGCGGAGTCGCATTGCAAAGTCGCTTGCTAAGTCGGGCGTCTAGGAGGGGGACAAAATACATGCTGCCTGCTAAGTCGGGCGGCTAGAAGGGAAACAAAATGCATGCTGCCAAGCCATCAGGCTGCGCACTACTTTCATCTTCCCCCCCCCCGCCCCCCCCCACACACACACAAACTACACAGGTGATACAAATGCGCCTGTTGAAATAACTTGTTTGCGACTTCGCTTGCTAAGTTGGGAAGCAAGTGAGGAAGCAGTATGTGCGCTGCCAAGCTGTCAGACACACCAGCCCCCAAGCAGCAATTAAAATAGTCGCCGTTAATTGTATTAGCAGGCGTGCCACCCCCACCTCTGACGGCGTGTATTACAGCGAATCTTTTTTTCCCCTGGATTTCCTTATGGAAACACTTTCACTGCTGCCACACAGCACTGCTTGTGACTTAATTATTATGTAATGCTCCAATTATTTTAATGCAGCCCAATTGCGACGATTTGTGAGTGTGTGTGATCTGTAAATTTCTGTTTTGCTTTCTCAGTCGGAAGCTAGGGTTGCAACAATATTACATCGGAGCCTGCTAACTCAGGAGGTGGAGCCTGGAAGCAAATAGCTGAACATGGATGTTCGCCATGTCGATATGAATGTGCTTAGTCTGAACAGTCAAAATTTTATGGCGCCTCCAGGCGACTGTGAGAGGCTGTGCTCATCCCTGGAATCGCACCACAGGATATCGGCCGCGAGCTGCGAATTCCGACGAATGACGGGCCGCATTTTGTGCCCCTTAACCCCCTCCCCCCCCCCCCAACACACCACCTATCGCAATACTGGACCGCGCTTTCCGACGCATTCCGTCCTTGGTGTACAATGTATCGGATGCCCTGTGTCCCACGCTCTTCACACTTTCCTTTTTTTTTTTATTGTTACAGTCTATAGAAATCCCTCCACGTATTCGGCAGGCACTTCATCTGTAACACTACGTTATGTCAATGGGCGGCACAAGTCGCAGCGTGGATTTATGCGGCATTAGGCATGTCTAGCAATACTGGTACGTCTGTCTCTCATCTTTTGTATTACGGTGGATATGTTGCCTTCGATTCTCGTCTGACAACTTGTTAATTGGCGCCACACAGCACAGTTTATGGTACTGATTATAATGCTCCAGTCGTCAAGAATTTCGATGCACCAGTTTGATCTGTACATTCTTGTTGTTGTCTTGACAGACAGCATGACTGATATTAGACACCACACCGACGAGTGTCTTTTATTCTAGCCACCATGTGGCTCGACTACCATTCTACACTTTGATTTCCCCACTTTATTATTCAGTAGCGCTTACTGTTATGGACGTTCTTCCTTCTTGCCTCACCACAGACTTAGTGGTTATTTCTCCTTTTGAGTCTCCACTTCACTGCCTATACAGCGTTTTTGTGTGTTCTCAATTGTAGTAAACATACCATCTACACACTATGTATATATATTACTTTTCTCTATCCTCCTCCTTTCACTTTATAGTTATATTACCTGTTACTTTTGTTCCTTCCTTACTTCTCTCCATCGTTTCCTCTTTGCCCCATACATTCTCCCTCTTCTCACCATGGCTTCCTTCTCCTCCTCTCCTCCTTCCCCATATTACTATCCTCTTCAACTCTTTCAAACATACTTTCCTCATACACTCCCTCCCTTCTTTCTAAATACTGCTTTTTCTCCTCCCCATTTCTTTTTTTCTGCATTACAGCACGCAAGCAAAGCAGTCTATTCAAGTTATGTAGTTACTACACATAACCCAGCTGCAAAAGCATCTATTACTGAACTTGCAAGAGATACCTGGCATGGAGAAGTGACTGCTTACGCAAAACTTACTCTGTACATTAGAGATACTGTGCATGCAAGAGTTGCAGCACACACTATTCATGTTCTATCAGCTAAAACTGCTGAATGTGAAGTTCTTCCTATTCATTTCAGTATATCTGTACATGCAAGTGTTACTGTATACATAAAGGTTGCTGCAAATGAAACAGTTACTGAATGTACTAGGGTTATGGCATCCGCATTGTTAATCACAAGGTCTGTTGTCCTCGCAAGCTGTGCTGCCCTCGCAAGCTGTGCTGCCCTCGCAAGCTGTGCTGCCCTCGCAAGCTGTGCTGCCCTCGCAAGCTGTGCTGCCCTCGCAAGCTGTGCTGTCCTCGCAAGCTGTGCTGTCCTCTCAAGCAGTGCTGTCCTCGCAAGCTGTGCTGTCCTCTCAGGCTGTGCTGTCCTTGCAAGCTGTGCTGTCCTTGCAAGCTGTGCTGTCCTTGCAAGCTGTGCTGTCCTTGCAAGCTGTGCTGTCCTCGCAAGTTGTGCTGTACTCACAACTTGTGCTGTCCTCGCAAATTGTGCTGTCCCCAAAAAGTGTGCTTCCCTCGCAAGGTGTGCTGTCCTTGCAATGTGTGCTGTGCTGTCATCAAAAAGCATGCTATGTTCACAAGGTCAGATACACTAACTACCTGTTCTGTCATTGTGAGGATTGCTGGTGTCAATATCTGCTGTCAATGTAAGCTGTACTGTCCTCACAGGTTTTGTACTCATCACAAGGTGAGCAGGTATGGCATGGCACAATATACACATATCAGAAAATATGTTTTTCCTCCCAACATGTTGTACCTTATTATGGTGTTCTGTCCTCGCTTGTTTAACGGTCCTGAAAATATTTGTTGTTCTCATAAGATACGCTGTCCTCAAAAAGTATGCTGCTGCACAAGGTGTGTTGTCCTCGAAAGATGTCCTTTCCTTGCAGGCTGTTTTGTCCTTGCAAGGGGTGTGCATTCTGTGCAAGGTGAGCTGTCCTCAGAGGTTGTGCTGTCCGTGAAAATTATTCTGTCCCCCACATGGTGAGCTGTACTGCCAACATGTGCTAACCACATAATGAGTGCAGTCATTGGAACATATAATTTTTCAGAAAATATGCCATCTTCATATATTGTCCTATCCCCACACGGTGTACTAACATTACAAGGCATACTCTCCTCTTAGGGTGTGCCACCCTTATAAGATGTCCTCTCATTCCACCATGTGCTCTCCCTTTAAGGTGTGAGGACTGCCTAAAGTGTGCTGTCCTCTGCATATCTGCCATCTTCTTAACGCTTGATGTACTCAGCAGGTGTGCAATTTTATTGGTGTCTTGTGTTCTGAAGGTATCTTTGCAGGGCGACCTGTCTTCACATGGCATGCTAACTTCACAGGTGTGCTGCCTTCTCTAGGTGTGCAGTGCTTGTGAGGTGTGCTGTCCCTGCATGGTGTGCCATTCTCACATGGTGTGCCATTCTCACATGGTGTGCCATTCTCACATGGTGTGCCACCCTCGCATGGTGTGCCGTCCTCGCTTGGTGTGCCGTCCCCGCTTGGTGTGCCGTCCCCGCTTGGTGTGCCATCCCCGCTTGGTGTGCCGTCCCCGCTTGGTGTGCCGTCTCCGCTTGCTGTGCCGTCCCCGCTTGGTGTGCCGTTCCCGCTTGGTGTGCCGTCCCCGCTTGCTGTGCCGTCCCCGCTTGCTGTGCCGCCCCGCTTGGTGTGCCGTCCCCGCTTGGTGTGCCGTCCCCGCTTGGTGTCCCGTCCCCGCTTGGTGTGCCGTCCCCGCTTGGTGTGCCGTCCCCGCTTGGTGTGCCGTCCCCGCTTGGTGTGCCGTCCCCGCTTGGTGTGCCGTCCCCGCGTGGTGTGCCATCCCCGCTTGGTGTGCCGTCCCCGCAAGGTGTGCCATCCCCGCAAGGTGTGCCGTCCCCGCAAGGTGTGCCGTCCCCGCTTGGTGTGCCGTCCCCACTTGGTGTGCCGTCCCCGCAAGGTGTGCCAACCTTGCTAGCTGTGCTGTACTCTCATGCAGCGCATAACAAGCCCCCCTTGCAGAGCAAGCTGAGCTCACATTGTGTGGTTCTCCCATCCCAAGATCTTCTGTCCTCAGTAGGGATGCTGCCCTCAAAAGGAGTGGTGTCCATGCTTCACGTTCTGTCCTTCAATAGAGTCACTTCCTAATAACATATGCCACTTCCAATCAGTGTAGTCTCTCACAATCTGTACTGTCTTTCGAATGTGTGTTGCCCCTGGTAGGTGTGCTTTCCTTTCATGGTGAGCTGTGAGCTGCTCTGACAAGAGCTACTGATATCAGAACATATGCTCCTCTACCTGTAGCAACATGTCTCTTTCTTATATGTATCTTCCTCACAATCTGTCATTATTTCATTAACAGTGCTATCCCACAAGGTGTACTGACTACAAGTCATGCTACTTTGACATGGTTTGCAGACCGTACACTGCATGACGTCCACAAAGATCTTCTCACTTAATAGGAGTGATGAAATAAGACTACGCAGTAATAACGGTGTGTGCAGCCTTATTAAGCTGTGCAGCCCTTGCAAAGAATGAGACTTTCAATGACTGCAGGCTTCACAATGAGTGCAGCCTTCACAATAAGTGCAGCCTCCGCAGGGAGTGCAGCCTCCGCAGGGAGTGCAGTCTCTGCATGGGGTGCAGCCTCCACATGGAGTGCAGTCTCTGCATGGGGTGCAGTGTCTGCATGGAGTGCAGTCTCTGCATGGAGTGCAGCCTTCGCACGGAGTGCAGCCTTCGCACGGAGTGCAGCCTTCGCACAGAGTGCAAACTTCGCACGGAGTGCAGCCTTCGCACGAAGTGCTGCCTTCTCACGGAGTGCTGAATTCGCACGGAAAGCTGCCTTCGCACGGAGCGCAGCCTTCGCTTGGAGCGCAGCCATCGCACGGAGTGCAGCCTTCGCACGGAGTGGACGTTTCGCAAGGAGTGCAGCCTTCGCACAGAGTGCAGCCTTCGCACAGAGTGCAGCCTTCGCACGGAGTGCAGCCTTCGCACGGAGTGCAGCCTTCACACGGAGTGCAGCCTTCGCAGGGAGTGGAGACTTCGCAAGGAGTGCAGCCTTCGCACGGAGTGCAGCCTTCGCACGGAGTGCAGCCTTCGCACGGAGTGCAGCCTTCGCACGGAGTGCAGCCTTCGCACAGAGTGCAGCCTTCGCACAGAGTACAGCCCTCGCACGGAGTGCAGCCTTGGCACGGAGTGCAGACTTCGCACGGAGTGCAGCCTTCGCACGGAGTGCAGCCTTCGCACAGAGTGCAGCCATCGCACGGAGTGCAGCCTTCGCACGGAGTGGAGACTTCGTAAGGAGTGCAGCCTTCGCACGGAGTGCAGCCTTCACACGGAGTGCTGCCTTCACACGGAGAGCTGCCTTCGCACGGAGTGCTGCTGTTGCACGAAGTGCAGCCTTCGCACTGAGTGCAGCCATCGCACAGAGTGCAGCCTTCGCACGGAGTGGAGACTTTGCAAGGGGTGCAGCCATCGCACGGAGTGCAGCCTTCGCACGGAGTGCTGCCTTCGCACAGAGTGCAGCCTTCGCACAGAGTGCAGCCTTCGCACGGAGTGCAGCCATCGCACGGAGTGGAGACTTTGCAAGGAGTGCAGCCTTCGCAAGGAGTGCAGCCTTCACAGGGAGTGCTGCCTTCGCACGGAGTGCAGCCTTCGCACGGAGTGAAGCCTTCGCATGGAGTGCAGCCTTCGCACGGAGTGCTGCCTTCGCACTGAGTGCTGCCTTCGCACGGAGTGCTGCTGTTGCACGGAGTGCAGTCTTCGCACGGAGTGCAGCCTTCGCACGGAGTGCAGTCTTCGCACGGAGTGCAGCCTTCACACGGAGTGAAGCCTTCGCATGGAGTGCTGCCTTCGCACGGAGTGCTGCCTTCGCACTGAGTGCTGCCTTCGCACGGATTGCAGACTTTACAATGAGTGCAGCCTTCAAAATAAGTGCAGCCTCCGCAGGGAGCGCAGCCTTCGCACGGAGTGCAGCCTTCGCACGGAGTGCAGCCTTCGCACGGAGTGCAGCCTTCGCACGGAGTGCAGCCTTCTCACGGAGTGCAGCCTTGGCACAGAGTGCAGCCTTCGCACGGAGTGCAGCATTCACACGGTGTGCTGCCTTCGCACGGAGTGCAGCCTTCGCACGGAGTGCAGCCTTCGCACGGAGTGCTGCCTTCGCACGGAGTGCTGCCTTCGCATGGAGTACTGCTGTTGCACGGAGTGCAGCCTTCGCACGGATTGCAGCCATCGCACGGAGTGCAGCCTTCGCACGGAGTTGAGACTTTGCAAGGAGTGCAGCCTTCGCACAGAGTGCAGCCTTCGCACGGAGTGTAGCCTTCGCACGGAGTGCAGCCTTCGCACGGAGTGCAGCCTTCTCACGGAGTGCAGCCTTGGCACAGAGTGCAGCCTTCGCACGGAGTGCAGCATTCACACGGTGTGCTGCCTTCGCACGGAGTGCAGCCTTCACACGGAGTGCTGCCTTCGCACGGAGTGCTGCCTTCGCACGGAGTGCTGCTTTCGCACGGAGTGCTGCCTTCGCAATGAGTGCAGCCTCCGCAGGGAGTGCAGCCTCCACATGGAGTGCAGCCTCCACATGGAGTGCAGTCTCTGCATGGGGTGCAGTCTCTGCATGGAGTGCAGTCTCTGCATGGAGTGCAGCCTCCACTGGGAGTACACCCTTCACAGGGAGAGCAGCCTTTGCATGCAGTGCAGCAGTTTTCGCACAGTGTGCAGCCCTCGAACACAGTGCAGCCATCGCACGGAGTGCAGCATTTGCACAGAGTGCAGCCTTCGCACGGAGTGGAGCCTTCGCACGGAGTTAAGCCTTCGCACAGAGTGCAGCCATCGCACGGAGTGCAGCCTTCGCACGGAGTGGAGACTTCGCAAGGAGTGCAGCCTTCGAACGGAGTGCAGCCTTCACACGGAGTGCAGCTTTCGAACGGAGTGCTGCCTTCGAACGGAGTGCTGCCTTCGCACGGAGTGCTGCCTTCGCACGGAGTGCAGCCTTCGCACGGAGTGCAGACTTCACACGGAGTGCAGCCTTCGCACAGAGTACAGCCTTCGCACGGAGTGCAGCCTTCGCACGGAGTGCTGCCTTCGCACGGAGTGCTGCCTTCGCATGGAGTACTGCTGTTGCACGGAGTGCAGCCTTCGCACGGATTGCAGCCATCGCACGGAGTGCAGCCTTCGCACGGAGTTGAGACTTTGCAAGGAGTGCAGCCTTCGCACGGAGTGCAGCCTTCGCACGGAGTGTAGCCTTCGCACGGAGTGCAGCCTTCGCACGGAGTGCAGCCTTCGCACGGAGTGCAGCCTTCTCACGGAGTGCAGCCTTGGCACAGAGTGCAGCCTTCGCACGGAGTGCAGCATTCACACGGTGTGCTGCCTTCGCACGGAGTGCAGCCTTCACACGGAGTGCTGCCTTCGCACGGAGTGCTGCCTTCGCACGGAGTGCTGCCTTCGCACGGAGTGCTGCCTTCGCACGGAGTGCTGCCTTCGCACGCAGTGCAGCCTTCGCACGGAGTGCAGCCATCGCACTGAGAGCAGCCTTCGCAGGGAGTGGAGACTTCGCAAGGAGTGCAGCCTTCGCACGGAGTGCAGCCTTCGCACGGAGTGCAGCCTTCGCACGGAGTGCAGCCTTCGCACAGAGTGCAGCCTTCGCACAGAGTGCAGCCCTGGCACGGAGTGCAGCCTTGGCACGGAGTGCAGCCTTCGCACAGAGTGCAGCCTTCGCACGGAGTGCAGCCTTCGCACGGAGTGCAGCCTTCGCACGGAGTGCAGCCTTCGCACGGAGTGCAGCCTTCGCACGGAGTGCAGCCTTCGCACGGAGTGCAGCCTTCACATGGAGTGCAACCTTCGCATGGATTGCAGCCATTGCACGGAGTGCAGCCTTCGCACGGAGTTGAGTCTTTGCAAGGAGTGCAGCCTTCGCACGGAGTGCAGCTTTCGCACGGAGTGCAGCCATCTCACGGAGTGCAGCCTTCGCACGGAGTGGAGACGTCGCAAGGAGTGCAGCCTTCTCACGGAGTGCAGCCTTCGCACGGAGTGCAGCCTTCGCACGGAGTGCAGGCTTCGCACGGAGTGCAGCCTTCGCACGGAGTGCAACCTTCGCATGGAGTGCAGCCTTCGCACGGAGTGCCTCCATCGCACGGAGTGCAGCCTTCACAATGAGTGCAGCCTCCGCAGGGAGTGCAGCCTCCACATGGAGTGCAGCCTCCACATGGAGTGCAGTCTCTGCATGGGGTGCAGTCTCTGCATGGAGTGCAGTCTCTGCATGGAGTGCAGCCTCCACTGGGAGTACACCCTTCACAGGGAGAGCAGCCTTTGCATGCAGTGCAGCAGTTTTCGCACAGTGTGCAGCCCTCGAACACAGTGCAGCCATCGCACGGAGTGCAGCATTTGCACAGAGTGCAGCCTTCGCACGGAGAGGAGCCTTCGCACGGAGTTAAGCCTTCGCACAGAGTGGAGCCTTAGTGCGTAGTGCAGCCTTCGCACGGAGTGCAGCCTTCGCACGGAGTGCAGCCTTCGCACGGAGTGCAGTCATCGCACGGAGTGCAGCCTTCGCACGGAGTGGAGACATCGCAAGGAGTGCAGCCTTCGCACGGAGTGCAGCCTTCACACGGAGTGCAGCCTTCGCACGGAGTGCAGCCTTCGCACGGAGTGCAGCCTTCGCAAGGAGTGCAGCCTTCGCACGGAGTGGAGCCTTCGCACGGAGTTAAGCCTTCGCGCGGAGTGGAGCCTTAGCGCGGAGTGCAGCCTTCGCACGGAGTGCAGCCTTCGCACGGAGTGCAGCCTTCGCACATAGTGCTGCCTTCGCACGGAGTGCTGCCTTCGCACGGAGTGCTGCTGTTGCACTGAGTGCAGCCTTCGCACGGAGTGCAGCCATCGCACGGAGTGCAGCCTTCGCACGGAGTGGAGACTTCGCAAGAAGAGGAGCCTTCACACGGAGTGCGGCATTCGCACGGAGCGCAGCCTTCGCACGGAGTGCAGCCTTCACAATGAGTGCAGCCTTCACAATGAGTGCAGCCTCCGCAGGGTGTGCAGCCTCCACATGGAGTGCAGCCTCCACATGGAGTGCAGTCTCTGCATGGAGTGCAGTCTCTGCATGGAGTGCAGTCTCCTCATGGAGTGCAGCCTCCACTGGGAATACACCCTCCACAGGGAGAGAAGCCTTTGCATGCAGTGCAGCAGTTTTCGCACATAGTGCAGCCCTCGAACACAGTGCAGACTTAACACGGAGTGCAGCCTTCGCACGGAGTGCAGCCTTCGCACGGAGTGCAGCCTTCGCACGGAGTGCAGCCTTCGCACGGAGTGCAGCCTTCGCACGGAGTGGAGACGTCGCAAGGAGTGCAGCCTTCTCACGGAGTGCAGCCTTCGCACGGAGTGCAGCCTTCGCACGGAGTGCAGCCTTCGCACGGAGTGCAGCCTTCGCACGGAGTGCAACCTTCGCACGGAGTGCAGCCTTCGCACGGAGTGCAGCCTTCGCACGGAGTGCAGCCTTCACAATGAGTGCAGCCTCCGCAGGGAGTGCAGCCTCCACATGGAGTGCAGCCTCCACATGGAGTGCAGTCTCTGCATGGGGTGCAGTCTCTGCATGGAGTGCAGTCTCTGCATGGAGTGCAGCCTCCACTGGGAGTACATCCTTCACAGGGAGAGCAGCCTTTGCATGCAGTGCAGCAGTTTTCACACAGTGTGCAGCCCTCGAACACAGTGCAGCCATCGCACGGAGTGCAGCATTTGCACAGAGTGCAGCCTTCGCACGGAGTGGAGCCTTCGCACGGAGTTAAGCCTTCGCACAGAGTGGAGCCTTAGCGCGGAGTGCAGCCTTCGCACGGAGTGCTGCCTTCGCACGGAGTGCAGCCTTCGCACGGAGTGCAGTCATCGCACGGAGTGCAGCCTTCGCACGGAGTGGAGACATCGCAAGGAGTGCAGCCTTCGCACGGAGTGCAGCCTTCACACGGAGTGCAGCCTTCGCACGGAGTGCAGCCTTCGCACGGAGTGCAGCCTTCGCACGGAGTGCAGCCTTCGCACGGAATGCAGCCTTTGCACGGAGTGCAGCCCTCGCACGGAGTGCAGCCCTCGCACGGAGTGCAGCCATCGCAAGGAGTGCAGCATTTGCACAGAGTGCAGCCTTCGCACGGAGTGGAGCCTTCGCACGGAGTTAAGCCTTCGCGCGGTGTGGAGCCTTTGCGCGGAGTGCAGCCTTCGCACGGAGTACAGCCTTCGCACGGAGTGCAGACTTCGCACATAGTGCTGCCTTCGCACGGAGTGCTGCCTTCGCACGGAGTGCTGCCTTCGCACGGAGTGCTGCTGTTGCACTGAGTGCAGCCTTCGCACGGAGTGCAGCCATCGCACGGAGTGCAGCCTTCGCACGGAGTGGGGACTTCGCAAGGAGGGGAGCCTTCGCACGGAGTGCGGCATTCGCACGGAGTGCAGCCTTCGCACGGAGTGCAGCCTTCACAATGAGTGCAGCCTTCACAATGAGTGCAGCCTCCGCAGGGTGTGCAGCCTCCACATGGAGTGCAGCCTCCACATGGAGTGCAGTCTCTGCATGGAGTGCAGTCTCTGCATGGATTGCAGTCTCCTCATGGAGTGCAGCCTCCACTGGGAATACACCCTCCACAGGGAGAGCAGGCTTTGCATGCAGTGCAGCAGTTTTCGCACATAGTGCAGCCCTCGAACACAGTGCAGCCTTCGCACGGAGTGCAGCCTTCGCACGGAGTGTAGCCTTCGCACGGAGTGCAGCCTTCGCACGGAGTGCAGCCTTCGCACGGAGTGCAGCCTTCGCACGGGGTGCAGCCTTCGCACAGAGTGCAGCCTTCGCACGGAGTGCAGCCTTCACACGGAGTGCTGCTTTCG
This sequence comes from Schistocerca nitens, assembly GCF_023898315.1. Classification (NCBI taxonomy): domain Eukaryota; kingdom Metazoa; phylum Arthropoda; class Insecta; order Orthoptera; family Acrididae; genus Schistocerca; species Schistocerca nitens. The sequence continues at coordinate 151,680 of NW_026045977.1, read as the reverse complement.
CACGGAGTGCTGCATACGCACGGACTGCTGCTGTTGCACAGAGTGCAGCCCTCGCACAGAGTGCAGCCATCACACGGAGTGCAGCCATCGCACGGAGTGGAGACTTCGCAAGGAGTGCAGCCTTCGCACGGAGTGCAGACTTCGCACAGAGTGCAGCCATCGCACGGAGTGCAGGCTTCGCTCGGAGTGCAGCCTTCGCAAGGAGTGCAGCCTTCGCACGGAGTGCAGCCCTTGCACGGAGTGCAGCCTTCGCACGGAGTGCTGCTTTCACACAGAGTGCTGCATTCGCACGGAGTGCTGCTGTTGCACGGAGTGCAGCCTTCGCATGGAGTGCAGCCATCGCACGGAGTGCAGCCTTCGCACGGAGTGGAGACTTCGCAAGGTGTGCAGCCTTCGCACGGAGTGCAGCCTTCGCAACGAGTGCAGTCTCCGCACGGAGTGCAGCCTTCGCACAGAGTGCAGCCTTCGCACGGAGTGCAGCCTTCGCACGTATTGCAGCCGTCACACGGAGTTCAGCCTTCGCAAGGAGTGCAGCCTTCGCACGGAGTGCAGCCTTGGCACCGAGTGCAGCCTTGGCACCGAGTGCAGCCTTGGCACCGAGTGCAGCCTTGGCACGGAGTGCAGCCTTCGCAAGGAGTGCAGCCTCCGCACGAAGTGCAGCCTTCGCACGGAGTGCAGCCTTCGCACGTAGTGCATCCCTCGCACGGAGTGCAGCCATCGCACGGAGTGCAGCCTTCGCACGGAGTGGAGACTTCGCAAGGAGTGCAGCCTTCGCAAAGAGTGCAGCCTTCGCACGGAGTGCTGCCTTCGCACGGAGTGCAGCCTTCGCACGGAATGCAGCCTTCGCACGGAGTGCAGCCTTCTCACGGAGTGCAGCCTTGGCCAGAGTGCAGCATTGGCATGGAGTGCAGCTTTGGCACGGAGTGCAGCCTTCGCACGGAGTGCAGCCTTCGCACGGTGTGCAGCCTTCGGACACAGTGCAGACTTCGCACGGAGTGCTGCCTTCGCACGGAGTGCTGCTGTTGCACGGAGTGCAGCCCTCGCACAGAGTGCAGCCATCGCACGGAGTGCAGCCTTCGCACAGAGTTGAGACTTCGAAAGGATGGCAGCCTTCGCACGGAGTGCAGACTTCGCACGGAGTGCAGCCTTCGCACGGAGGGCAGCCTTCGCACGGAGTGCAGCCTTCGCACGGAGTGCAGCCTTCACAATGAGTGCAGCCTCCGCAGGGAGTGCAGCCTCCACATGGAGTGCAGCCTCCACATGGAGTGCAGTCTCTGCATGGAGTGCAGTCTCTGCATGGAGTGCAGTCTCTCCATGGAGTGCAGCCTACACTGGGAGTATACCCTTCACAGGGAGAGCAGCCTTTGCATGCAGTGCAGCAGTTTTCGCACAGAGTGCAGCCCTCGAACACAGTGCAGCCATCGCACGGAGTGCAGCATTCACACGGAGTGCAGCCTTCGCACGGAGTGCAGCCTTCGCATGGAGTGCTGCTTTCGCACGGAGTGCTGCCTTCGCATGAAGTGCTGCTGTTGCACGGAGTGCAGCCTTCGCATGGAGTGCAGCCATCGCACGGAGTGCAGCCTTCGCACGGAGTGGAGACGTCGCAAGGTGTGCAGCCTTCGCACGGAGTGCAGCCTTCGCACGGAGTGCAGCCTTCGCACGGAGTGCAGCCTTCGCACGTAGTGCAGCCTTCACACGGAGTGCATCCTTAGCACGGAGTGGAGACTTCGCAAGGTATGCAGCCTTCGCACGGAGTGCAGCCTTCGCACGGAGTGCAGCCTTCGCACGGGGTTTAGCCTTCGCACAGAGTGCAGCCTTCGCATGGAGTGCAGCCCTTACACGGAGTGCTGCCTTCGCACAGAGAGCTGCCTTCGCACGGAGTGCTGCTGTTGCACAGAGTGGAGCCTTCGCACGGAGTGCAGCCATCACACGGAGTGCAGCCTTCGCACGGAGTGGAGACTTTGCAAGGAGTGCAGCCTTCGCACGGAGTGCAGCCTTCACACGGAGTGCAGCATTCGCACGGAGTGCAGCCTTCGCACGAAGTGCACCCTTCGAACTGAGTGCAGCCTCCGCACGGAGTGCTGCCTTCGAACGGAGTGCTGCCTTTGCACGGAGTGCTGCTGTTGCACGGAGTGCAGCCTTCGCTCGGATTGCCACCATCGCACGGAGTGCAGCCTTCACACGGAGTGGAGACTTCGCAAGGAGTGCAGCCTTCGCACGGAGTGCAGCCTTCGCACGGAGTGCAGCCTTCGCACGGAGTGCAGCCTTCGCACAGAGTACAGCCTTCGCACGGAGTGCAGCCTTCGCACGGAGTGCTGCCTTCGCACGGAGTGCTGCCTTCGCATGGAGTGCTGCTGTTGCACGGAGTGCAGCCTTCGCACGGATTGCAGCCATCGTACGGAGTGCAGCCTTCGCACGGAGTGGAGACTTTGCAAGGAGTGCAGCCTTCGCACGGAGTGCAGCCTTCGCACGGAGTGCAGCCTTCGCACGGAGTGCAGCCTTCGCACGGAGTGCAGCCTTCTCAAGGAGTGCAGCCTTGGCACGGAGTGCAGCCTTCGCACGGTGTGCAGCCTTCGCACGGAGTGCAGCATTCGCACGGTGTGCTGCCTTCGCACGGAGTGCAGCCTTCACACGGAGTGCTGCCTTCGCACGGAGTGCTGCCTTCGCACGAAGTGCAGCCTCCACATGGAGTGCAGCCTCCACATGGAGTGCAGTCTCTGCATGGGGTGCAGTCTCTGCATGGAGTGCAGTCTCTGCATGGAGTGCAGCCTCCTATGGGAGTACACCCTTCACAGGGAGAGCAGCCTTTGCATGCAGTGCAGCAGTTTTCGCACAGTGTGCAGCCCTCGAACACAGTGCAGCCATCGCACGGAGTGCAGCATTTCCACAGAGTGCAGCCTTCGCAAGGAGTGGAGCCTTCGCACGGAGTTAAGTCTTCGCACGGAGTGGAGCCTTAGCGCGGAGTGCAGCCTTCACACGGAGTGCAGCCTTCGCACGGGGTGCAGCCTTCGCACGGAGTGCAGCCATCGCACGGAGTGCAGCCTTCGCACGGAGTGGAGACATCGCATGGAGTGCAGCCTTCGCACGGAGTGCAGCCTTCGCACGGAGTGCAGCCTTCGCACAGAGTGCAAACTTCGCACGGAGTGCAGCCTTCGCACGAAGTGCTGCCTTCTCACGGAGTGCTGCCTTCGCACGGAAAGCTGCCTTCGCACGGAGCGCAGCCTTCGCTTGGAGCGCAGCCATCGCACGGAGTGCAGCCTTCGCACGGAGTGGAGGTTTCGCAAGGAGTGCAGCCTTCGCACAGAGTGCAGCCTTCGCACAGAGTGCAGCCTTCGCACGGAGTGCAGCCTTCGCACGGAGTGCAGCCTTCACACGGAGTGCAGCCTTCGCAGGGAGTGGAGACTTCGCAAGGAGTGCAGCCTTCGCACGGAGTGCAGTCTTCGCACGGAGTGCAGCCTTCGCACGGAGTGCAGCCTTCGCACAGAGTGCAGCCTTCGCACAGAGTACAGCCCTCGCACGGAGTGCAGCCTTGGCACGGAGTGCAGACTTCGCACGGAGTGCAGCCTTCGCACGGAGTGCAGCCTTCGCACAGAGTGCAGCCATCACACGGAGTGCAGCCTTCGCACGGAGTGGAGACTTCGTAAGGAGTGCAGCCTTCGCACGGAGTGCAGCCTTCACACGGAGTGCTGCCTTCACACGGAGAGCTGCCTTCGCACGGAGTGCTGCTGTTGCACGGAGTGCAGCCTTCGCACTGAGTGCAGCCATCGCACGGAGTGCAGCCTTCGCACGGAGTGGCGACTTTGCAAGGGGTGCAGCCATCGCACGGAGTGCAGCCTTCGCACGGAGTGCTGCCTTCGCACAGAGTGCAGCCTTTGCACAGAGTGCAGCCTTCGCACGGAGTGCAGCCATCGCACGGAGTGGAGACTTTGCAAGGAGTGCAGCCTTCGCACGGAGTGCAGCCTTCACAGGGAGTGCTGCCTTCGCACGGAGTGCAGCCTTCGCACGGAGTGAAGCCTTCGCATGGAGTGCAGCCTTCGCACGGAGTGCTGCCTTCGCACTGAGTGCTGCCTTCGCACGGAGTGCTGCTGTTGCACGGAGTGCAGTCTTCGCACGGAGTGCAGCCTTCGCACGGAGTGCAGTCTGCGCACGGAGTGCAGCCTTCGCACGGAGTGAAGCCTTCGCATGGAGTGCTGCCTTCGCATGGCGTGCTGCCTTCGCACTGAGTGCTGCCTTCGCACTGAGTGCTGCCATCGTACGGAGTGCTGCTGTTGCACGGAGTGCAGTCTTCGCACGGAGTGCAGCCTTCGCACGGAGTGCAGCCTTCACACGGAGTGCAGTCTTTGCACGGAGTGCAGCCTTCGCACGGAGTGCAGCCTTCGCACGGAGTGCAGCCTTCGCACGGAGTGCTGCCTTCGCACGGATTGCAGACTTCACAATGAGTGCAGCCTTCAAAATAAGTGCAGCCTCCGCAGGGAGCGCAGCCTTCGCACGGAGTGCAGCCTTCGCACGGAGTGCAGCCTTCGCACAGAGTGGTGCCTTCGCACAGAGTGCAGCCTTCGCACGGAGTGCAGCGTTCGCACGGAGTGCAGCCTTCTCACGGAGTGCAGCCTTGGCACAGAGTGCAGCCTTCGCACGGAGTGCAGCATTCACACGGTGTGCTGCCTTCACACGGAGTGCAGCCTTCACACGGAGTGCTGCCTTCGCACGGAGTGCTGCCTTCGCACAGAGTGCTGCCTTCACACGGAGTGCTGCCTTCGCACGGAGTGCTGCCTTCGCACGCAGTGCAGCCTTTGCACGGAGTGCAGTCATCGCACTGAGAGCAGCCTTCACAGGGAGTGGAGACTTCGCAAGGAGTGCAGCCTTCGCACGGAGTGCAGCCTTCGCACGGAGTGCAGCCTTCGCACGGAGTGCAGCCTTCGCACGGAGTGCAGCCTTCGCACAGAGTGCAGCCTTCGCACAGAGTGCAGCCCTGGCACGGAGTGCAGCCTTGGCACGGAGTGCAGCCTTCGCACGGAGTGCAGCCTTCGCACGGAGTGCAGCCTTCGCACGGAGTGCAGCCTTCGCACGGAGTGCAGCCTTCGCACGGAGTGCAGCCTTCGCACGGCGTGCAGCCTTCACATGGAGTGCAACCTTCACATGGATTGCAGCCATAGCACGGAGTGCAGCCTTCGCACGGAGTTGAGTCTTTGCAAGGAGTGCAGCCTTCGCACGGAGTGCAGCTTTCGCACGGAGTGCAGCCATCTCACGGAGTGCAGCCTTCGCACGGAGTGGAGACGTCGCAAGGAGTGCAGCCTTCTCACGGAGTGCAGCCTTCGCACGGAGTGCAGCCTTCACACGGAGTGCAGCCTTCGCACGGAGTGCAGCCTTCGCACGGAGTGCAACCTTCGCACGGAGTGCAGCCTTCGCACGGAGTGCAGCCGTCGCACGGAGTGCAGCCTTCACAATGAGTGCAGCCTCCGCAGGGAGTGCAGCCTCCACATGGAGTGCAGCCTCCACATGGAGTGCAGTCTCTGCATGGGGTGCAGTCTCTGCATGGAGTGCAGTCTCTGCATGGAGTGCAGCCTCCACTGGGAGTACACCCTTCACAGGGAGAGCAGCCTTTGCTTGCAGTGCAGCAGTTTTCGCACAGTGTGCAGCCCTCGAACAAAGTGCAGCCATCGCACGGAGTGCAGCATTTGCACAGAGTGCAGCCTTCGCACGGAGTGGAGCCTTCGCACGGAGTTAAGCCTTCGCACAGAGTGGAGCCTTAGTGCGGAGTGCAGCCTTCGCACGGAGTGCAGCCTTCGCACGGAGTGCAGCCTTCGCACGGAGTGCAGTCATCGCACGGAGTGCAGCCTTCGCACGGAGTGGAGATATCTCAAGGAGTGCAGCCTTCGCACGGATTGCAGCCTTCACACGGAGTGCAGCCTTCGCACGGAGTGCAGCCTTCGCACGGAGTGCAGCCTTCGCACGGAGTGGAGCCTTCGCACGGAGTTAAGCCTTCGCGCGGAGTGGAGCCTTAGCGTGGAGTGCAGCCTTCGCACGGAGTGCAGCCTTCGCACGGAGTGCAGCCTTCGCACATAGTGCTGCCTTCGCACGGAGTGCTGCCTTTGCACGGAGTGCTGCTGTTGCACTGAGTGCAGCCTTCGCACGGAGTGCAGCCATCGCACGGAGTGCAGCCTTCGCACGGAGTGGAGACTTCGCAAGAAGAGGAGCCTTCGCACAGAGTGCGGCATTCGCACGGAGTGCAGCCTTCGCACGGAGTGCAGCCTTCACAATGGGTGCAGCCTTCACAATGAGTGCAGCCTCCGCAGGGTGTGCTGCCTCCACATGGAGTGCAGCCTCCACATGGAGTGCAGTCTCTGCATGGAGTGCAGTCTCTGCATGGAGTGCAGTCTCCTCATGGAGTGCAGCCTCCACTGGGAATACACCCTCCACAGGGAGAGCAGCCTTTGCATGCAGTGCAGCAGTTTTCGCACATAGTGCAGCCCTCGAACACAGTGCAGACTTAACACGGAGTGCAGCCTTCGCACGGAGTGCAGCCTTCGCACGGAGTGCAGCCTTCGCACGGAGTGCAGCCTTCGCACGGAGTGCAGCCTTCGCACGGAGTGGAGACGTCGCAAGGAGTGCAGCCTTCTCACGGAGTGCAGCCTTCGCACGGAGTGCAGCCTTCGCACGGAGTGCAGCCTTCGCACGGAGTGCAGCCTTCGCACGGAGTGCAACCTTCGCACGGAGTGCAGCCTTCGCACGGAGTGCAGCCTTCGCACGGAGTGCAGCCTTCACAATGAGTGCAGCCTCCGCAGGGAGTGCAGCCTCCACATGGAGTGCAGCCTTCACATGGAGTGCAGTCTCTGCATGGGGTGCAGTCTCTGCATGGAGTGCAGTCTCTGCATGGAGTGCAGCCTCCACTGGGAGTACACCCTTCACAGGGAGAGCAGCCTTTGCATGCAGTGCAGCAGTTTTCGCACAGTGTGCAGAACTCGAACACAGTGCAGCCATCGCACGGAGTGCAGCATTTGCACAGAGTGCAGCCTTCGCACGGAGTGGAGCCTTCGCACGGAGTTAAGCCTTCGCACAGAGTGGAGCCTTAGCGCGGAGTGCAGCCTTCGCACGGAGTGCAGCCTTCGCACGGAGTGCAGCCTTCTCACGGAGTGCAGCCTTCGCACGGAGTGCAGCCTTCGCACGGAGTGCAGCCTTCGCACGGAGTGCAGCCTTCGCACGGAGTGCAACCTTCGCACGGAGTGCAGCCTTCGCACGGAGTGCAGCCTTCGCACGGAGTGCAGCCTTTGCACGGAGTGCAGCCCTCGCACGGAGTGCAGCCCTCGCACGGAGTGCAGCCATCGCATGGAGTGCAGCATTTGCACAGAGTGCAGCCTTCGCACGGAGTGGAGCCTTCGCACGGAGTTAAGCCTTCGCGCGGTGTGGAGCCTTAGCGCGGATTGCAGCCTTCGCACGGAGTGCAGCCTTCGCACGGAGTGGAGACTTCGCAAGGAGAGGAGCCTTCGCACGGAGTGCGGCATTCGCACGGAGTGCAGCCTTCGCACGGAGTGCAGCCTTCACAATGAGTGCAGCCTTCACAATGAGTGCAGCCTCCGCAGGGTGTGCAGCCTCCACATGGAGTGCAGCCTCCACATGGAGTGCAGTCTCTGCATGGAGTGCAGTCTCTGCATGGAGTGCAGTCTCCTCATGGAGTGCAGCCTCCACTGGGAATACATCCTTCACAGGGAGAGCAGCCTTTGCATGCAGTGCAGCAGTTTTCACACAGTGTGCAGCCCTCGAACACAGTGCAGCCATCGCACGGAGTGCAGCATTTGCACAGAGTGCAGCCTTCGCACGGAGTGGAGCCTTCACACGGAGTTAAGCCTTCACACAGAGTGGAGCCTTAGCGCGGAGTGCAGCCTTCGCACGGAGTGCAGCCTTCGCACGGAGTGCAGCCTTCGCACGGAGTGCAGTCATCGCACGGAGTGCAGCCTTCGCACGGAGTGGAGACATCGCAAGGAGTGCAGCCTTCGCACGGAGTGCAGCCTTCACACGGAGTGCAGCCTTCGCACGGAGTGCAGCCTTCGCACGGAGTGCAGCCTTCGCACGGAGTGCAGCCTTCGCACGGAATGCAGCCTTTGCACGGAGTGCAGCCCTCGCACGGAGTGCAGCCCTCGCACGGAGTGCAGCCATCGCAAGGAGTGCAGCATTTGCACAGAGTGCAGCCTTCGCACGGAGTGGAGCCTTCGCACGGAGTTAAGCCTTCGCGCGGTGTGGAGCCTTTGCGCGGAGTGCAGCCTTCGCACGGAGTACAGCCTTCGCACGGAGTGCAGCCTTCGCACATAGTGCTGCCTTCGCACGGAGTGCTGCCTTCGCACGGAGTGCTGCCTTCGCACGGAGTGCTGCTGTTGCACTGAGTGCAGCCTTCGCACGGAGTGCAGCCATCGCACGGAGTGCAGCCTTCGCACGGAGTGGGGACTTCGCAAGGAGGGGAGCCTTCGCACGGAGTGCGGCATTCGCACGGAGTGCAGCCTTCGCACGGAGTGCAGCCTTCACAATGAGTGCAGCCTTCACAATGAGTGCAGCCTCCGCAGGGTGTGCAGCCTCCACATGGAGTGCAGCCTCCACATGGAGTGCAGTCTCTGCATGGAGTGCAGTCTCTGCATGGAGTGCAGTCTCCTCATGGAGTGCAGCCTCCACTGGGAATACACCCTCCACAGGGAGAGCAGGCTTTGCATGCAGTGCAGCAGTTTTCGCACATAGTGCAGCCCTCGAACACAGTGCAGCCTTCGCACGGAGTGCAGCCTTCGCACGGAGTGTAGCCTTCGCACGGAGTGCAGCCTTCGCACGGAGTGCAGCCTTCGCACGGAGTGCAGCCTTCGCACGGGGTGCAGCCTTCGCACAGAGTGCAGCCTTCGCACGGAGTGCAGCCTTCACACGGAGTGCTGCTTTCGCACGGAGTGCTGCATACGCACGGACTGCTGCTGTTGCACAGAGTGCAGCCCTCGCACAGAGTGCAGCCATCACACGGAGTGCAGCCATCGCACGGAGTGGAGACTTCGCAAGGAGTGCAGCCTTCGCACGGAGTGCAGACTTCGCACAGAGTGCAGCCATCGCACGGAGTGCAGGCTTCGCTCGGAGTGCAGCCTTCGCAAGGAGTGCAGCCTTCGCACGGAGTGCAACCTTCGCACGGAGTGCAGCCTTCGCACGGAGTGCTGCTTTCACACAGAGTGCTGCATTCGCACGGAGTGCTGCTGTTGCACCGAGTGCAGCCTTCGCATGGAGTGCAGCCATCGCACGGAGTGCAGCCTTCGCACGGAGTGGAGACTTCGCAAGGTGTGCAGCCTTCGCACGGAGTGCAGCCTTCGCAACGAGTGCAGTCTCCGCACGGAGTGCACCCTTCGCACAGAGTGCAGCCTTCGCACGGAGTGCAGCCTTCGCACGTATTGCAGCCGTCGCACGGAGTTCAGCCTTCGCAAGGAGTGCAGCCTTCGCACGGAGTGCAGCCTTGGCACCGAGTGCAGCCTTGGCACCGAGTGCAGCCTTGGCACCGAGTGCAGCCTTGGCACGGAGTGCAGCCTTCGCAAGGAGTGCAGCCTCCGCACGAAGTGCAGCCTTCGCACGGAGTGCAGCCTTCGCACGGGGTTTAGCCTTCGCACAGAGTGCAGCCTTCGCATGGAGTGCATCCCTCGCACGGAGTGCAGCCATCGCACGGAGTGCAGCCTTCGCACGGAGTGGAGACTTCGCAAGGAGTGCAGCCTTCGCAAAGAGTGCAGCCTTCGCACGGAGTGCTGCCTTCGCACGGAGTGCAGCCTTCGCACGGAATGCAGCCTTCGCACGGAGTGCAGCCTTCTCACGGAGTGCAGCCTTGGCCAGAGTGCAGCATTGGCATGGAGTGCAGCTTTGGCACGGAGTGCAGCCTTCGCACGGAGTGCAGCCTTCGCACGGTGTGCAGCCTTCGGACACAGTGCAGACTTCGCACGGAGTGCTGCCTTCGCACGGAGTGCTGCTGTTGCACGGAGTGCAGCCCTCGCACAGAGTGCAGCCATCGCACGGAGTGCAGCCTTCGCACAGAGTTGAGACTTCGAAAGGATGGCAGCCTTCGCACGGAGTGCAGACTTCGCACGGAGCGCAGCCTTCGCACGGAGGGCAGCCTTCGCACGGAGTGCAGCCTTCGCACGGAGTGCAGCCTTCACAATGAGTGCAGCCTCCGCAGGGAGTGCAGCCTCCACATGGAGTGCAGCCTCCACATGGAGTGCAGTCTCTGCATGGAGTGCAGTCTCTGCATGGAGTGCAGTCTCTCCATGGAGTGCAGCCTCCACTGGGAGTATACCCTTCACAGGGAGAGCAGCCTTTGCATGCAGTGCAGCAGTTTTCGCACAGAGTGCAGCCCTCGAACACAGTGCAGCCATCGCACGGAGTGCAGCATTCACACGGAGTGCAGCCTTCGCACGGAGTGCAGCCTTCGCATGGAGTGCTGCTTTCGCACGGAGTGCTGCCTTCGCATGGAGTGCTGCTGTTGCACGGAGTGCAGCCTTCGCATGGAGTGCAGCCATCGCACGGAGTGCAGCCTTCGCACGGAGTGGAGACTTCGCAAGGTGTGCAGCCTTCGCACGGAGTGCAGCCTTCGCACGGAGTGCAGCCTTCGCACGGAGTGCAGCCTTCGCACGTAGTGCAGCCTTCACACGGAGTGCATCCTTAGCACGGAGTGGAGACTTCGCAAGGTATGCAGCCTTCGCACGGAGTGCAGCCTTCGCACGGAGTGCAGCCTTCGCACGGGGTTTAGCCTTCGCACAGAGTGCAGCCTTCGCATGGAGTGCAGCCCTTACACGGAGTGCTGCCTTCGCACAGAGAGCTGCCTTCGCACGGAGTGCTGCTGTTGCACAGAGTGGAGCCTTCGCACGGAGTGCAGCCATCACACGGAGTGCAGCCTTCGCACGGAGTGGAGACTTTGCAAGGAGTGCAGCCTTCGCACGGAGTGCAGCCTTCACACGGAGTGCAGCATTCGCACGGAGTGCAGCCTTCGCACGAAGTGCAGCCTTCGAACTGAGTGCAGCCTCCGCACGGAGTGCTGCCTTCGAACGGAGTGCTGCCTTTGCACGGAGTGCTGCTGTTGCACGGAGTGCAGCCTTCGCTCGGATTGCCACCATCGCACGGAGTGCAGCCTTCACACGGAGTGGAGACTTCGCAAGGAGTGCAGCCTTCGCACGGAGTGCAGCCTTCGCACGGAGTGCAGCCTTCGCACGGAGTGCAGCCTTCGCACAGAGTACAGCCTTCGCACGGAGTGCAGCCTTCGCACGGAGTGCTGCCTTCGCACGGAGTGCTGCCTTCGCATGGAGTGCTGCTGTTGCACGGAGTGCAGCCTTCGCACGGATTGCAGCCATCGTACGGAGTGCAGCCTTCGCACGGAGTGGAGACTTTGCAAGGAGTGCAGCCTTCGCACGGAGTGCAGCCTTCGCACGGAGTGCAGCCTTCGCACGGAGTGCAGCCTTCGCACGGAGTGCAGCCTTCTCAAGGAGTGCAGCCTTGGCACGGAGTGCAGCCTTCGCACGGTGTGCAGCCTTCGCACGGAGTGCAGCATTCGCACGGTGTGCTGCCTTCGCACGGAGTGCAGCCTTCACACGGAGTGCTGCCTTCGCACGGAGTGCTGCCTTCGCACGAAGTGCAGCCTCCACATGGAGTGCAGCCTCCACATGGAGTGCAGTCTCTGCATGGGGTGCAGTCTCTGCATGGAGTGCAGTCTCTGCATGGAGTGCAGCCTCCTATAGGAGTACACCCTTCACAGGGAGAGCAGCCTTTGCATGCAGTGCAGCAGTTTTCGCACAGTGTGCAGCCCTCGAACACAGTGCAGCCATCGCACGGAGTGCAGCATTTCCACAGAGTGCAGCCTTCGCAAGGAGTGGAGCCTTCGCACGGAGTTAAGTCTTCGCACGGAGTGGAGCCTTAGCGCGGAGTGCAGCCTTCGCACGGAGTGCAGCCTTCGCACGGGGTGCAGCCTTCGCACGGAGTGGAGGTTTCGCAAGGAGTGCAGCCTTCGCACAGAGTGCAGCCTTCGCACGGAGTGCAGCCTTCGCACGGAGTGCAGCCTTCACACGGGGTGCAGCCTTCGCAGGGAGTGGAGACTTCGCAAGGAGTGCAGCCTTCGCACGGAGTGCAGTCTTCGCACGGAGTGCAGCCTTCGCACGGAGTGCAGCCTTCGCACAGAGTGCAGCCTTCGCACAGAGTACAGCCCTCGCACGGAGTGCAGCCTTGGCACGGAGTGCAGACTTCGCACGGAGTGCAGCCTTCGCACGGAGTGCAGCCTTCGCACAGAGTGCAGCCATCGCACGGAGTGCAGCCTTCGCACGGAGTGGAGACTTCGTAAGGAGTCCAGCCTTCGCACGGAGTGCAGCCTTCACACGGAGTGCTGCCTTCACACGGAGAGCTGCCTTCGCACGGAGTGCTGCTGTTGCACGGAGTGCAGCCTTCGCACTGAGTGCAGCCATCGCACGGAGTGCAGCCTTCGCACGGAGTGGAGACTTTGCAAGGGGTGCAGCCATCGCACGGAGTGCAGCCTTCGCACGGAGTGCTGCCTTCGCACAGAGTGCAGCCTTTGCACAGAGTGCAGCCTTCGCACGGAGTGCAGCCATCGCACGGAGTGGAGACTTTGCAAGGAGTGCAGCCTTCGCACGGAGTGCAGCCTTCACAGGGAGTGCTGCCTTCGCACGGAGTGCAGCCTTCGCACGGAGTGAAGCCTTCGCATGGAGTGCAGCCTTCGCACGGAGTGCTGCCTTCGCACTGAGTGCTGCCTTCGCACGGAGTGCTGCTGTTGCACGGAGTGCAGTCTTCGCACGGAGTGCAGCCTTCGCACGGAGTGCAGTCTGCGCACGGAGTGCAGCCTTCGCACGGAGTGAAGCCTTCGCATGGAGTGCTGCCTTCGCATGGCGTGCTGCCTTCGCACTGAGTGCTGCCTTCGCACTGAGTGCTGCCATCGTACGGAGTGCTGCTGTTGCACGGAGTGCAGTCTTCGCACGGAGTGCAGCCTTCGCACGGAGTGCAGCCTTCACACGGAGTGCAGTCTTTGCACGGAGTGCAGCCTTCGCACGGAGTGCAGCCTTCGCACGGAGTGCAGCCTTCGCACGGAGTGCTGCCTTCGCACGGATTGCAGACTTCACAATGAGTGCAGCCTTCAAAATAAGTGCAGCCTCCGCAGGGAGCACAGCCTTCGCACGGAGTGCAGCCTTCGCACGGAGTGCAGCCTTCGCACAGAGTGCTGCCTTCGCACAGAGTGCAGCCTTCGCACGGAGTGCAGCCTTCGCACGGAGTGCAGCCTTCTCACGGAGTGCAGCCTTGGCACAGAGTGCAGCCTTCACACGGAGTGCAGCATTCACACGGTGTGCTGCCTTCACACGGAGTGCAGCCTTCACACGGAGTGCTGCCTTCGCACGGAGTGCTGCCTTCGCACAGAGTGCTGCCTTCACACGGAGTGCTGCCTTCGCACGGAGTGCTGCCTTCGCACGCAGTGCAGCCTTTGCACGGAGTGCAGTCATCGCACTGAGAGCAGCCTTCGCAGGGAGTGGAGACTTCGCAAGGAGTGCAGCCTTCGCACGGAGTGCAGCCTTCGCACGGAGTGCAGCCTTCGCACGGAGTGCAGCCTTCGCACGGAGTGCAGCCTTCGCACAGAGTGCAGCCTTCGCACAGAGTGCAGCCCTGGCACGGAGTGCAGCCTTGGCACGGAGTGCAGCCTTCGCACGGAGTGCAGCCTTCGCACGGAGTGCAGCCTTCGCACGGAGTGCAGCCTTCGCACGGAGTGCAGCCTTCGCACGGAGTGCTGCCTTCGCACGGAGTGCAGCCTTCACATGGAGTGCAACCTTCGCATGGATTGCAGCCATAGCACGGAGTGCAGCCTTCGCACGGAGTTGAGTCTTTGCAAGGAGTGCAGCCTTCGCACAGAGTGCAGCTTTCGCACGGAGTGCAGCCATCTCACGGAGTGCAGCCTTCGCACGGAGTGGAGACGTCGCAAGGAGTGCAGCCTTCTCACGGAGTGCAGCCTTCGCACGGAGTGCAGCCTTCACACGGAGTGCAGCCTTCGCACGGAGTGCAGCCTTCGCACGGAGTGCAACCTTCGCACGGAGTGCAGCCTTCGCACGGAGTGCAGCCGTCGCACGGAGTGCAGCCTTCACAATGAGTGCAGCCTCCGCAGGGAGTGCAGCCTCCACATGGAGTGCAGCCTCCACATGGAGTGCAGTCTCTGCATGGGGTGCAGTCTCTGCATGGAGTGCAGTCTCTGCATGGAGTGCAGCCTCCACTGGGAGTACACCCTTCACAGGGAGAGCAGCCTTTGCATGCAGTGCAGCAGTTTTCGCACAGTGTGCAGCCCTCGAACAAAGTGCAGCCATCGCACGGAGTGCAGCATTTGCACAGAGTGCAGCCTTCGCACGGAGTGGAGCCTTCGCACGGAGTTAAGCCTTCGCACAGAGTGGAGCCTTAGTGCGGAGTGCAGCCTTCGCACGGAGTGCAGCCTTCGCACGGAGTGCAGCCTTCGCACGGAGTGCAGTCATCGCACGGAGTGCAGCCTTCGCACGGAGTGGAGATATCGCAAGGAGTGCAGCCTTCGCATGGATTGCAGCCTTCACACGGAGTGCAGCCTTCGCACGGAGTGCAGCCTTCGCACGGAGTGCAGCCTTCGCACGGAGTGGAGCCTTCGCACGGAGTTAAGCCTTCGCGCGGAGTGGAGCCTTAGCGTGGAGTGCAGCCTTCGCACGGAGTGCAGCCTTCGCACGGAGTGCAGCCTTCGCACATAGTGCTGCCTTCGCACGGAGTGCTGCCTTTGCACGGAGTGCTGCTGTTGCACTGAGTGCAGCCTTCGCACGGAGTGCAGCCATCGCACGGAGTGCAGCCTTCGCACGGAGTGGAGACTTCGCAAGAAGAGGAGCCTTCGCACAGAGTGCGGCATTCGCACGGAGTGCAGCCTTCGCACGGAGTGCAGCCTTCACAATGGGTGCAGCCTTCACAATGAGTGCAGCCTCCGCAGGGTGTGCTGCCTCCACATGGAGTGCAGCCTCCACATGGAGTGCAGTCTCTGCATGGAGTGCAGTCTCTGCATGGAGTGCAGTCTCCTCATGGAGTGCAGCCTCCACTGGGAATACACCCTCCACAGGGAGAGCAGCCTTTGCATGCAGTGCAGCAGTTTTCGCACATAGTGCAGCCCTCGAACACAGTGCAGACTTAACACGGAGTGCAGCCTTCGCACGGAGTGCAGCCTTCGCACGGAGTGCAGCCTTCGCACGGAGTGCAGCCTTCGCACGGAGTGCAGCCTTCGCACGGAGTGGAGACGTCGCAAGGAGTGCAGCCTTCTCACGGAGTGCAGCCTTCGCACGGAGTGCAGCCTTCGCACGGAGTGCAGCCTTCGCACGGAGTGCAGCCTTTGCACGGAGTGCAACCTTCGCACGGAGTGCAGCCTTCGCACGGAGTGCAGCCTTCGCACGGAGTGCAGCCTTCACAATGAGTGCAGCCTCCGCAGGGAGTGCAGCCTCCACATGGAGTGCAGCCTTCACATGGAGTGCAGTCTCTGCATTGGGTGCAGTCTCTGCATGGAGTGCAGTCTCTGCATGGAGTGCAGCCTCCACTGGGAGTACACCCTTCACAGGGAGAGCAGCCTTTGCATGCAGTGCAGCAGTTTTCGCACAGTGTGCAGCCCTCGAACACAGTGCAGCCATCGCACGGAGTGCAGCATTTGCACAGAGTGCAGCCTTCGCACGGAGTGGAGCCTTCGCACGGAGTTAAGCCTTCGCACAGAGTGGAGCCTTAGTGCGGAGTGCAGCCTTCGCACGGAGTGCAGCCTTCGCACGGAGTGCAGCCTTCTCACGGAGTGCAGCCTTCGCACGGAGTGCAGCCTTCGCACGGAGTGCAGCCTTCGCACGGAGTGCAGCCTTCGCACGGAGTGCAACCTTCGCACGGAGTGCAGCCTTCGCACGGAGTGCAGCCTTCGCACGGAGTGCAGCCTTTGCACGGAGTGCAGCCCTCGCACGGAGTGCAGCCCTCGCACGGAGTGCAGCCATCGCATGGAGTGCAGCATTTGCACAGAGTGCAGCCTTCGCACGGAGTGGAGCCTTCGCACGGAGTTAAGCCTTCGCGCGGTGTGGAGCCTTAGCGCGGATTGCAGCCTTCGCACGGAGTGCAGCCTTCGCACGGAGTGGAGACTTCGCAAGGAGAGGAGCCTTCGCACGGAGTGCGGCATTCGCACGGAGTGCAGACTTCGCACGGAGTGCAGCCTTCACAATGAGTGCAGCCTTCACAATGAGTGCAGCCTCCGCAGGGTGTGCAGCCTCCACATGGAGTGCAGCCTCCACATGGAGTGCAGTCTCTGCATGGAGTGCAGTCTCTGCATGGAGTGCAGTCTCCTCATGGAGTGCAGCCTCCACTGGGAATACACCCTCCACAGGGAGAGCAGGCTTTGCATGCAGTGCAGCAGTTTTCGCACATAGTGCAGCCCTCGAACACAGTGCAGCCTTCGCACGGAGTGCAGCCTTCGCACGGAGTGTAGCCTTCGCACGGAGTGCAGCCTTCGCACGGAGTGCAGCCTTCGCACGGAGTGCAGCCTTCGCACAGAGTGCAGCCATCGCACGGAGTGCAGGCTTCGCTCGGAGTGCAGCCTTCGCAAGGAGTGCAGCCTTCGCACGGAGTGCAGCCTTTGCACGGAGTGCAGCCTTCGCACGGAGTGCTGCTTTCGCACAGAGTGCTGCATTCGCACGGAGTGCTGCTGTTGCACGGAGTGCAGCCTTCGCATGGAGTGCAGCCATCACACGGAGTGCAGCCATCGCACGGAGTGGAGACTTCGCAAGGAGTGCAGCCTTCGCACGGAGTGCAGACTTCGCACAGAGTGCAGCCATCGCACGGAGTGCAGGCTTCGCTCGGAGTGCAGCCTTCGCAAGGAGTGCAGCCTTCACACGGAGTGCAGCCTTCGCACGGAGTGGAGACTTCGCAAGGTGTGCAGCCTTCGCACGGAGTGCAGTCACTGCATGGAGTGCAGTCTCTGCATGGAGTGCAGTCTCCTCATGGAGTGCAGCCTCCACTGGGAATACACTCTCCACAGGGAGAGCAGCCTTTGCATGCAGTGCAGCAGTTTTCGCACATAGTGCAGCCCTCGAACACAGTGCAGACTTAACACGGAGTGCAGCCTTCGCACGGAGTGCAGCCTTCGCACGGAGTGCAGCCTTCGCACGGAGTGCAGCCTTCGCACAGAGTGCAGCCCTCGCACGGAGTGCACCCTTCGCATGGGGTGCAGCCTTCGCACGGAGTGCAGCCTTCGCACAGAGTGCAGCCTTCGCACGGAGTGCTGCCTTCGCACGGAGTGCTGCCTTCGCACGGACTGCTGCTGTTGCACGGAGTGCAGCCATCGCGCAGAGTGCAGCCATCGCACGGAGTGCAGCCTTCGCACGGAGTGGAGACTTCGCACGGAGTGCAGCCATCGTACGGAGTGCAGCCTTCGCTCGGAGTGCAGCCTTCGCATGAAGTGCAGCCTTCGCACAGAGTGCAGCCTTCGCACGGAGTGCTGCTTTCGCACAGAGTGCTGCATTTGCACGGAGTGCTGCTGTTGCACGGAGTGCAGCCTTCGCATGGAGTGCAGCCATCGCACGGAGTGCAGCCTTCGCACGGAGTGGAGGACTTCGCAAGATGTGCAGCCTTCGCACGGAGTGCAGCCTTCGCAACGAGTGCAGCCTCCGCACGGAGTGCAGCCTTCGCACAGAGTGCAGCCTTCGCACGGAGTGCAGCCTTCGCACGTATTGCAGCCGTCGCACGGAGTTCAGCCTTCGCACGGAGTGCAGCCTTCGCACGGAGTGCAGCCTTGGCACGGAGTGCAGCCTTGGCACCAAGTGCAGCCTTGGCACGGAGTGCAGCCTTCGCAAGGAGTGCAGCCTCGGCACGAAGTGCAGACTTTGCACGGAGTGCAGCCTTCGCACGGAGTGCATCCTTCGCACGGAGTGCAGCCTTCGCACGGAGTGCTGCCTTCGCACGGAGTGCTGCCTCCGCACGGAGTGCTGCCTTCGCACGGAGTGCTGTGTTGTACGGAGTGCCGCCCTCACACGGAGTGCAGCCATCGCACGGAGTGCAGCCTTCGCACGGAGTGGAGACTTCGCAAAGAGTGCAGCCTTCGCACGGAGTGCAGCCTTCGCACGGAGTGCAGCCTTCGCACAGAGTGCAGCCTTCTCACGGAGTGCAGCCTTCGCACGGAGTGCAGCCTTCACACAGCGTGCAGCCTTAACGCGGAGTGCTGCCTTCGCACGGAGTGCAGCCTTGGCCGGAGTGCAGCCTTGGCACGGAGTGCAGCTTTGGCACGGAGTGCAGCCTTCGCACGGGGTGCAGCCTTCGCACGGAGTGCAGCCTTCGGACACAGTGCAGCCATCGCTCGGAGTGCTGCCTTCGCACGGAGTGCAGCCTTCGCACGGAATGCAGCCTTCGCACGGAGTGCAGCCTCGGCCGGAGTGCAGCATTGGCACGGAGTGCAGCTTTGGCACGGAGTGCAGCCTTCGCACGGAGTGCAGCCTTCGCACGGAGTGCAGCCTTCGGACACAGTGCAGACTTCGCACGGAGTGCTGCCTTCGCACGGAGTGCTGCTGTTGCACGGAGTGCAGCCCTCGCACAGAGTGCAGCCATCGCACGGAGTGCAGCCTTCGCACAGAGTTGAGACTTCGAAAGGAGTGCAGCCTTCGCACGGAGTGCTGACTTCGCACGGAGTGCAGCCATCGCACATAGTGCAGCCTTCGCACGGAGTGCAGCCTTCACAATGAGTGCAGCCTTCACAATGATTGCAGCCTCCGCAGGGAGTGCACCCTTCACATGGAGTGCAGCCTCCACATGGAGTGCAGTCTCTGCATGGAGTGCAGTCTCTGCATGGAGTGCAGTCTCTGCATGGAGTGCAGCCTCCACTGGGAGTACACCCTTCACAGGGAGAGCAGCCTTTGCATGCAGTGCAGCAGTTTTCGCACAGAGTGCAGCCCTCGAACACAGTGCAGCCATCGCACGGAGTGCAGCCTTCGCACGGAGTGCAGCCTTCACACGGAGTGCTGCCTACGCACGGGGAGCTGCCTTCGCACGGAGTGCAGCCTTCGCATGGAGTGCAGCCTTCGCACGGAGTGCAGCCTTCGCACGGTAGGCAGCCTTCGCACGGAGTGCAGCCTTCGCACGGAGTGCAGCCTTCACAATGAGTGCAGCCTCCGCAGGGAGTGCAGCCTCCACATGGAGTGCAGCCTCCACATGGAGTGCAGTCTCTGCATGGAGTGCAGTCTCGCCATGGAGTGCAGTCTCTCCATGGAGTGCAGCCTCCACTGGGAGTATACCCTTCACAGGGAGAGCAGCCTTTGCATGCAGTGCAGCAGTTTTCGCACAGAGTGCAGCCCTCGAACACAGTGCAGCCATCGCACGGAGTGCAGCATTCGCACGGAGTGCAGCCTTCGCACGGAGTGCAGCCTTCACACGGAGTGCTGCTTTCGCACGGAGTGCTGCCTTCGCACGGAGTGCTGCTGTTGCACGGAGTGCAGCCTTCGCATGGAGTGCAGCCATCGCACGGAGTGCAGCCTTCGCACGTAGTGGAGACTTCGCAAGGTGTGCAGCCTTCGCACGGAGTGCAGCCTTCGCAACGAGTGCAGCCTCCGCACGGAGTGCAGCCTTTGCACAGAGTGCAGCCTTCGCACGGAGTGCAGCCTTCGCACGTAGTGCAGCCGTCGCACGGAGTTCAGCCTTCGCACGGAGTGCAGCCTACGCACGGAGTGCAGCCTTGGCACCGAGTGCAGCCTTGGCACCGAGTGCAGCCTTGGCACGGAGTGCAGCCTTCGCACGGAGTGCAGCCTTCGCACGGAGTGCTGCCTCCGCACGGAGTGCTGCCTTCGCACGGAGTGCTGCTGTTGTACAGAGTGCAGCCCTCGCACGGGGTGCAGCCATCGCACGGAGTGCAGCCTTCGCACGGAGTGCAGCCTTCGCACGGAGTGCTGCCTTCGCACGGAGTGCTGCCTTCGCATGGAGTGCTGCTGTTGCACGGAGTGCAGCCTTCGCACGGATTGCAGCCATCGTACGGAGTGCAGCCTTCGCACGGAGTGGAGACTTTGCAAGGAGTGCAGCCTTCGCACGGAGTGCAGCCTTCGCACGGAGTGCAGCCTTCGCACGGAGTGCAGCCTTCGCACGGAGTGCAGCCTTCTCAAGGAGTGCAGCCTTGGCACGGAGTGCAGCCTTCGCACGGAGTGCAGCCTTCGCACGGAGTGCAGCATTCGCACGGTGTGCTGCCTTCGCACGGAGTGCAGCCTTCACACGGAGTGCTGCCTTCGCACGGAGTGCTGCCTTCGCACGAAGTGCAGCCTCCACATGGAGTGCAGCCTCCACATGGAGTGCAGTCTCTGCATGGGGTGCAGTCTCTGCATGGAGTGCAGTCTCTGCATGGAGTGCAGCCTCCTATGGGAGTACACCCTTCACAGGGAGAGCAGCCTTTGCATGCAGTGCAGCAGTTTTCGCACAGTGTGCAGCCCTCGAACACAGTGCAGCCATCGCACGGAGTGCAGCATTTCCACAGAGTGCAGCCTTCGCAAGGAGTGGAGCCTTCGCACGGAGTTAAGTCTTCGCACGGAGTGGAGCCTTAGCGCGGTGTGCAGCCTTCGCATGGAGTGCAGCCTTCGCACGGGGTGCAGCCTTCGCACGGAGTGCAGCCATCGCACGGAGTGCAGCCTTCGCACGGAGTGGAGACATCGCATGGAGTGCAGCCTTCGCACGGAGTGCAGCCTTCGCACGGAGTGCAGCCTTCGCACAGAGTGCAAACTTCGCACGGAGTGCAGTCTTCGCACGAAGTGCTGCCTTCTCACGGAGTGCTGCCTTCGCACGGAAAGCTGCCTTCGCACGGAGCGCAGCCTTCGCTTGGAGCGCAGCCATCGCACGGAGTGCAGCCTTCGCACGGAGTGGAGGTTTCGCAAGGAGTGCAGCCTTCGCACAGAGTGCAGCCCTCGCACAGAGTGCAGCCTTCGCACGGAATGCAGCCTTCGCACGGAGTGCAGCCTTCACACGGAGTGCAGCCTTCGCAGGGAGTGGAGACTTCGCAAGGAGTGCAGCCTTCGCACGGAGTGCAGTCTTCGCACGGAGTGCAGCCTTCACACGGAGTGCAGCCTTCGCACAGAGTGCAGCCTTCGCACAGAGTACAGCCCTCGCACGGAGTGCAGCCTTGGCACGGAGTGCAGACTTCGCACGGAGTGCAGCCTTCGCACGGAGTGCAGCCTTCGCACAGAGTGCAGCCATCGCACGGAGTGCAGCCTTCGCACGGAGTGGAGACTTCGTAAGGAGTGCAGCCTTCGCACGGAGTGCAGCCTTCACACGGAGTGCTGCCTTCACACGGAGAGCTGCCTTCGCACGGAGTGCTGCTGTTGCACGGAGTGCAGCCTTCGCACTGAGTGCAGCCATCGCACGGAGTGCAGCCTTCGCACGGAGTGGAGACTTTGCAAGGGGTGCAGCCATCGCACGGAGTGCAGCCTTCGCACGGAGTGCTGCCTTCGCAAAGAGTGCAGCCTTTGCACAGAGTGCAGCCTTCGCACGGAGTGCAGCCATCGCACGGAGTGGAGACTTTGCAAGGAGTGCAGCCTTCGCACGGAGTGCAGCCTTCACAGGGAGTGCTGCCTTCGCACGGAGTGCAGCCTTCGCACGGAGTGAAGCCTTCGCATGGAGTGCAGCCTTCGCACGGAGTGCTGCCTTCGCACTGAGTGCTGCCTTCGCACGGAGTGCTGCTGTTGCACGGAGTGCAGTCTTCGCACGGAGTGCAGCCTTCGCACGGAGTGCAGTCTGCGCACGGAGTGCAGCCTTCGCACGGAGTGAAGCCTTCGCATGGAGTGCTGCCTTCGCATGGAGTGCTGCCTTCGCACTGAGTGCTGCCTTCGCACTGAGTGCTGCCATCGTACGGAGTGCTGCTGTTGCACGGAGTGCAGTCTTCGCACGGAGTGCAGCCTTCGCACGGAGTGCAGCCTTCACACGGAGTGCAGTCTTTGCACGGAGTGCAGCCTTCGCACGGAGTGCAGCCTTCGCACGGAGTGCAGCCTTCGCACGGAGTGCTGCCTTCGCACGGATTGCAGACTTCACAATGAGTGCAGCCTTCAAAATAAGTGCAGCCTCCGCAGGGAGCGCAGCCTTCGCACGGAGTGCAGCCTTCGCACGGAGTGCAGCCTTCGCACAGAGTGCTGCCTTCGCACAGAGTGCAGCCTTCGCACGGAGTGCAGCCTTCGCACGGAGTGCAGCCTTCTCACGGAGTGCAGCCTTGGCACAGAGTGCAGCCTTCGCACGGAGTGCAGCATTCACACGGTGTGCTGCCTTCGCACGGAGTGCAGCCTTCACACGGAGTGCTGCCTTCGCACGGAGTGCTGCCTTCGCACGGAGTGCTGCCTTCGCACGGAGTGCTGCCTTCGCACGGAGTGCTGCCTTCGCACGCAGTGCAGCCTTCGCACGGAGTGCAGCCATCGCACTGAGTGCAGCCTTCGCAGGGAGTGGAGACTTCGCAAGGAGTGCAGCCTTCGCACGGAGTGCAGCCTTCGCACGGAGTGCAGCCTTCGCACGGAGTGCAGCCTTCGCACGGAGTGCAGCCTTCGCACAGAGTGCAGCCCTGGCACGGAGTGCAGCCTTGGCACGGAGTGCAGCCTTCGCACGGAGTGCAGCCTTCGCACGGAGTGCAGCCTTCGCACAGAGTGCAGCCATCGCACGGAGTGCAGCCTTCGCACGGAGTGGAGACTTCGCAAGGAGTGCAGCCTTCGAACGGAGTGCAGCCTTCACACGGAGTGCAGCCTTCGAACGGAGTGCTGCCTTCGAACGGAGTGCTGCCTTCGCACGGAGTGCTGCCTTCGCACGGAGTGCAGCCTTCGCACGGAGTGCAGACTTCACACGGAGTGCAGCCTTCGCACAGAGTACAGCCTACGCACGGAGTGCAGCCTTCGCACGGAGTGCTGCCTTCGCACGGAGTGCTGCCTTCGCATGGAGTACTGCTGTTGCACGGAGTGCAGCCTTCGCACGGATTGCAGCCATCACACGAAGTGCAGCCTTCGCACGGAGTTGAGACTTTGCAAGGAGTGCAGCCTTCGCACGGAGTGCAGCCTTCGCACGGAGTGTGGCCTTCGCACGGAGTGTAGCCTTCGCACGGAGTGCAGCCTTCGCACGGAGTGCAGCCTTCTCACGGAGTGCAGCCTTGGCACAGAGTGCAGCCTTCGCACGGAGTGCAGCATTCACACGGTGTGCTGCCTTCGCACGGAGTGCAGCCTTCACACGGAGTGCTGCCTTCGCACGGAGTGCTGCCTTCGCACGGAGTGCTGCCTTCGCACGGAGTGCTGCCTTCGCACGGAGTGCTGCCTTCGCACGCAGTGCAGCCTTCGCACGGAGTGCAGCCATCGCACGGAGTGCAGCCTTCGCACGGAGTTGAGACTTTGCAAGGAGTGCAGCCTTCGCACGGAGTGCAGCCTTCGCACGGAGTGTAGCCTTCGCACGGAGTGCAGCCTTCGCACGGAGTGCAGCCTTCTCACGGAGTGCAGCCTTGGCACAGAGTGCAGCCTTCGCACGGAGTGCAGCATTCACACGGTGTGCTGCCTTCACACGGAGTGCAGCCTTCACACGGAGTGCTGCCTTCGCACGGAGTGCTGCCTTCGCACAGAGTGCTGCCTTCACACGGAGTGCTGCCTTCGCACGGAGTGCTGCCTTTGCACGCAGTGCAGCCTTCGCACGGAGTGCAGCCATCGCACTGAGAGCAGCCTTCGCAGAGAGTGGAGACTTCGCAAGGAGTGCAGCCTTCGCACGGAGTGCAGCCTTCGCACGGAGTGCAGCCTTCGCACGGAGTGCAGCCTTCGCACGGAGTGCAGCCTTCGCACAGAGTGCAGCCTTCGCACAGAGTGCAGCCCTGGCATGGAGTGCAGCCTTGGCACGGAGTGCAGCCTTGGCACGGAGTGCAGCCTTCGCACGGAGTGCAGCCTTCGCACGGAGTGGAGACTTCGCAAGAAGAGGAGCCTTCGCACAGAGTGCGGCATTCGCACGGAGTGCAGCCTTCGCACGGAGTGCAGCCTTCACAATGAGTGCAGCCTTCACAATGAGTGCAGCCTCCGCAGGGTGTGCTGCCTCCACATGGAGTGCAGCCTCCACATGGAGTGCAGTCTCTGCATGGAGTGCAGTCTCTGCATGGAGTGCAGTCTCCTCATGGAGTGCAGCCTCCACTGGGAATACACCCTCCACAGGGAGAGCAGCCTTTGCATGCAGTGCAGCAGTTTTCGCACATAGTGCAGCCCTCGAACACAGTGCAGACTTAACACGGAGTGCAGCCTTCGCACGGAGTGCAGCCTTCGCACGGAGTGCAGCCTTCGCACGGAGTGCAGCCTTCGCACGGAGTGCAGCCTTCGCACGGAGTGGAGACGTCGCAAGG
Organism: Schistocerca nitens; assembly: GCF_023898315.1. NCBI lineage: Eukaryota > Metazoa > Arthropoda > Insecta > Orthoptera > Acrididae > Schistocerca > Schistocerca nitens. The sequence continues at coordinate 127,325 of NW_026045977.1, read as the reverse complement.
AGTGCAGCCTTCTCAAGGAGTGCAGCCTTCGCACGGAGTGCAGCCTTCGCACGGAGTGCAGCCTTCGCACGGAGTGCAGCCTTCGCACGGAGTGCAACCTTCGCACGGAGTGCAGCCTTCGCACGGAGTGCAGCCTTCGCACGGAGTGCAGCCTTCACAATGAGTGCAGCCTCCGCAGGGAGTGCAGCCTCCACATGGAGTGCAGCCTTCACATGGAGTGCAGTCTCTGCATGGGGTGCAGTCTCTGCATGGAGTGCAGTCTCTGCATGGAGTGCAGCCTCCACTGGGAGTACACCCTTCACAGGGAGAGCAGCCTTTGAATGCAGTGCAGCAGTTTTCGCACAGTGTGCAGCCCTCGAACACAGTGCAGCCATCGCACGGAGTGCAGCATTTGCACAGAGTGCAGCCTTCGCACGGAGTGGAGCCTTCGCACGGAGTTAAGCCTTCGCACAGAGTGGAGCCTTAGCTCGGAGTGCAGCCTTCGCACGGAGTGCAGCCTTCGCACGGAGTGCAGCCTTCTCACGGAGTGCAGCCTTCGCACGGAGTGCAGCCTTCGCACGGAGTGCAGCCTTCGCACGGAGTGCAGCCTTCGCACAGAGTGCAACCTTCGCACGGAGTGCAGCCTTCGCACGGAGTGCAGCCTTCGCACGGAGTGCAGCCTTTGCACGGAGTGCAGCCCTCGCACGGAGTGCAGCCCTCGCACGGAGTGCAGCCATCGCATGGAGTGCAGCATTTGCACAGAGTGCAGCCTTCGCACGGAGTGGAGCCTTCGCACGGAGTTAAGCCTTCGCGCGGTGTGGAGCCTTAGCGCGGATTGCAGCCTTCGCACGGAGTGCAGCCTTCGCACGGAGTGGAGACTTCGCAAGGAGAGGAGCCTTCGCACGGAGTGCGGCATTCGCACGGAGTGCAGCCTTCGCACGGAGTGCAGCCTTCACAATGAGTGCAGCCTTCACAATGAGTGCAGCCTCCGCAGGGTGTGCAGCCTCCACATGGAGTGCAGCCTCCACATGGAGTGCAGTCTCTGCATGGAGTGCAGTCTCTGCATGGAGTGCAGTCTCCTCATGGAGTGCAGCCTCCACTTGGAATGCACCCTCCACAGGGAGAGCAGGCTTTGCATGCAGTGCAGCAGTTTTCGCACATAGTGCAGCCCCCGAACACAGTGCAGCCTTCGCACGGAGTGCAGCCTTCGCACGGAGTGTAGCCTTCGCACGGAGTGCAGCCTTCGCACGGAGTGCAGCCTTCGCACGGAGTGCAGCCTTCGCACAGAGTGCAGCCATCGCACGGAGTGCAGGCTTCGCTCGGAGTGCAGCCTTCGCAAGGAGTGCAGCCTTCGCACTGAGTGCAGCCTTTGCACGGAGTGCAGCCTTCGCACGGAGTGCTGCTTTCGCACAGAGTGCTGCATTCGCACGGAGTGCTGCTGTTGCACGGAGTGCAGCCTTCGCATGGAGTGCAGCCATCACACGGAGTGCAGCCATCGCACGGAGTGGAGACTTCGCAAGGAGTGCAGCCTTCGCACGGAGTGCAGACTTCGCACAGAGTGCAGCCATCGCACGGAGTGCAGGCTTCGCTCGGAGTGCAGCCTTCGCAAGGAGTGCAGCCTTTGCACGGAGTGCAGCCTTCGCACGGAGTGGAGACTTCGCAAGGTGTGCAGCCTTCGCACGGAGTGCAGTCACTGCATGGAGTGCAGTCTCTGCATGGAGTGCAGTCTCCTCATGGAGTGCAGCCTCCACTGGGAATACACTCTCCACAGGGAGGGCAGCCCTTGCATGCAGTGCAGCAGTTTTCGCACATAGTGCAGCCCTCGAACACAGTGCAGACTTAACACGGAGTGCAGCCTTCGCACGGAGTGCAGCCTTCGCACGGAGTGCAGCCTTCGCACGGAGTGCAGCCTTCGCACAGAGTGCAGCCCTCGCACGGAGTGCACCCTTCGCATGGGGTGCAGCCTTCGCACGGAGTGCAGCCTTCGCACAGAGTGCAGCCTTCGCACGGAGTGCTGCCTTCGCACGGAGTGCTGCCTTCGCACGGACTGCTGCTGTTGCACGGAGTGCAGCCATCGCGCAGAGTGCAGCCATCGCACGGAGTGGAGCCTTCGCACGGAGTGGAGACTTCGCACGGAGTGCAGCCATCGCACGGAGTGCAGCCTTCGCTCGGAGTGCAGCCTTCGCATGAAGTGCAGCCTTCGCACAGAGTGCAGCCTTCGCACGGAGTGCTGCTTTCGCACAGAGTGCTGCATTTGCACGGAGTGCTGCTGTTGCACGGAGTGCAGCCTTCGCATGGAGTGCAGCCATCGCACGGAGTGCAGCCTTCGCACGGAGTGGAGACTTCGCAAGATGTGCAGCCTTCGCACGGAGTGCAGCCTTCGCAACCAGTGCAGCCTCCGCACGGAGTGCAGCCTTCGCACAGAGTGCAGCCTTCGCACGGAGTGCAGCCTTCGCACGTATTGCAGCCGTCGCACGGAGTTCAGCCTTCGCACGGAGTGCAGCCTTCGCACGGAGTGCAGCCTTGGCACGGAGTGCAGCCTTGGCACCAAGTGCAGCCTTGGCACGGAGTGCAGCCTTCGCAAGGAGTGCAGCCTCGGCACGAAGTGCAGACTTTGCACGGAGTGCAGCCTTCGCACGGAGTGCATCCTTCGCACGGAGTGCAGCCTTCGCACGGAGTGCTGCCTTCGCACGGAGTGCTGCCTCCGCACGGAGTGCTGCCTTCGCACGGAGTGCTGCTGTTGTACGGAGTGCAGCCCTCGCACGGAGTGCAGCCATCGCACGGAGTGCAGCCTTCGCACGGAGTGGAGACTTCGCAAAGAGTGCAGCCTTCGCACGGAGTGCAGCCTTCGCACGGAGTGCAGCCTTCGCACAGAGTGCAGCCTTCTCACGGAGTGCAGCCTTCGCACGGAGTGCAGCCTTCACACAGCGTGCAGCCTTAACGCGGAGTGCTGCCTTCGCACGGAGTGCAGCCTTGGCCGGAGTGCAGCCTTGGCACGGAGTGCAGCTTTGGCACGGAGTGCAGCCTTCGCACGGGGTGCAGCCTTCGCACGGAGTGCAGCCTTCGGACACAGTGCAGCCATCGCTCGGAGTGCTGCCTTCGCACGGAGTGCAGCCTTCGCACGGAATGCAGCCTTCGCACGGAGTGCAGCCTCGGCCGGAGTGCAGCATTGGCACGGAGTGCAGCTTTGGCACGGAGTGCAGCCTTCGCACGGAGTGCAGCCTTCGCACGGAGTGCAGCCTTCGGACACAGTGCAGACTTCGCACGGAGTGCTGCCTTCGCACGGAGTGTAGCCTTCGCACGGAGTGCAGCCTTCGCACGGAGTGCAGCCTTCGCACGGAGTGCAGCCTTCGCACAGAGTGCAGCCATCGCACGGAGTGCAGGCTTCGCTCGGAGTGCAGCCTTCGCAAGGAGTGCAGCCTTCGCACGGAGTGCAGCCTTTGCACGGAGTGCAGCCTTCGCACGGAGGGCTGCTTTCGCACAGAGTGCTGCATTCGCACGGAGTGCTGCTGTTGCACGGAGTGCAGCCTTCGCATGGAGTGCAGCCATCACACGGAGTGCAGCCATCGCACGGAGTGGAGACTTCGCAAGGAGTGCAGCCTTCGCACGGAGTGCAGACTTCGCACAGAGTGCAGCCATCGCACGGAGTGCAGGCTTCGCTCGGAGTGCAGCCTTCGCAAGGAGTGCAGCCTTTGCACGGAGTGCAGCCTTCGCACGGAGTGGAGACTTCGCAAGGTGTGCAGCCTTCGCACGGAGTGCAGTCACTGCATGGAGTGCAGTCTCTGCATGGAGTGCAGTCTCCTCATGGAGTGCAGCCTCCACTGGGAATACACTCTCCACAGGGAGAGCAGCCCTTGCATGCAGTGCAGCAGTTTTCGCACATAGTGCAGCCCTCGAACACAGTGCAGACTTAACACGGAGTGCAGCCTTCGCACGGCGTCCAGCCTTCGCACGGAGTGCAGCCTTCGCACGGAGTGCAGCCTTCGCACAGAGTGCAGCCCTCGCACGGAGTGCACCCTTCGCATGGGGTGCAGCCTTCGCACGGAGTGCAGCCTTCGCACAGAGTGCAGCCTTCGCACGGAGTGCTGCCTTCGCACGGAGTGCTGCCTTCGCACGGACTGCTGCTGTTGCACGGAGTGCAGCCATCGCGCAGAGTGCAGCCATCGCACGGAGTGGAGCCTTCGCACGGAGTGGAGACTTCGCACGGAGTGCAGCCATCGCACGGAGTGCAGCCTTCGCTCGGAGTGCAGCCTTCGCATGAAGTGCAGCCTTCGCACAGAGTGCAGCCTTCGCACGGAGTGCTGCTTTCGCACAGAGTGCTGCATTTGCATGGAGTGCTGCTGTTGCACGGAGTGCAGCCTTCGCATGGAGTGCAGCCATCGCACGGAGTGCAGCCTTCGCACGGAGTGGAGACTTCGCAAGATGTGCAGCCTTCGCACGGAGTGCAGCCTTCGCAACCAGTGCAGCCTCCGCACGGAGTGCAGCCTTCGGACACAGTGCAGCCATCGCTCGGAGTGCTGCCTTCGCACGGAGTGCAGCCTTCGCACGGAATGCAGCCTTCGCACGGAGTGCAGCCTCGGCCGGAGTGCAGCATTGGCACGGAGTGCAGCTTTGGCACGGAGTGCAGCCTTCGCACGGAGTGCAGCCTTCGCACGGAGTGCAGCCTTCGGACACAGTGCAGACTTCGCACGGAGTGCTGCCTTCGCACGGAGTGCTGCTGTTGCACGGAGTGCAGCCCTCGCACAGAGTGCAGCCATCGCACGGAGTGCAGCCTTCGCACAGAGTTGAGACTTCGAAAGGAGTGCAGCCTTCGCACGGAGTGCTGACTTCGCACGGAGTGCAGCCATCGCACATAGTGCAGCCTTCGCACGGAGTGCAGCCTTCACAATGAGTGCAGCCTTCACAATGATTGCAGCCTCCGCAGGGAGTGCACCCTCCACATGCAGTGCAGCCTCCACATGGAGTGCAGTCTCTGCATGGAGTGCAGTCTCTGCATGGAGTGCAGTCTCTGCATGGAGTGCAGCCTCCACTGGGAGTACACCCTTCACAGGGAGAGCAGCCTTTGCATGCAGTGCAGCAGTTTTCGCACAGAGTGCAGCCCTCGAACACAGTGCAGCCATCGCACGGAGTGCAGCCTTCGCACGGAGTGCAGCCTTCACACGGAGTGCTGCCTACGCACGGAGAGCTGCCTTCGCACGGAGTGCAGCCTTCGCATGGAGTGCAGCCTTCGCACGGAGTGCAGCCTTCGCACGGTAGGCAGCCTTCGCACGGAGTGCAGCCTTCGCACGGAGTGCAGCCTTCACAATGAGTGCAGCCTCCGCAGGGAGTGCAGCCTCCTCATGGAGTGCAGCCTCCACATGGAGTGCAGTCTCTGCATGGAGTGCAGTCTCGCCATGGAGTGCAGTCTCTCCATGGAGTGCAGCCTCCACTGGGAGTATACCCTTCACAGGGAGAGCAGCCTTTGCATGCAGTGCAGCAGTTTTCGCACAGAGTGCAGCCCTCGAACACAGTGCAGCCATCGCACGGAGTGCAGCATTCGCACGGAGTGCAGCCTTCGCACGGAGTGCAGCCTTCACACGGAGTGCTGCTTTCGCATGGAGTGCTGCCTTCGCACGGAGTGCTGCTGTTGCACGGAGTGCAGCCTTCGCATGGAGTGCAGCCATCGCACGGAGTGCAGCCTTCGCATGGAGTGCAGCCTTCGGACATAGTGCAGCCTTCGCACGGAGTGCTGCCTTCACACGGAGTGCAGCCTTCGCACGGAATGCAGCCTTTGCACGGAGTGCAGCCTTCGCACGGAGTGCAGCCTTCGCACAGAGTGCAGCCTTCGCACGGAGTGCAGCCTTCGCATGGAGTGCTGCCTCCGCACGGAGTGCTGCCTTCGCACGGAGTGCTGCTGTTGTACAGAGTGCAGCCCTCGCACGGGGTGCAGCCATCGCACGGAGTGCAGCCTTCGCACGGAGTGGAGATTTCGCAAGGAGTGCTGCCTTCGCACGGAGTGTAGCCTTCGCACGGAGTGCTGCTGTTGCACGGAGTGCTGCCTTCGCACGGAGTGCTGCTGTTGTACAGAGTGCAGCCCTCGCACGGGGTGCAGCCATCGCACAGAGTGCAGCCTTCGCACGGAGTGCAGCCTTCGCACGGAGTGCAGCCATCACACGGAGTGCAGCCTTCACACGGAGTGCTGCCCTCGCACGGAGTGCAGCCTTGTCCGGAGTGCAGCCTTGGCACGGAGTGCAGCTTTCGCACGGAGTGCAGCCTTCGCACGGAGTGCAGCCTTCGCATGGAGTGCAGCCTTCGGACATAGTGCAGCCTTCGCACGGAGTGCTGCCTTCACACGGAGTGCAGCCTTCGCACGGAATGCAGCCTTTGCACGGAGTGCAGCCTTCGCACGGAGTGCAGCCTTGGCCGGAGTGCAGCCTTGGCACGGAGTGCTGCTTTGGCACGGAGTGCAGCCCTCGCACGGAGTGCAGCCTTCGCATGGAGTGCAGCCTTCGGACACAGTGCAGACTTCACACGGAGTGCTGCCTTCGCACGGAGTGCTGCTGTTGCATGGAGTGCAGCCCTCACACAGAGTGCAGCCATCGCACGGAGTGCAGCCTTCGCACAGAGTGGAGACTTCGAAAGGAGTGCAGCTTTCGCACGGAGTGCAGACTTCTCATGGAGTGCAGCCATCGCACGGAGTGCAGCCTACGCACGGAGTGCAGCCTTCACAATGAGTGCAGCCTTCACAATGATTGCAGCCTCCGCAGGGAGTGCAGCCTCCACATGGAGTGCAACCTCCACATGGAGTGCAGTCTCTGCATGGAGTGCAGTCTCTGCATGGAGTGCAGTCTCTGCATGGAGTGCAGCCTCCACTGGGAGTACACCCTTCACAGGGAGAGCAGCCTTTGCATGCAGTGCAGCAGTTTTCGCACAGAGTGCAGCCCTCGAACACAGTGCAGCCATCGCACGGAGTGCAGCCATCGCACGGAGTGCAGCCTTCACACGGAGTGCAGTCTTCACACGGAGTGCTGCATTCGCACAGAGAGCTGCCTTCGCACAGAGTGCAGACTTCGCACGGAGTGCAGCCTTGGCACGGAGTGCAGCCTTCGCACGGAGGGCGGCCTTCGCTAGGAGTGCAGCCTTCGCATGGAGTGCAGCCTTCACAATGAGTGCAGCCTCCGCAGGGAGTGCAGCCTCCACATGGAGTGCAGCCTCCACACGGAGTGCAGTCTCTCCATGGAGTGCAGTCTCTGCATGGAGTGCAGTCTCTCCATGGAGTGCAGCCTCCACTGGGAGTACAGCCTTCACAGGGAGAGCAGCCTTTGCATGCAGTGCAGCAGTTTACACACAGAGTGCAGCCCTCGAACACAGTGCAGCCATCGCACGGAGTGCAGCCTTCGCACGGAGTGCAGCCTTCGCACGGAGTGCAGCATTCCCAATGAGTGCAGCCTCCGCAGGGAGTGCAGCCTTCGCACGGAGTGCAGCCTTCGCACGGAGTGCAGCCTTCGCACGGAGTGCAGCCTTCGCACGGAGTGCTGCCTTCGCACGGAGTGCTGCCTTCGCACGGAGTGCTGCTGTTTCACGGAGTGCAGCCTTTGCACGGAGTGAAGCCATCGCACGGAGTGCAGCCTTCGCACGGAGTGCATACTTCGCAAGGAGTGTGCCTTCGCACGGAGTGCAGCCTTCGCACGGAGTGGAGACTTTGCAAGGAGTGCAGATTTCGCACGGAGTGCAGCCTTCGCAGGTAGTGCAGCCTTCGCACGGAGTGCAGCCTTCGCACGGAGTGCAGCCTTCGCACGGAGTGCAGTCTTCGCACAGAGTGCAGCCTTGGCACGGAGTGCAGCCTTCGCACGGAGTGCAGCAATCGCACGGTGTGCAGCCTTCGCACGGAGTGCTGCCTTCCCACGGAGTGCTGCCTTCGCACGGAGTGCAGCCTTTGCACGGAGTGCAGCCTTGGCACGGAGTGCAGCCTTGGCACGGAGTGCAGCCTTCGCAAGGAGTGCAGCCTCCGCATGGAGTGCAGCCTTGGCACGGAGTGCAGCCTTCGCACGGAGTGCAGCCTTCGCACGGAGTGCTGCCTTCGCACGGAGTGCTGCCTCCATACGGAGTGCTGCCTTCGCACGGAGTGCTGCTGTTGCACGGAGTGCAGCCCTCGCACGGAGTGCAGCCATCGCACGGAGTGCAGCCTTCGCACGGAGTGGAGACTTCGCAAGGTGTGCAGCCTTCGCACGGAGTGCAGCTTTCGCACGGAGTCCTGCTGTTGCACGGAGTGCAGCCTTCGCACGAAGTGCAGGCTTCGAACAGAGTGCAGCCTTCGCACGGAGTGCAGCATTCGCACGGGGTGCAGCCTTCGCACGGAGTGCAGCCTTCGCACGGAGTGCAGCCCTTACACGGAGTGCTGCCTTCGCACAGAGAGCTGCCTTCGCACGGAGTGCTGCTGTTGCACGGAGTGCAGCCTTCGCACGAAGTGCAGGCTTCGAACTGAGTGCAGCATTCGCACGGAGTGCTGCCTTCGAACGGAGTGCTGCCTTTGCACGGAGTGCTGCTGTTGCACGGAGTGCACCCTTCACACAGATTGCTACCATTACACGGAGTGCAGCCTTCGCACAGAGTGGAGACTTCGCAAGGAGTGCAGCCTTCGCACGGAGTGCAGCCTTCGCACGGAGTGCTGCCTTCGCACGGAGTGCTGCTGTTGCACGGAGTGCAGCCTTCGCACGGAGTGCAGCCATCGCACGGAGTGCAGCCTTCGCACGGAGTGCAGCCTTCGCACGGAGTGCAGCCTTCCCAATGAGTGCAGCCTCCGCAGGGAGTGCAGCCTTTGCACGGAGTGCAGCCTTCGCATGGAGTGCTGCCTTCGCAAGGAGTGCAGCCTTCGCACGGAGTGCAGCCTTCGCATGGAGTGCTGCCTTCGCACGGAGTGCTGCCTTCGCACGGAGTGCTGCTGTTTCACGGAGTGCAGCCTTCGCATGGAGTGGAGACTTCGCAAGGTGTGCAGCCTTCGCACGGAGTGCAGCTTTCGCACGGAGTGCTGCTGTTGCACGGAGTGCAGCCTTCGCACGAAGTGCAGGCTTCGAACAGAGTGCAGCCTTCGCACGGAGTGCAGCCCTTACACGGAGTGCTGCCTTCGCACAGAGAGCTGCCTTCGCACGGAGTGCTGCTGTTGCACGGAGTGGAGCCTTCGCACGGAATGCAGCCATCGCACGGAGTGCAGCCTTCGCACGGAGAGGAGACTTTGCAAGGAGTGCAGCCTTCGCACAGAGTGCAGCCTTCACACGGAGTGCAGCATTCGCACGGAGTGCAGCCTTCGCACGAAGTGCAGGCTTCGAACTGAGTGCAGCATCCGCACGGAGTGCTGCCTTCGAACGGAGTGCTGCCTTTGCACGGAGTGCTGCTGTTGCACCGAATGCAGCTTTCACACGGATTGCTACCATTACACGGAGTGCAGCCTTCGCACGGAGTGGAGACTTCGCAAGGAGTGCAGCCTTCGCACGGAGCGCAGCCTTCGCACGGAGTGCTGCCTTCGCACGGAGTGCTGCTGTTGCACGGAGTGCAGCCTTCGCACGGAGTGCAGCCATCGCACGGAGTGCAGCATTCGCACGGAGTGCAGCCTTCGCACGGAGTGCAGCCTTCCCAATGAGTGCAGCCTCCGCAGGGAGTGCAGCCTTCACACGGAGTGCTGCCTTCGCACGGAGTGCAGCCTTTGCACGGAGTGCAGCCTTCGCACGGAGTGCAGCCTTCGCACGGAGTGCTGCCTTCGCAAGGAGTGCTGCCTTCGCACGGAGTTCTGCTGTTGCACGGAGTGCAGCCTTTGCACGGAGTGCAGCCATCGCACGGAGTGCAGCCTTCGCACGGAGTGCAGCCTTCGCACGGAGTGCAGCATTCCCAATGAGTGCAGCCTCCGCAGGGAGTGCAGCCTTTGCACGGAGTGCAGCCTTCGCACGGAGTGCAGCCTTCGCACGGAGTGCAGCCTTCGCACGGAGTGCTGCCTTCGCACGGAGTGCTGCCTTCGCACGGAGTGCTGCTGTTTCACGGAGTGCAGGCTTCGCACGGAGTGAAGCCATCGCACGGAGTGCAGCCTTCGCACGGAGTGCATACTTCGCAAGGAGTGTGCCTTCGCACGGAGTGCAGCCTTCGCACGGAGTGGAGACTTTGCAAGGAGTGCAGCCTTCGCACGGAGTGCAGCCTTCGCACGGAGTGCAGCCTTCGCACGGAGTGCAGCCTTCGACGGAGTGCAGCCTTCGCACGGAGTGCAGTCTTCGCACGGAGTGCAGCCTTGGCACGGAGTGCAGCCTTCGCACGGAGTGCAGCATTCGCACGGTGTGCAGCCTTCGCACGGAGTGCTGCCTTCGCACGGAGTGTTGCCTTCGCACGGAGTGCAGCCTTCGCACGGAGTGCAGCCTTCGCACGGAGTGCAGCCTTCCCACGTAGTGCAGCCTTCGCACGGAGTGCAGCCTTTGCACGGAGTGGAGACTTCGCAAGGTGTGCAGCCTTCGCACGGAGTGCAGCCTTCGCACGGAGTGCTGCTGTTGCATGGAGTGCAGACTTCGCACGAAGTGCAGCCTTCGCACAGAGTGCAGCCTTTGCACGGAGTGCAACCTTCGCACGGAGTGGAGCCTTCGCACGGAGTGCAGCCTTCGCATGGAGTGCAGCCCTTAAACGGAGTGCTGCCTTCGCACAGAGAGCTGCCTTCGCACGGAGTGCTGCTGTTGCACGGAGTGGAGCCTTCGCATGGAGTGCAGCATTCACACGGAGTGCAGCCTTCACACGGAGTGCAGCATTCGCACGGAGTGCAGCCTTCACACGGAGTGCAGCATTCGCACGGAGTGCAGCCTTCGCACGAAGTGCAGCTTTCGAACTGAGTGCTGCCTCCACACGGAGTGCTGCCTTCGAACGGAGTGCTGCCTTTGCACGGAGTGCTGCTGTTGCACGGAGTGCAGCCTTCGCACGGATTGCCACCATCGCACGGAGTGCAGCCTTCGCACGGAGTGGAGACTTCGCAAGGAGTGCAGCCTTCGCACGGAGTGCAGCCTTCGTACGGAGTGCAGCCTTCGCACCGAGTGCAGCCTTCGCACAGAGTACAGCCTTCGCACGGAGTGCAGCTTTCGCACGGAGTGCTGCCTTCGCACGGAGTGCTGCCTTCGCATGGAGTGCTGCTGTTGCACGGAGTGCAGCCTTCGCACGGATTTCAGCCATCGCACGGAGTGCAGCCTTCGCACGGAGTGGAGACTTTGCAAGGAGTGCAGCCTTCGCACGGAGTGCAGCCTTCGCACGGAGTGCAGCCTTCGCACGGAGTGCAGCCTTCGCACGGAGTGCAGCCTTCTCACGGAGTGCAGCCTTGGCACGGAGTGCAGACTTCGCACGGAGTGCAGCATTCGCACGGTGTGCTGCCTTCGCACAGACCGCAGCCTTCACACGGAGTGCTGCCTTCGCACGGAGTGCTGTCTTCGCACGGAGTGCTGCCTTCGCACGGAGTGCTGCTGTTGCAAGGAGTGCAGCTTCTGCACGGAGTGCAGCCATCTTACGGAGTGCAGCCTTCGCACGGAGTGGAGACGTCGCAAGGAATGCAGCCTTCTCACGGAGTGCAGCCCTTACACGGAGTGCTGCCTTCACACAGAGAGCTGCCTTCGCACGGAGTGCTGCTGTTGCACGGAGTGGAGCCTTCGCACGGAGTGCAGCATTCGCACGGAGTGCAGCCTTCACACGGAGTGCAGCATTCGCACGGAGTGCAGCCTTCACACGGAGTGCAGCATTTGCACGGAGTGCAGCCTTCGCACGAAGTGCAGCTTTCGAACTGAGTGCTGCCTCCACACGGAGTGCTGCCTTCGAACGGAGTGCTGCCTTTGCACGGAGTGCTGCTGTTGCACGGAGTGCAGCCTTCGCACGGATTGCCACCATCGCACGGAGTGCAGCCTTCGCACGGAGTGGAGACTTCGCAAGGAGTGCAGCCTTCGCACGGAGCGCAGCCTTCGTACGGAGTGCAGCCTTCGCACGGAGTGCAGCCTTCGCACAGAGTACAGCCTTCGCATGGAGTGCAGCCTTCGCACGGAGTGCTGCCTTCGCACGGAGTGCTGCCTTCGCATGGAGTGCTGCTGTTGCACGGAGTGCAGCCTTCGCACGGATTTCAGCCATCGCACGGAGTGCAGCCTTCGCACGGAGTGCAGCCTTCGCACGGAGTGCAGCCTTCGCACGGAGTGCAGCCTTCGCACGGAGTGCAGCCTTCGCACGGAGTGCAGCCTTCTCACGGAGTGCAGCCTTGGCATGGAGTGCAGCCTTCGCACGGAGTGCAGCATTCGCACGGTGTGCTGCCTTCGCACGGACCGCAGCCTTCACACGGAGTGCTGCCTTCGCACGGAGTGCTGTCTTCGCACGGAGTGCTGCCTTCGCATGGAGTGCTGCTGTTGCAAGGAGTGCAGCTTCTGCACGGAGTGCAGCTTCTGCACGGAGTGCAGCCATCTAACGGAGTGCAGCCTTCGCACGGAGTGGAGACGTCGCTAGGAATGCAGCCTTCTCACGGAGTGCAGGCCTTACACGGAGTGCTGCCTTCGCACAGAGAGCTGCCTTCGCACGGAGTGCTGCTGTTGCACGGAGTGGAGCCTTCGCACGGAGTGCAGCATTCGCACGGAGTGCAGCCTTCACACGGAGTGCAGCATTCGCACGGAGTGCAGCCTTCACACGGAGTGCAGCATTCGCACGGAGTGCAGCCTTCGCACGAAGTGCAGCTTTCGAACTGAGTGCTGCCTCCACACGGAGTGCTGCCTTTGAACGGAGTGCTGCCTTTGCACGGAGTGCTGCTGTTGCACGGAGTGCAGCCTTCGCACGGATTGCCACCATCGCACGGAGTGCAGCCTTCGCACGGAGTGGAGACTTCGCAAGGAGTGCAGCCTTCGCACGGAGTGCAGCCTTCGCACAGAGTACAGCCTTCGCATGGAGTGCAGCCCTCGCACGGAGTGCTGCCTTCGCACGGAGTGCTGCCTTCGCATGGAGTGCTGCTGTTGCACGGAGTGCAGCCTTCGCACGGATTTCAGCCGTCGCACGGAGTGCAGCCTTCGCACGGAGTGGAGACTTTGCAAGGAGTGCAGCCTTCGCACGGAGTCCAGCCTTCGCACGGAGTGCAGCCTTCGCACGGAGTGCAGCCTTCGCACGGAGTGCAGCCTTCTCACGGAGTGCAGCCTTGGCATGGAGTGCAGCCTTCGCACGGAGTGCAGCATTCGCACGGTGTGCTGCCTTCGCACGGACCGCAGCCTTCACACGGAGTGCTGCCTTCGCACGGAGTGCTGTCTTCGCACGGAGTGCTGCCTTCGCACGGAGTGCTGCTGTTGCAAGGAGTGCAGCTTCTGCACGGAGTGCAGCCATCTTACGGAGTGCAGCCTTCGCACGGAGTGGAGACGTCGCAAGGAATGCAGCCTTCTCACGGAGTGCAGCCTTCGCACGGAGTGCAGCCTTCGCATGGAGTGCAGCCTTCGCACGGAGTGCAGCCTTCGCACGGAGTGCAACCTTCGCACGGAGTGCAGCCTTCGCACGGAGTGCAGCCTTCGACCAGAGTGCAGCCTTCACAATGAGTGCAGCCTCCGCAGGGAGTGCAGCCTCCACATGGAGTGCAGCCTCCACATGGAGTGCAGTCTCTGCATGGGGTGCAGTCTCTGTATGGAGTGCAGTCTCCGCATGGAGTGCAGCCTCCACTGGGAGTACACCCTTCACAGGGAGAGCAGCCTTTGCATGCAGTGCAGAAGTTTTCGCACAGTGTGCAGCCCTCGAACACAGTGCAGCCATCGCACGGAGTGCAGCATTTGCACGGAGTGCAGCCTTCGCACGGAGTGGAGCCTTCGCACGGAATGCAGCCTTCGCACGGAGTGCAGCCTTAGCGTGGAGTGCAGCCTTCGCACGGAGTGCAGCCTTCGCACGGAGTGCAGCCTTCGCACGGTGTGCAGCCATCGCACGGAGTGCAGCCTTCGCACGGAGTGGAGACTTCGCAAGGAGGGCAGCCTTCGCACGGAGTGCAGCCTTCGCACGGAGTGCAGCCTTCGCACGGAGTGCAGCCTTCGCACGGAGTGCAGCCTTCGCACGGAGTGCAGCCTTCGCACGGATTGCAGGCTTCGCACGGAGTGCAGCCTTCGCATGGAGTGCAGCCTTCGCACGGAGTGCAGCCTTCGCACATAGTGCTGCCTTCGCACGGAGTGCTGCCTTCGCACGGAGTGCTGCTGTTGCACTGAGTGCAGCCTTCGCACGGAGTGCAGCCATCGCACGGAGTGCAGCCTTTGCACGGAGTGGAGACTTCGCAAGGAGAGGAGCCTTCGCTCGGAGTGCAGCCTTCGCACGGAGTGCAGTCTTCGCACGGAGTATAGCCTTCACAATGAGTGCAGCCTTCACAATGAGTGCAGCCTCCGCAGGGAGCGCAGCCTCCACATGGAGTGCAGCCTCCACATGGAGTGCAGTCTCTGCATGGAGTGCAGTCTCTGCATGGAGTGCAGTCTCTGCATGGAGTGCAGCCTCCACTGGGAGTACACCCTTCACAGGGAGAGCAGCCTTTGCATGCAGTGCAGCAGTTTTCGCACAGAGTGCAGCCCTCGAACACAGTGCAGCCATCGCACGGAGTGCAGCCTTCGCACGGAGTGCAGCCTTCACACGGAGTGCTGCCTACGCACGGAGAGCTGCCTTCGCACGGAGTGCAGCCTTCGCATGGAGTGCAGCCTTCGCACGGAGTGCAGCCTTCGCACGGTAGGCAGCCTTCGCACGGAGTGCAGCCTTCGCACGGAGTGCAGCCTACACAATGAGTGCAGCCTCCGCAGGAAGTGCAGCCTCCACATGGAGTGCAGCCTCCACATGGAGTGCAGTCTCTGCACGGAGTGCAGTCTCGCCATGGAGTGCAGTCTCTCCATGGAGTGCAGCCTCCACTGGGAGTATACCCTTCACAGGGAGAGCAGCCTTTGCATGCAGTGCAGCAGTTTTCGCACAGAGTGCAGCCCTCGAACACAGTGCAGCCATCGCACGGAGTGCAGCATTCGCACGGAGTGCAGCCTTCGCACGGAGTGCTGCCTTCGCGCGGAGTGCTGCTGTTGCACGGAGTGCAGCCTTCGCATGGAGTGCAGCCATCGCACGGAGTGCAGCCTTCGCACGTAGTGGAGACTTCGCAAGGTGTGCAGCCTTCGCACGGAGTGCAGCCTTCGCAACGAGTGCAGCCTCCGCACGGAGTGCAGCCTTTGCACAGAGTGCAGCCTTCGCACGGAGTGCAGCCTTCGCACGTAGTGCAGCCGTCGCACGGAGTTCAGCCTTCGCACGGAGTGCAGCCTTCGCACGGAGTGCAGCCTTGGCACCGAGTGCAGCCTTGGCACCGAGTGCAGCCTTGGCACGGAGTGCAGCCTTCGCAAGGAGTGCAGCCTTCGCACAGAGTGCAGCCTTCGCACGGAGTGCAGCCTTCGCACGGAGTGCTGCCTCCGCACGGAGTGCTGCCTTCGCACGGAGTGCTGCTGTTGTACAGAGTGCAGCCCTCGCACGGGGTGCAGCCATCGCACAGAGTGCAGCCTTCGCACGGAGTGGAGATTTCGCAAGGAGTGCAGCCTTCGCACGGAGTGTAGCCTTCGCACGGAGTGCTGCTGTTGCACGGAGTGCAGCCTTCGCACGGAGTGCAGCCTTCGCACAGAGTGCAGCCTTCGCACGGAGTGCAGCCTTCGCACGGAGTGCAGCCATCACACGGAGTGCAGCCTTCACACGGAGTGCTGCCTTCGCACGGAGTGCAGCCTTGTCCGGAGTGCAGCCTTGGCACGGAGTGCAGCTTTGGCACGGAATGCAGCCTTTGCACGGAGTGCAGCCTTCGCACGGAGTGCAGCCTTGGCCGGAGTGCAGCCTTGGCACGGAGTGCTGCTTTGGCACGGAGTGCAGCCCTCGCACGGAGTGCAGCCTTCGCATGGAGTGCAGCCTTCGGACACAGTGCAGACTTCACACGGAGTGCTGCCTTCGCACGGAGTGCTGCTGTTGCATGGAGTGCAGCCCTCACACAGAGTGCAGCCATCGCACGGAGTGCAGCCTTCGCACAGAGTGGAGACTTCGAAAGGAGTGCAGCTTTCGCACGGAGTGCAGACTTCTCATGGAGTGCAGCCATCGCACGGAGTGCAGCCTACGCACGGAGTGCAGCCTTCACAATGAGTGCAGCCTTCACAATGATTGCAGCCTCCGCAGGGAGTGCAGCCTCCACATGGAGTGCAACCTCCACATGGAGTGCAGTCTCTGCATGGAGTGCAGTCTCTGCATGGAGTGCAGTCTCTGCATGGAGTGCAGTCTCTGCATGGAGTGCAGCCTCCACTGGGAGTACACCCTTCACAGGGAGAGCAGCCTTTGCATGCAGTGCAGCAGTTTTCGCACAGAGTGCAGCCCTCGAACACAGTGCAGCCATCGCACGGAGTGCAGCCATCGCACGGAGTGCAGCCTTCACACGGAGTGCAGTCTTCACACGGAGTGCTGCATTCGCACAGAGAGCTGCCTTCGCACAGAGTGCAGACTTCGCACGGAGTGCAGCCTTGGCACGGAGTGCAGCCTTCGCACGGAGGGCGGCCTTCGCTAGGAGTGCAGCCTTCGCATGGAGTGCAGCCTTCACAATGAGTGCAGCCTCCGCAGGGAGTGCAGCCTCCACATGGAGTGCAGCCTCCACATGGAGTGCAGTCTCTCCATGGAGTGCAGTCTCTGCATGGAGTGCAGTCTCTCCATGGAGTGCAGCCTCCACTGGGAGTACACCCTTCACAGGGAGAGCAGCCTTTGCATGCAGTGCAGCAGTTTACACACAGAGTGCAGCCCTCGAACACAGTGCAGCCATCGCACGGAGTGCAGCCATCGCACGGAGTGCAGCCTTCGCACGGAGTGCAGCATTCCCAATGAGTGCAGCCTCCGCAGGGAGTGCAGCCTTCGCACGGAGTGCAGCCTTCGCACGGAGTGCAGCCTTCGCACGGAGTGCAGCCTTCGCACGGAGTGCTGCCTTCGCACGGAGTGCTGCCTTCGCACGGAGTGCTGCTGTTTCACGGAGTGCAGCCTTTGCACGGAGTGAAGCCATCGCACGGAGTGCAGCCTTCGCACGGAGTGCATACTTCGCAAGGAGTGTGCCTTCGCACGGAGTGCAGCCTTCGCACGGAGTGGAGACTTTGCAAGGAGTGCAGATTTCGCACGGAGTGCAGCCTTCGCAGGGAGTGCAGCCTTCGCACGGAGTGCAGCCTTCGCACGGAGTGCAGCCTTCGCACGGAGTGCAGTCTTCGCACAGAGTGCAGCCTTGGCACGGAGTGCAGCCTTCGCACGGAGTGCAGCAATCGCACGGTGTGCAGCCTTCGCACGGAGTGCTGCCTTCCCACGGAGTGCTGCCTTCGCACGGAGTGCAGCCTTTGCACGGAGTGCAGCCTTGGCACGGAGTGCAGCCTTGGCACGGAGTGCAGCCTTCGCAAGGAGTGCAGCCTCCGCATGGAGTGCAGCCTTGGCACGGAGTGCAGCCTTCGCACGGAGTGCAGCCTTCGCACGGAGTGCTGCCTTCGCACGGAGTGCTGCCTCCATACGGAGTGCTGCCTTCGCACGGAGTGCTGCTGTTGCACGGAGTGCAGCCCTCGCACGGAGTGCAGCCATCGCACGGAGTGCAGCCTTCGCACGGAGTGGAGACTTCGCAAGGTGTGCAGCCTTCGCACGGAGTGCAGCTTTCGCACGGAGTGCTGCTGTTGCACGGAGTGCAGCCTTCGCACGAAGTGCAGGCTTCGAACAGAGTGCAGCCTTCGCACAGAGTGCAGCCTTCGCACGGGGTGCAGCCTTCGCACGGAGTGCAGCCTTCGCACGGAGTGCAGCCCTTACACGGAGTGCTGCCTTCGCACAGAGAGCTGCCTTCGCACGGAGTGCTGCTGTTGCACGGAGTGCAGCCTTCGCACGAAGTGCAGGCTTCGAACTGAGTGCAGCATTCGCACGGAGTGCTGCCTTCGAACGGAGTGCTGCCTTTGCACGGAGTGCTGCTGTTGCACGGAGTGCACCCTTCACACAGATTGCTACCATTACACGGAGTGCAGCCTTCGCACGGAGTGGAGACTTCGCAAGGAGTGCAGCCTTCGCACGGAGTGCAGCCTTCGCACGGAGTGCTGCCTTCGCACGGAGTGCTGCTGTTGCACGGAGTGCAGCCTTCGCACGGAGTACAGCCATCGCACGGAGTGCAGCCTTCGCACGGAGTGCAGCCTTCGCACGGAGTGCAGCCTTCCCAATGAGTGCAGCCTCCGCAGGGAGTGCAGCCTTTGCACGGAGTGCAGCCTTCGCATGGGGTGCTGCCTTCGCACGGAGTGCAGCCTTCCCACGGAGTGCAGCCTTCGCACGGAGTGCTGCCTTCGCACGGAGTGCTGCCTTCGCACGGAGTGCTGCTGTTTCACGGAGTGCAGCCTTCGCATGGAGTGGAGACTTCGCAAGGTGTGCAGCCTTCGCACGGAGTGCAGCTTTCGCACGGAGTGCTGCTGTTGCACGGAGTGCAGCCTTCGCACGAAGTGCAGGCTTCGAACAGAGTGCAGCCTTTGCACGGAGTGCAGCCCTTACACGGAGTGCTGCCTTCGCACAGAGAGCTGCCTTCGCACGGAGTGCTGCTGTTGCACGGAGTGGAGCCTTCGCACGGAATGCAGCCATCGCACGGAGTGCAGCCTTCGCACGGAGTGGAGACTTTGCAAGGAGTGCAGCCTTCGCACAGAGTGCAGCCTTCACACGGAGTGCAGCATTCGCACGGAGTGCAGCCTTCGCACGAAGTGCAGGCTTTGAACTGAGTGCAGCATCCGCACGGAGTGCTGCCTTCGAACGGAGTGCTGCCTTTGCACGGAGTGCTGCTGTTGCACCGAATGCAGCTTTCACACGGATTGCTACCATTACACGGAGTGCAGCCTTCGCACGGAGTGGAGACTTCCCAAGGAGTGCAGCCTTCGCACGGAGCGCAGCCTTCGCACGGAGTGCTGCCTTCGCACGGAGTGCTGCTGTTGCACGGAGTGCAGCCTTCGCACGGAGTGCAGCCATCGCACGGAGTGCAGCATTCGCACGGAGTGCAGCCTTCGCACGGAGTGCAGCCTTCCCAATGAGTGCAGCCTCCGCAGGGAGTGCAGCCTTCACACGGAGTGCTGCCTTCGCACGGAGTGCAGCCTTTGCACGGAGTGCAGCCTTCGCACGGAGTGCAGCCTTCGCACGGAGTGCTGCCTTCGCAAGGAGTGCTGCCTTCGCACGGAGTTCTGCTGTTGCACGGAGTGCAGCCTTTGCACGGAGTGCAGCCATCGCACGGAGTGCAGCCTTCGCACGGAGTGCAGCCTTCGCACGGAGTGCAGCATTCCCAATGAGTGCAGCCTCCGCAGGGAGTGCAGCCTTCGCACGGAGTGCAGCCTTCGCACGGAGTGCAGCCTTCGCACGGAGTGCAGCCTTCGCACGGAGTGCTGCCTTCGCACGGAGTGCTGCCTTCGCACGGAGTGCTGCTGTTTCACGGAGTGCAGGCTTCGCACGGAGTGCAGCCTTCGCACGGAGTGCAGCCTTCGCACGGAGTGCAGTCTTCGCACGGAGTGCAGCCTTGGCACGGAGTGCAGCCTTCGCACGGAGTGCAGCATTCGCACGGTGTGCAGCCTTCGCACGGAGTGCTGCCTTCGCACGGAGTGCTGCCTTCGCACGGAGTGCAGCCTTCGCACGGAGTTCAGCCTTCGCACGGAGTGCAGCCTTCCCACGTAGTGCAGCCTTCGCACGGAGTGCAGCCTTTGCACGGAGTGGAGACTTCGCAAGGTGTGCAGCCTTCGCACGGAGTGCAGCCTTCGCACGGAGTGCTGCTGTTGCACGGAGTGCAGACTTCGCACGAAGTGCAGCCTTCGCACAGAGTGCAGCCTTCGCACGGAGTGCAGCCTTCGCACGGAGTGCAGCCTTCGCACGGAGTGCAGCCTTCGCATGGAGTGCAGCCCTTAAACGGAGTGCTGCCTTCGCACAGAGAGCTGCCTTCGCACGGAGTGCTGCTGTTGCACGGAGTGGAGCCTTCGCATGGAGTGCAGCATTCACACGGAGTGCAGCCTTCACACGGAGTGCAGCATTCGCACGGAGTGCAGCCTTCACACGGAGTGCAGCATTCGCACGGAGTGCAGCCTTCGCACGAAGTGCAGCTTTCGAACTGAGTGCTGCCTCCACACGGAGTGCTGCCTTCGAACGGAGTGCTGCCTTTGCACGGAGTGCTGCTGTTGCACGGAGTGCAGCCTTCGCACGGATTGCCACCATCGCACGGAGTGCAGCCTTCGCACGGAGTGGAGACTTCGCAAGGAGTGCAGCCTTCGCACGGAGTGCAGCCTTCGTACGGAGTGCAGCCTTCGCACCGAGTGCAGCCTTCGCACAGAGTACAGCCTTCGCACGGAGTGCAGCCTTCGCACGGAGTGCTGCCTTCGCACGGAGTGCTGCCTTCGCATGGAGTGCTGCTGTTGCACGGAGTGCAGCCTTCGCACGGATTTCAGCCATCGCACGGAGTGCAGCCTTCGCACGGAGTGGAGACTTTGCAAGGAGTGCAGCCTTCGCACGGAGTGCAGCCTTCACACGGAGTGCAGCCTTCGCACGGAGTGCAGCCTTCGCACGGAGTGCAGCCTTCTCACGGAGTGCAGCCTTGGCACGGAGTGCAGCCTTCGCACGGAGTGCAGCATTCGCACGGTGTGCTGCCTTCGCACAGACCGCAGCCTTCACACGGAGTGCTGCCTTCGCACGGAGTGCTGTCTTCGCACGGAGTGCTGCCTTCGCACGGAGTGCTGCTGTTGCAAGGAGTGCAGCTTCTGCACGGAGTGCAGCCATCTTACGGAGTGCAGCCTTCGCACGGAGTGGAGACGTCGCAAGGAATGCAGCCTTCTCACGGAGTGCAGCCCTTACACGGAGTGCTGCCTTCACACAGAGAGCTGCCTTCGCACGGAGTGCTGCTGTTGCACGGAGTGGAGCCTTCGCACGGAGTGCTGCATTCGCACGGAGTGCAGCCTTCACACGGAGTGCAGCATTCGCACGGAGTGCAGCCTTCACACGGAGTGCAGCATTTGCACGGAGTGCAGCCTTCGCACGAAGTGCAGCTTTCGAACTGAGTGCTGCCTCCACACGGAGTGCTGCCTTCGAACGGAGTGCTGCCTTTGCACGGAGTGCTGCTGTTGCACGGAGTGCAGCCTTCGCACGGATTGCCACCATCGCACGGAGTGCAGCCTTCGCACGGAGTGGAGACTTCGCAAGGAGTGCAGCCTTCGCACGGAGTGCAGCCTTCGTACGGAGTGCAGCCTTCGCACGGAGTGCAGCCTTCGCACAGAGTACAGCCTTCGCATGGAGTGCAGCCTTCGCACGGAGTGCTGCCTTCGCACGGAGTGCTGCCTTCGCATGGAGTGCTGCTGTTGCACGGAGTGCAGCCTTCGCACGGATTTCAGCCATCGCACGGAGTGCAGCCTTCGCACGGAGTGGAGACTTTGCAAGGAGTGCAGCCTTCGCACGGAGTGCAGCCTTCGCACGGAGTGCAGCCTTCGCACGGAGTGCAGCCTTCGCACGGAGTGCAGCCTTCTCACGGAGTGCAGCCTTGGCATGGAGTGCAGCCTTCGCACGGAGTGCAGCATTCGCACGGTGTGCTGCCTTCGCACGGACCGCAGCCTTCACACGGAGTGCTGCCTTCGCACGGAGTGCTGTCTTCGCACGGAGTGCTGCCTTCGCATGGAGTGCTGCTGTTGCAAGGAGTGCAGCTTCTGCACGGAGTGCAGCTTCTGCACGGAGTGCAGCCATCTAACGGAGTGCAGCCTTCGCACGGAGTGGAGACGTCGCAAGGAATGCAGCCTTCTCACGGAGTGCAGGCCTTACACGGAGTGCTGCCTTCGCACAGAGAGCTGCCTTCGCACGGAGTGCTGCTGTTGCACGGAGTGGAGCCTTCGCACGGAGTGCAGCATTCGCACGGAGTGCAGCCTTCACACGGAGTGCAGCATTCGCACGGAGTGCAGCCTTCACACGGAGTGCAGCATTCGCACGGAGTGCAGCCTTCGCACGAAGTGCAGCTTTCGAACTGAGTGGTGCCTCCACACGGAGTGCTGCCTTTGAACGGAGTGCTGCCTTTGCACGGAGTGCTGCTGTTGCACGGAGTGCAGCCTTCGCACGGATTGCCACCATCGCACGGAGTGCAGCCTTCGCACGGAGTGGAGACTTCGCAAGGAGTGCAGCCTTCGCACGGAGTGCAGCCTTCGTACGGAGTGCAGCCTTCGCACGGAGTGCAGCCTTCGCACAGAGTACAGCCTTCGCATGGAGTGCAGCCCTCGCACGGAGTGCTGCCTTCGCACGGAGTGCTGCCTTCGCATGGAGTGCTGCTGTTGCACGGAGTGCAGCCTTCGCACGGATTTCAGCCGTCGCACGGAGTGCAGCCTTCGCACGGAGTGGAGACTTTGCAAGGAGTGCAGCCTTCGCACGGAGTCCAGCCTTCGCACGGAGTGCAGCCTTCGCACGGAGTGCAGCCTTCGCACGGAGTGCAGCCTTCTCACGGAGTGCAGCCTTGGCATGGAGTGCAGCCTTCGCACGGAGTGCAGCATTCGCACGGTGTGCTGCCTTCGCACGGACCGCAGCCTTCACACGGAGTGCTGCCTTCGCACGGAGTGCTGTCTTCGCACGGAGTGCTGCCTTCGCACGGAGTGCTGCTGTTGCAAGGAGTGCAGCTTCTGCACGGAGTGCAGCCATCTTACGGAGTGCAGCCTTCGCACGGAGTGGAGACGTCGCAAGGAATGCAGCCTTCTCACGGAGTGCAGCCTTCGCACGGAGTGCAGCCTTCGCATGGAGTGCAGCCTTCGCACGGAGTGCAGCCTTCGCACGGAGTGCAACCTTCGCACGGAGTGCAGCCTTCGCACGGAGTGCAGCCTTCGACCGGAGTGCAGCCTTCACAATGACTGCAGCCTCCGCAGGGAGTGCAGCCTCCACATGGAGTGCAGCCTCCACATGGAGTGCAGTCTCTGCATGGGGTGCAGTCTCTGTATGGAGTGCAGTCTCCGCATGGAGTGCAGCCTCCACTGGGAGTACACCCTTCACAGGGAGAGCAGCCTTTGCATGCAGTGCAGCAGTTTTCGCACAGTGTGCAGCCCTCGAACACAGTGCAGCCATCGCACGGAGTGCAGCATTTGCACGGAGTGCAGCCTTCGCACGGAGTGGAGCCTTCGCACGGAATGCAGCCTTCGCACGGAGTGCAGCCTTAGCGTGGAGTGCAGCCTTCGCACGGAGTGCAGCCTTCGCACGGAGTGCAGCCTTCGCACGGTGTGCAGCCATCGCACGGAGTGCAGCCTTCGCACGGAGTGGAGACTTCGCAAGGAGTGCAGCCTTCGCACGGAGTGCAGCCTTCGCACGGAGTGCAGCCTTCGCACGGAGTGCAGCCTTCGCACGGAGTGCAGCCTTCGCACGGAGTGCAGCCTTCGCACGGAGTGCAGGCTTCGCACGGGGTGCAGCCTTCGCATGGAGTGCAGCCTTCGCACGGAGTGCAGCCTTCGCACATAGTGCTGCCTTCGCACGGAGTGCTGCCTTCGCACGGAGTGCTGCTGTTGCACTGAGTGCAGCCTTCGCACGGAGTGCAGCCATCGCACGGAGTGCAGCCTTCGCACGGAGTGGAGACTTCGCAAGGAGAGGAGCCTTCGCTCGGAGTGCAGCCTTCGCACGGAGTGCAGCCTTCGCACGGAGTATAGCCTTCACAATGAGTGCAGCCTTCACAATGAGTGCAGCCTCCGCAGGGAGCGCAGCCTCCACATGGAGTGCAGCCTCCACATGAAGTGC
This sequence comes from Schistocerca nitens, assembly GCF_023898315.1. Classification (NCBI taxonomy): domain Eukaryota; kingdom Metazoa; phylum Arthropoda; class Insecta; order Orthoptera; family Acrididae; genus Schistocerca; species Schistocerca nitens. The sequence goes on along the minus strand of NW_026045977.1, from coordinate 103,619 downwards.
AGTCTCAGCATGGAGTGCAGTCTCTGCATGGAGTGCAGTCTCCTCATGGAGTGCAGCCTCCACTGGGAATACACCCTCCACAAGGAGAGCAGCCTTTGCATGCAGTGCAGCAGTTTTCGCACATAGTGCAGCCCTCGAACACAGTGCAGACTTAACACGGAGTGCAGCCTTCGCACGGAGTGCAGCCTTCGCACAGAGTGCAGCCTTCGCACGGAGTGCAGCCTTCGCACGGAGTGCAGCCTTCGCACGGAGTGCAGCCTTCGCACGGAGTGCAGCCATCGCACGGAGTTCAGCCTTCGCACGGAGTGCAGCCTTGGCACGGAGTTTAGCCTTGGCACGGAGTGCAGCCTTGGCACGGAGTGCAGCCTTGGCACGGAGTGCAGCCTTCGCAAGGAGTGCAGCCTCTGCATGGAGTGCAGGCTTCGCACGGAGTGCAGCCTTCGCACGGAGTGCAGCCTTCGCACGGAGTGCTGCTGTTGCACGGAGTGCAGCCTCCACACGGAGTGCAGCCTTCGCACAGAGTGCAGCCTTTGCACGGAGTGCAGCCTTCGCACGGAGTGCGGCCTTCACACGGAGTGCAGCCTTCACACGGAGTGCTGCCTTCGCACGGAGAGCAGCCTTCGCACGGAGTGGAGCCTTCGCACGGAGTGCAGCCTTCGCACGGAGTGCAGCCTTCGCACGGAGTGCAGCCTTCGCACGGAGTGCTGCCTTCGCACGGAGTGCTGCCTTCGCACGGAGTGCTGCTGTTGCACGGGGTGCAGCCTTCGCACGGAGTGCAGCCATCGCACGGAGTGCAGCCTTTGCACGGAGTGGAGACTTCGCAAGGAGTGCAGCACACCCTGGATATGCATCACAATCAGGATATGCAGCACACACTATAAAGGCAGCACACTTTGGATATGCAACACACGCTATAAAGGGAGCACAAACTGGACAGGCAGCACTCCTGGAGGTGCAGCACACACTGGAAAGGCAGCACCCAATGGAAATGCATCACAAACTGGGTAGGCAGCACTCACTAGAAAACTAGTGCACACTAGAAATCCACACACAATGGTATGCAGCACAAATAGGAAAGGAGCACATGCTGCAACGGCAGAACACGCTGCAATAGCAGCACACACTGCTCTGGCAGAACATACTGCCATGACAGCACATGTTGCAAAGGTAGCACATATTAGAACGGCAACACACATTGGAAAGTCACCTCATATTTTAAAGACAGCACACATTGGGAAGGCAGCACATATTGGGAAGGCAGCACACATCGGAAAGGAAGCACACATTTAATATGCAGCATCACTGGAGAAGCACACATAGTGGAAAGCACCATGCTGGAGTCCACTGCTCGTGGTCGTGTGGTAGCGTTCTCATTTCCCACGCTCGGGTTTGATTCCTGGCGGGGTCAGGAATTTTCTCTGCCTCGTGATGACTGGGTGTTGTGTGCTGTCCTTAGGTTAGTTAGGTTTAAGTAGTTCTAGGTTCTAGGGGACTAATGACCATAGATGTTAAGTCCCATAGTGCTCAGAGCCATTTGAACCATTTTGAACCACACTGGAAAGGCACCACACACTAGAAAGGCACCACATACTGGAAAGGCATCACACACTGGTAAGGCTGCAGTCGCAGCGTGTGCTGCCTCACATTGTGTGTGGTTTTCAAGTGATGTGGCTCCGCAGTGTGTTCTGCGTTTTCAGTGAGTGTTGCCTATCCAGTTTGTGATGCCTTACCAATGTCTGCACCTTTCCAGTGTGTTCTTCCTTTCCAGTATATGCTGCTTTTCCAGTTTGTGCTGCCTTTCCAGTGTGTTTCAGGCTTCCCAATTTGTGCTGCCTTTGCAGCATGTGGTGCCTTTGCAGCATGTGCTTCCTTTGCTGCATGTGCCTCTTTGCAGTCTGTGCTGCATTTGAACATGTGTTGCATTTTCATTGTGTGCCGCCTTTGCACCATGTGCTGCTTTTGCAGGGTATGCAGCCTTTACAAGGTGTGCATCCTTCATAAAATTTGTAGTATTTGCAATGCTTGCAGTGATTTCAAGGTGTGCAGCATTCGCAATCTGTGCAGCTTTCACAAGGTATGCTGCCTTAGCAAAGTGTGCTATGTTCACAATGTGTGCTGCCTTTGCGATGTTTGCAGCCTTCACAAGTGATTCTGTCTTCGCAATGTGGTTCAAATGGCTCTGAGCACTATGGGACTTAACATCTGAGGTCATCAGTCACCTAGAACTTCGAACTACTGAAACCTAACTAACCTAAGGACATCACGCACATCCATGCCCGAGGCAGGATTCGAACCAGCGACCATAGCAGTTGCGCAGGTCCTGACTGAAGCGCCTAGAACCTGTCGGCCACCGCGGCCGGCTTCTTCACAATGTGTGCTGCCTTCATAATGTATGCTGCATTTATACAGTGTACTGGCTTCACAAGGTGTGCTGCCTTCACAAGTTGGCCCTCCTTCACAATATGTACTGCCTTTGCAGTGTCTTATTTCTTCACATGGTCTTCTTCCTTTGCATGCTGTGCTACCTTCGCAAGGTTTGCTACTTTCGAAAGGTTGACTTCCTTCACCGGATATGCAGCTTCCACAAGGTAACCTTGCAAAGGCAGCACATATTGTGAAGGCAACACACCTAGCTAATGCAGCATTTCTTGTAAAGCAGCACTCCTTGAGAAGCCAGCACATCTTGTGAAGGTAGCACATCTTCTGATAGTAGAGGCAGAAAACCTAGCATAGGCTGCACACCTTGCGAAGGCTACACACTGTGTCAAGGCAGAAGAGCTTGCAAAGGCAGCACACCTCACGAAAGTAGCACACCTTGCGAAGACAGGACAGAATGCAATGGCTGAAAATCTTGCAAAGGAGAACACCTTGCAAAGAACAAGTGCCTTGCAAAGGCAGCACACCTTGTGGAGGCTGCACACATTGCAAATGCAGGACACCTTGCAAAGACAGCACATTTCCTAAATACAGCTCTCCTCCAAAGGACAGCACATATCCCAAAGGCAGCACACCTTCTGGAGACAGTTTACTTTCGTGCATATTGTCCACAAACTGAGGAAAGAAATATAGGATGTGAAGTTACCTTCCCGTTCCTGCATATTTTTGCGGGAACGGTCGCAGCATTCGGCATCTGGCAGTAGGTGTGCAGGGTTGAGGTTCCGTCATGACTTCTGGTGTGGTGGGCGCCCTGTCGCTCCACATCAGCTGTGCACGCGAGTGCAGCGTGCTCAGTGCAGCTGCTGCGCCACACTTCTGTGTGCAGCACGTTGGTCTCTGTTCCACAGGTGTAGCCTGTACGAGCGACCTTCCAAGCAGTTAATAATTAATGTAAACCCAGCCATGTCGCTGTTTTATGCTCTACGTGTTAATTTAATGGTACTCTTGTCTTACGTTTTATAATTCAATAGAAGGGTTCCGATTAGGAGATTGACCTCTTGGACGTAGAACGCCTTTGATATCTTCTGCCAAAATGATATTACCTTAATGAAATCTGAAGAGAGGGACAATTTCGTAATTAAAGAAACTCTGCTCGTTTACGTCGTTTACTGCCACCAGGTGGAACATATATATTAAATAGCCAGGTGTTGTAAACAGTACAAGCTACAACTGTATTACATATGAGTTTTCAACGTGATCCTTTATTATGCCCTCTTTCGCGAGTATCACGGTCTCTAATTCATCTCCAGTTCCAGCATTAATTACAACGCTATATCCCAATACATCGTGTAGTGCAGTATCCTTTACTTCTGTAACTAGAATAATACCAATGTTTGGCTCCCACATAAAGTCTTTCAAGGTACTTGCTTTTAGGGAGCTCCCAATGCTGTTTATGGATTCATAATGTATCACATTTCATAAATTCAACTCTTTCATCGCATGCAGTCAGTATGAAAGCTATGGATAAGTGTCACATACGTATCTACCTCTGTCGCTTGGTTTGGATGAGGTAACCATTCCCGTCCCCCCTTGCAATCTTAGTAAGCATGCAGCGAAAATCGTGCACAGACACACATGTGAAACTCTTAAATTGACCGGATCTTCGATAGCTGTGCTTCAGGACCTAGTGTAATGCCACCATGTGTTTGAAACCTCCGCAAAGAATTCTGTTGCATGGTTCATACTGATGTCTCGATATCGCCACCGTGTAACTGACAGCAAGTATTTTATTCTTGTCGGTCACCTACATTAAGGAAAATGGGAAACATTTACCACCTTCCGATATTGTTGTCATTGTTAGTAAGTGGAATGAAAGTAGTCTCTGGTCAGGAGAAACTGAAAGCGATTATTTGTTTCCACAGACAGAGCTTAACAATTCGTATCAGTACACTGTCCCATCCAAGGGGCAGATTCGTTACTCTGTCGTATGCATATAACGAGATAACATAAAGACTTTACATCACAGCTACTCAGTTTATGGGGCTAGGTAACTTACACACATCGACATCATTCACTCCTCGTTTGCTGAGATAGTATAAATTTTGTAAGTAAAATGACATTGCAAGTTGTTGTTGTAGTGAACATCTTCTAAAAGCTTAATGCAAAGACACTATTTACACACGGTCATCCTGACTGACGATGCGAGGAAGTAAATTGACTGGCTCGGTTAAGAGGTGTATATAATTTAGATTCGTTTCACAATAGATTCACGTAGAATGGTCATTTTTGAAAGTTTCGGCGAACAATACAGTTAAGACTTTGATAACGATACATGCATCACATTCTTGTAAAGCTATTGTATTAAACGTGTGCTACTTTCGATATTAATCGCAATTGCAGAAAGCAGCAATGAATGTGTCTCGTCTCGTTTCTCCGGCCGTTTCCCGTACTGTGCGACCCACAGAGCTCTATCGCTGCATCAGCGGTCGATTGTTGCTGTTGCCGCCACGGAATGATGGCAGTTAAATTCAAATTTCGTCCAAGTATAAGGGATTCTACGATATAAATGAAAATGGAAAGAAGTAACGAAAGCGGCATCTAGCAGTCATACTCAACGTTCCTGGTGGTTTAATGCTATGACAATTTTAAACAATAAACTACGCAGTGGAACTGAGAGCTATCACAGGAATCTGCAATATACCCTCGATGGACAAACTGATTAAAGTTTTCGTCCTTGCCACTTCTCATTTTACAGACAACTGATTCTGACTACTTCTTATGAACTGCTCTTAACTGAGGCCATAACTCATGTCCAAGTTGTCTGTTTGTATTACTACTATCGTATCTTTCTTAGGTAAAGAACGAGCAAAATAGCAGTTTTGCGTTTAGCATGCAATCATCCAGGATACAATTTCTACAGTCAGAGCATTTTCTGTTGCGGCATAGGAATGATTTTGTGATTACTTCTATATGGAATTCATCTGTAACTTTATGAACTCAATATTTAGTAAGAGGGCCAACCGAATTACATACTGCACCGTGTGAATAATTGCTGCAATTTTGGTGGCAACAACAACAAACAACCAGTCAAAGCCGAGATTTGGCTGTAGAATAGTGGCAACACAGAGCTACCGTTGCAGCCGAGTGGTTCATGAAGCCTTGGCCGTGACCACAGCGGCTGAGGTGCGTCTACAGCCGTAGCAACCCCACAGCAGCCCACACTGAGGTGTGACGTCAGAAGGCACTCCTGTCTCGGTTGACCACCCACAACGTGTTTCGCTACATTTGATCAATTCACTATTTGCTCATACCTGAAAGGTTAGTATGTTTTTTATGTGATCGGTATAAACAAATGAAACGTGTTGTACAATTCTCCCCTACGAGTGGCATTACTATTAACAATTTTACATTCAATTTTTATCAATAGCTTATTCGTTAGTTACCCCATTTCCTCTTTCTACGCTCAGTTAGCGTCAAGCAAATCACGCGTACCTTCGAAACTTGGACCTTTTTACCAGGTACATCTCTAGAAGTATTAGGTGCATATCATGTCTTTGTAATTTACACGCAGAACTTAATTTTCTACGAAACAGACAGACGTCAATCCTTATCTCTGTTTAAGATACGCGTGGGAATCTCTCCCTACTTGAAGCGGCGAGCGTATGTCCGAAACTCCGCCCATAGCTCATCCTCGCATATACTGCCGATTGCAACGTGCGCGCCCAGTAGTCACTGATCAGTTACGCCATTGTAATCTGTCCAGAGTGAGCTGTTTCGCCGTCCACAGATTATTACAGAACGTGCACAGCCTTTATATCCAGTTTATGTATTTTAGACTTTCCGTTTCAAGGTTTGCCAAATGACAGTCGCTCCCAGTCCGTGTTTCACGACCGCTCTCTTTGCAGTCTGCCGCCGATTGTGAACTTACCTCCCTCTCCAGTCACATAACGTTTCTTCCAACGTTGATTCTGTTGACTGATGCCTCTGGTTACTCCATGCCATGAATGGTAATCTGCATTCCGAAGAGCTAAATGAAAATTAATGCAACGTAAACTATTATTTTAAACTGATGGAAGTAACAGTTCTTAGCCAGTAGCCTCGAACCCGATATTCTATTCAGAGTTTACCTCGGACGAGAAAAAACGTTCTGTGTAGTGTTGAAAGCTGTGACGAAAACCGGAATTTATTTATTTCCATTCTCTATAAAGGCAGTACAAAAAAATCAACTTATCCCATACCTATAATACAAATTTATTTGAAAGCGCTGGCCATCTCTACGGTCGTACGAAGGCAATCCAAAGTTTATTCCACACCGCCAGACTGCGTTATGCGATACTCTCTGGCGCTGTGTGCTGACGGATTTGAAATCGCAGCCGCCTGTCTCTGTGACGTGGCAGTCTTGTTCGCTCACAGTTATTTCATATTACGTGTTACCTCATTTCATGCTAAAAGACCGCAGCCTTCTCTCCACGCCCACAAAAACAGATTTCTATTTTTTTTTTTTTTTTTCATTTCACGAAAATGCGTGATTCGCGCCGAACCAGCGATATGGAAAGACACGTTCTATTGGCGCCTCGCGTGGCAGAAGACGTTGACTGCGAAAGGAGTTTCGGAGGACGCAGAGCAGCCGTTGGTCGAGAGATGGCAGTAGGCGACTTGCAGTGTCCGGCAGTGATATAAACAATAAGACGCTAAAAAGAAATAAACAGCGCGGAAAAGAGTAACATGTCTACTGGGCATCTTGTGACACGCGGCCATCACGGACATTGTATATAATAGTGCACACGAAAATTCTGATGGCCTTTTGTTGAGAATTGTAAATATCTAAAGCGGGAGAAATGTTAAGTGTAAAAATAAAATCTTTGCTTCTCTGTGTTTCCGTTTTGTAACAGGAAAGGTATGTTAATATTTACTTTCATTGCGTGAAACAAAAAGTAAAACATTCCTTAGCAGTTCTACATATGTCTACCGAGTGTGTTTCTCACAAACCGATCTTCCACCACCGCTTGTGGTTCGTCATGTAAACACTATCATATCGGTTTTCGAAATGCGGTTACCGGTTACGGATTTTTTACTGTATTTTAAAGGTAAAACACACTACCACCACATTCCATCATTTTACCGTTTGTAGCACAATCATTTTATCAGAGACTAAGTAAGTATTGAACTCCTGGGAATGCGGTCAGCGATCTAGTCGGCTCATCTCTGGCGTGAACGACGGTGCACGATGACAAAATCTCGCTTAAACAGCACTGCTTAAGTTACGCCTTTTTTCACATACGTGGCACATACGTCTCTGGATGACTTCCAAACGGGTCGTCCCCCCATGTTCCGCCACGTCACTCGAATACCAGCACTGGTTACACGAAATCGCCAAATAATGACATTGTATTGACTTTGAACGTATTTAATTATGCTTGCAGATCTTAGTAACGTAGAAGCCGAATATGGTTTTCTGTTGATTCTCCCTCTTCTGCAGCCCACAGAGCTTTGTCAGTGCCCCAGCCATTGATTGTTGGTGCTAGCCTTCCGCAACGTCGGCAGTTAAACTTTCTAGCTAGTAATGTCGATTTATTAAGTAAATGAAAACGGAGGAAAATGATAGTAATTGCAAAACCACCAGTCAAACGTAACGTTTAGCGAAGTTATAGGCGAGCAAAGCCTTAGGCCAAAAGTTACGACGGCACTTATGCAGTTTAGCAGGTACGGAAAAAATTTTTCATTTTTTTCCAAAATTTGATCGATTATAGTCAAATGTGATACGCTGATTAACGAATACGATATTTATTTTCGCCCCAGTCAATTATTTACATCAAAAAATTGTTTTAAATTTTTTTTAAATTTTTTTTTTATTTTTCAATATTTTGTCGATTACAGTATACGTTCATTTTAACGGAACGGTAGGTACGTATTTTTACTAATTAGCCACAATCAAACGCCAGTGCAAAATTAACAAACTTTTAATAAACTCCCCCCACTGTATATTTACACATCTGTAGCGTAGCCCACTTGAGGTTAGGTTGGGAGTTTTTTTTTTTGGAATGCGGCCGCGGCAGCGGCCGCCTATGATTCGAAAATATTGAACTGTTGGCAACTGCATGTAAACATTATATATGCCAAGTATGAAACGATTTGGATGACTAAAAAATGAAAAATTTTTTCCGTACCTGCTAAACTGCATAAGTGCCATTACGACAATGGGGCACACATAACCGTTATTGCATAAATCCACATTCAGAGTTGGGCCTTCCACGCACAATGTCGCAAAAGTTACCGTTATGTCCAAACGAAATTACGCATCGTATTCTTCGATGAAAAATGCCACTGACTTCCACTAATCACTTGTGGCGTAATGTTTTCACAACACTTCCACCTCACTACAGTAAACGGCTGTGAGCTCTATTACACATTCTGTCCGATGCAGAAGCACTTCAATATTTCCGCAATAGTAATTTAGGAGATACTCAAAGCTGTCACCTTTGGTCCTCTTAATTATCACGTCAGTATTCACATATGTTATGTGAGCGTCGACCACCGGTTTGCTCACACGGAGAGATGATGATTCATTGTCATCAAACAGCACATGTGGAAACCGAATCACCAAACTCGTCGTTCATCCGAACATGAGTTAACTATCGTATTCGTCTCTAGAAAACAGTACTTATTGATAAAAGCGACAGTAATTTCCGTAACCGTTCTCTTTCCATAGCTAAATGTTTCGTCAACTGTTAATTGCATTCTTCTTAGTTCAAGGGTTTTCAGTTCTTCAGCAATACATAAAGCTACAGTTTCAAAGACGAGATATTTACGAAATGCCACTGAAACAGCACTGCGCCGAAAATTCCGTTACGACTGTGGACGGAATGTGTCGCAACGACATTCAACGTCGTTCTTGGCCGGTTTAAACGTAACAAATCGAGGTTCGTATCAATGTCTCCACCACCTCTTCCTGGACCACCTGACTCCAGCCGTGCTGCCAAACGAGTTGTCGACGTCTGCGACGCTGCTTCCCCCGTGCTTAAAACCTAAACGAGTCTTGAGACTCCTCTGTCATCTGTCGATGCTACGGCAACAGCCGCCGTGCGGCTACAAGTTGCTTCTGTACATTCACCTCTCTGCGGCCTGTCTTTTCACACAAGTGATGGGGCTCGGTTTTACGTGAATATAAGTAACGTAACTATTTTTGCGTACAACACCACAGCCAATATTTACAGTCACCAGTAACTGCTTTTTCGCATTACTCATCTTAAATGTATTCATGTTTCGTAATACCTTAACTGTTTTCGTATGTGCTTGTGGTCGTCGGCATCATTACCAGCGCAGAAAACTCATCGTCGTCAAACCTGCATCGGAGACGAATTTGCGTACCTGGAAAGGTAGCTACTTACGAGAGTTTACATGTATTCTGGAACCTACACAGCTTACTCTGTTATTGGCCACACTAAGAAAATAAAATTAGCACTCGAAAAATTCCGTCTGTTTAGGAACTTAGGGAATGTCAAGGGCGCACTTTTTGTTTGGCTCTAGCTTTAAAACGCCATAAAAACATTCAGTCGTGTATATGTAACCGTTTGCAACTCTGCACCTTACAAATTATTTTTCTCGCCTTACCCGTGTTTCTACTAGCTGACTGGTGACATGTTTTCCTTATTACAGCATTTTCCATTGCGAAGTGGGGCTGTGGCCCTATACATATTCCGGCCACATATTAAGAGAGTGTTATGATTGTCCTGATGACAATGATGATGGAAAAGAGAAAGTTGTTCTTATTGTGTCTCGTACTATCAAGAGCTTAGTGAGTATCTATGCAGTTTCTTTGCGACAGTACTTTATTATCTAAAGATCAGGGCAGGCGTCTCTTGCTGATACACTTTGGAGACGTCATAACATCCACACACGCGACTCATTCATTACGAATGGATCTGCACTGCCACATATGCTAGCTCTGTAATGGAGTGGGGCTGGCCTCACATTCTCCTCACTAAAATAATACAGTGAGTGCTCTGACACATTATGGTTTTTTGAAAAAAGTAAATTCTTCGCTATTTCAAAGCGTCTCAATTTTGTTCTACTGTAAGTGTAAAACCGTTTGAAAACGTGGTAATGGAGGATATCTGTTCGACTGTGTTTTACTCTCTGGGCGATAAGCGCAAAAATACTTTTTTAAGGCATTGTCTTCGCCTCGACAAACGAATCTCCTGTCCTCTGTTGACAACATGCTGACAACGTTCCCGTCACGTCTTCCACCTCGAAATTCTACAGTAGTCTGTTTCACATTTCTGCTATACGTTAAAAAAATACCGCAATTTTTTTTTACTACGAAAAACGAGATTATCATTTTTATTTCTTCTTGTGAAGTGTGCTATCCGTCGCGTTTAAATAACCGACATTGCACAGTTGTACCACAGATTGGCACGATTTGTGTATCTACATACTGCTCAGAAATCATTGCCTACTATGGGCAATGATTTCTAATCAGGAAACGTATTTAAATCTTGCTTCGTAACGATTTGGTTAAATGTATCACATGTGCTTTTACGTAGTTACTGTGTACTGAACTTCAAAGTTATAAATCGCTCGTAACGCATTCCGTCATTTTGCCGTATTTAGCACTTTCTACCATAGACGAAGTGTACTGGATGGCTGAGAATTCGACCATTACTGTCGCGTCACGTCTAGAAGAAACAGGGTGGGGAAAAACAATTTGACCGAAAGTGCAGAGCAGGAAGGCAGCATCAAATGAAGGAATTTCGTTATTGCAAGTGTCAGTTGAATATTTCGGGCGCTATGCCAACATGGCACCTGTGGCCACTTTGAACATTTGCTATGACATACTTATAGCAATAAGTGGCGGATCGTTTTTTACTCTTTTTCACCTTTTTAAGACATATTGAAACATGAGACATGCACATCTGATTCTCTTCATCTCTAAAAACGTGCTGTGTCCTAAGTCAGCTAAGTGCGATACACGTGTAAGTGGCGCTTTAAATTTATCTTGTTCTCCTGGTGGCGGTTGGTTAGTTCACACAGCCTGTGTTTACGTATATATTTTCTGTAAACTACCAATCATTTAGAGCCAAGACGCCCGTGTGTGGGATTTTAATTACGTTCCGGTGCCGCCGAAAATATTCAATCGCGAAGCCTAGTTGCTATACTCAAATTTTTGTGTTTCATGCTGCGTTTCCACGATACACTTTTGCTCAGATTGTTTCTATGCACCCTGTATGACGACGGCGGATGGCAAACTTCCCTGAATCAGAACAGCTTAAATTTTTATTTTTTTACGAACGCTGGGTGACTGCCACCCATATTCTGCCACGTCACTGGAACGCTAGCACGCGACACATAAAATCACGAAACCAGTATCAGATCCGCGTAATTACACTGTACCGATTATGTGCATATTTAAACGTTAATCACAAATGTAGATAGCAGTAATGGGTAAGATGAATTTCTTTTTCCGTTAGTCTTCCGCGTCCTGCAACCGACAGAGCTTTGTCGCTGCCTCAGCGACTGATTGTTGCCGCTACTACGCAGCACGATGTCAATTTTAAAGTCTGCCGCGAGTAATGGCGGTTTTCTGAACCAAACGAAAGCGGGAGAAAAATGTATATGCAACATCTGATCGAGAGTGAATCCCTAATTGGCACAGCGGCTTAATTTTTAATATTTACGAGCAGCAGAGCCTGGCGTAGCCGTCCAGTTGCGAGATGCGTGTCCATTCCCACACGTGAATCTCACCCCTAGTCGCTGGCAGTTGTAACATTGTAATGCATTCGAAGTGTGCTCTTTCGCACACCGCACCTACATGGATGGACTTGTGTCTCAGCTGCCTCCAGCTGCTGGTATCCTCCACTCCTAAGAAGGAGACCATTCTGTGAGAAAATCTTCTGGAAAACACGTTTAGAAATTGTCAAAAAATACCTTCAGAACCTTTCTATCCAAGCCAGTTAACGCTTGTGCTACTTATATTATGCTCACTTTAATGACACACGTGGTGCAGAATATGCGTAGCAGTAAGGGATGGAACTTATTTACACTCCACGGCTTTGAAGACGTATGGTGGCTAGAAAAATTCCTGTCGAGTCGAGGCGAAACCTTAAACAAGTACACAGGATTAGCAGATATGTTGTCACCACCCATCGATTGTGAAGGTTTAATAAACAAGTTGACAGCGTCGTCTGTTTCGCATCGAGGCGGAATATAATCGCAGTGTGAGAACCTGTCTTACTTCGTGACAATGTGCCCAGCTGTTGTCCTTCTGTGTTTCTACAGACTGCATTCGTATCTGGTAACGGAAAAGGAAAAAGATCTATCATCGTCCCTAACACACTGCACATGTGAAGAGGAGCACCATATGGAAACTAACAAGTAATTTACTGGAAATAATCTGATAAAAATAAAAAAAAAATCTTGCGTCAGCGATATTATTCTGTCGTGTCTGGGCAGCGCCGAACGCGAGAACGAACGCCACCAAAGCTTTATTTTATTTTACGGCGCCTGTTTGCGTTGTACGGCGCTCGTTGGCGCACGTGGAACTTTGGACACACACAGCGTTTCATACCTTAGGCCATAGACACACACATGTAGACGGCAAATGCATCTATCCTTGCCGTGTCGAGGTTCGAAACCAGGTGGGTAAGACAGTTGCAGTATTAAGCACTCATTTTAACGACGGATCTCCGTGTCGTATTAGCGTCACACGTGTAGCAATTCCGTTAAGCTAATTTCCCCAAGACTCGCAGTGCTAATCCGGTATCTATCCTTGTTGCGTTTGGTCAGGTGGGACGACAGCAAACGTTTCACACACTGTCCTGACAATTATTTATTTTCACAAACGACAGAATTCCTGTTCTTGTTCTACTGTGGCTCATTTAGCAGGCCGCTTCTACAGAAGAGCAAATATCAGCCTGGCGGGAAGCATACAGTTTTCTGGCCGTTTCCTCAGGAGTACGTGTGATGTGTGTCGTTATGCCTTAAGAAGTAACATCTGTGATGTCCGAATTTACACAGAATAAGAGGCTATGGTCCCTGCATACTCCACTACAGATAGCGACACAGTATCGAGACATGAAGCGTGAAGAACCGAATAAGTTACTGATGGAGGACACCCGTATACTGAGTTAGAGATTAACATCCTGTCGTCTGAAAATCTTCGCCATTCGTAGCGTTTTAGGCCTGACGACCGACACGCATCCCTGCTTTCAACCCATGGAAGGATTCTGAAGCAGGTTTGGTGCGTAGCTTGTGGAACCTGTTGGGTTAAAATCCTCCCTTTTGAAAGAAGAGTGCCCAACCATTACTCAGTGCTCCGTCACTGGGCAGACTGTAACGACTTTTGTTTCACGTGCTCTTGTGCCGGTCTGCAAGCACTTGCACAGTAAGCAGTGCTGGTAATTCACTGCCGCCCACCCAGCCCGGGAAACGCACAATATGCGGATGTAGACACCTACTTTGGAAAATGTACGCACATTCTGTACCCATCGCGGCAGGCCTCGTTCCGTGGTACACAACCGTGACGTCACAATACGGACACACTCGCCCTGTTTATCTCGGCCGACTCTGCAGCGCCACACGTGCAGCCCCTGCCTTCGACAGAGCTCGGCCTTACAGTCTTCTCACTAAGACGATACGTTTAGTATTGCGAAAGATTTGTCCTATTATTAAGTTTTAGCGTTTAAATGGTGTACTGTTTGTTCTGCTACTGCTTTAATATGTTATCAAAACAAATAAATGCCGTACATCTAATCGATCGTTAGGAAAACGGGGATTACATGTTCCAAACGCACAAATTTCCATCGCTTTATTTTCTGCATCGACATTCGAATCGCACAGGCTTTGTTGCCAAAGAGTTTTCGTTGTGGTTTGCTTCCTCCTCTGCGATGTAGTGCTGTGATTTCTTACACATTCCATCCACGTATCATTTCAGCATGAAAGTTGCCGTAATGAGAATAGAGAAGAAATTTAACATTACTAGGTGCTCGTACGAAGTGTGGTGTCCGCTTTCCGACGTGTCCGAAAAGTCCATACCAGGAAACCGCACTACAAAATGGCACGCATTGTGTATGTTGATAATCTTTAAAAACCGTGTCCCAATTACGGCAAACACAGTTGCTAAGCTAAAACTAGTGTGTACTAATAAAATGTTTAATATGTCTCCAATACACTGACTTTACATAGGAAAGCGTCTCACGTTGAATTGCTAGAACAATACTTATAAAAGGTGGCAATGTTATTTACGCACTATCTTTTAAATAGATATGATGGTATCTGATACTCAACTAGTAATGCAAAGAAACGTACTGATGCTAAAATGCTTTAAATTCTTGCCATCATTTAATCTTTAAAATTTAATAATTCTCTTCCTGTTAATATTTAATTAATTAACTTACGTCGTTCAGATTTCATAACGCTGACGGCCTTAAAATTTAAGTTGTTCAGTCCCTGTTTTGTTTTCTTTCAATTGTTGCGAGCCAGCGATGGTGCAATATTGTTCGCTTTCAAGTCTACACATTTATAAAAATCAGGTCCAGGAAACACTTTTCTGATCACGGTTGCGATTCAGACGGTATTCGCGTCATTGTACTGATTAAGAGTTATCGTTTCCGAAAGATGCAGGTTCGATCAAAGCTGTGTGCACTTTTGCGCGTATAATGAAAATATTCCTAACACGTCGTGTAACAAAAAGTAACATGCGAATCACAACCGTGGTCAAACGAAGGAAATATATGATGACATAAATGTTCTTCGCTGTTATTCAGGACAGGTTTAGATTAAACACCGCAATTATCAGTCTTTTTAAATCACTGTACGATACGCTTTAGAGATATTTGTTTTGAATAACTTGTATTTACCTTTTCTTATACAATATGGTCATTGTCCGCAAGAATTATCTCTCTCTCTCTCTCTCTCTCTCTCTCTCTCTCTCTCTCTCTCTCCTTTTTATAGCCTTTATACATTCACATTACATACATCGATTAAGAAACTTTTCTTTCTCTACCGACCAGTACGACAGCAAAACCCGCCCAGACAAAATGTCTTACATAGAATTAGTTCTTACTTAAGAATCATATATAGTTTCGTAGTACAAACAATGCTAGTTTATTCCGTGCAATAGAAAGTCCTTGATTCACTGAGCACAAAAATTAAAATAATAAAATTATAATTACAATTTTAATATCGTCAGTTATTCTTTACTTTATGAAAATAAGGTTTGACATTGTCGTAATATAATTTTTCATCGTTGTAGCACTTTAACGTACTCTGAATATTTCTGTGAATGACGCATACTACTTTTCCTTCGTTCCGACCGACGCTTCGAAGTAAATATCGAAACTGCTTTGGAGTTTATCCACGTACGGTTCCAGAGGCTACATGTAGCAGCTTTCAGTCTAATCAGGATTGGTGACAAATGAAGCTGTTTTGTCTTCTGGTCTTAAGAAGCTGATAGCACCTCTTTGTTCCGACAGACTATGCTTGACCGTTCCTACACGTGGACCACAACGTCACACGCGTTTTGCTCAGGTTGTGCCGCAGGTGTATATTGAGACCAGAAAGGAAAAAAATGATGAAATCATTATATACGAGTTCCTTTCACTTCTGTGCCTGTTATTCAGTTCTCGCCGTATGCGATGCTTTATTTGGGAAGTAAGGAGCGTCTCTAGTTAATTTCGGTAGCAAACTTTTGCCCACAGCTGAAACTCAGTTTCCAAACCACATCTGGCATGAAATGAGGTCGCCTTTACTAGTGAGGCGATGAAGCGATTTCCCAACTCTGGGTAAATCTGTTTTTTAACTTTCATTGCCTAGGGGAATTCACTGAAAGACCATAGTGTTGTCTCCCTTAACCCATAGAAAACACGACAACAAATAATACGGTCTTCCGATTAAACTACAGTTGAGAAAAGCCTTCACTTCATCATCGTAATCGCATTTCTTTTTCGTTCACCGCTCTATAGCTCTTCGCTATGAGATAAACGGACAACTAAAATGACGAGTTGTTTATAAATTGCCACGAAACCTGCTGTGGGCCGAAAATTCCGTTACAACTGGGAATGGAATTGCTCGCGACGGCATTTTTGCGTCAGACGCTGTCCGTGTTCTCGCCGAGTTAAACTCGAGTAGCGATTCAGGATTATCTTATAAAGTTCCATGGCCCTTCTTTCGGTGACCGTATCATTGTCATCGTGCTGCCAGGGAAGATGTCGATGTCTGCGACGCTGTTTCCCCACGTCGGGGCGTCAATGATTCGACGAATTACTCTGGAGTACAGTCGCTGTCCAGGTTGAAACTACAGTTGCGAAATCTGATCTGTGCGGCCTCTCTGATGACAGAATACGTAAAGCCTTTGTATGAAATAAAAAAGTCTGTTTACTTTGGTTTTGCGTTGATAACAGTGCTTCCAATATTTTTGCTTAAAACCCAAGTGCGACATATTATACATAGTTAAGCCGAACATATTTCTCCGTCAGTTCTGCGTCCCCTGCGGCCTACAGAGCTTTGCCACTGATGGCGCTCCGAAAGGACAGCAGTTCGACTCTCTCGCGAGTGACGGCTGTTATCTGACCTTTCTTAAAATCCACCCACAGCAGGAGGTCGCGTCGCCCGCCATTCACGAGAAGCGTGTCCGTTCCAACATGTGAATCACACGCCTAGTCGATGGCCAGTTGCACCATTTTAATGCATGCCGACAGTGCTGTTTCGCAGTCCGCACATTCATGGCCGGCCTTCTGTCACAGCTGCCTCCAGCTGATGGGATCCTAAATTTCTGAGGAGGAGGAGGAGGAGGTTGTGTGAGAAAATCTTCCAGAAAACACGTACAGAAATCGTCAAGAAACACCGTCCAAACATTTTTATCCGAGTCAGTTAATGCATGAGATTCTGTTTGATAATGCTCACCAGGATCACACGCTTTGTGTGGTAAGAGTTGTTACGTATTTACGCTTCAAGGTTATCAATACTTGTAACGGCTAGAAAGATTCGTCTTGAGTCACACCCAATTCTTAATCATATGCGCATTATCAGCGTCTATATTGTCAACAGACATCGATTGTGAAGATGTATAAAAAATTGTCGACAATGTCGCCTGTTTTGTGCCGATGCGGAATTTAAACGCGGTGTGTATCGACAGATTCCATTCGTAACTGGAAACAGATTAAAATATATCTATCCAGAACCTTTACACACTGCACCTGTCAGGACAAAGAACACGTTCAAGTCAAACAGTAATTCACTGACAAGGCGGTAGAAAATTAAAACAAAGAAACTTGTCTCATCCATATTCTTCTGTCCTGTTGCTGGGCAGAGCCGGTCGCGAGAACCAATGCCGCAAGAGCTTTGTTCACTGTGCCTGAATGCGTTACACGCTGCACGCCGGCCTGTGTAAAATTTTGGACACAAACCGTGTTCCGTACCTTCGGCCAATCTCGAAACTCTGCCGTAGTGTCCTTCATACTCTTGCCATATATTAAAACAATCTTGCAAATTTTTTGATTGTCACGTAAAACAAAAGTTAGTATTTTGATTGTCTCTTATTAAACGTGCTATCACTCGTGTTTCAATAGTCGACATCGCAAAGTTGTCCCACGACCCAGTTCGATTTGTATGTCTACGTACTCTTTCTAAATGATTGCCCAGTGTGGGACAAGCACATCTGCGGGAAATTCGTTATGATACAAGTATTATCTAGTATTCGAATCTCTGATTTGTCGGTTATATACATATTTCGGGAGGTGTATGCGGCCTTCAAATCGTTTTGTGACAGTAAAATAGTAGGACTGCTACTACATTCCACATCTGCGATGTCGATGCTGGATGTGTCCCTACAACCACAGCCGCCTCTCGCTTAGTGGCAAAGGCTCCGCCACACAACAGTGGATGGTGACAAAAACGTCCCATAACCCTGTGTACAGCGGTGGGAATGTGAATTTACTCCAAGTCTTCTGCCCACATCTAAACGCCTAATCTTTTCAGGTGCAAAACGCTTCCACTAGTGCCCGCCTCATATTTCTTTCGACAACGAGCGTAATTCCGGTCTACTAATAAAGCAGCCACGAACGCTTTAATGGTCCTGGATAAGACTTTTGAACAACCCTTTACGTGTGATCTCCTCCTCACATTTCTCCACCTTATATTTTCAATGGCGTCCGTAAGGAATTCGTACTCTACATTACATGTTGACGTCTTCCTTTCACAATACGGAAACACCGCCAAGTTTGTTTCATCGTCGACAGTTGCTCAGCGGAGACCATGGGTGTGAAACGTATGAAGCTTGGAACGTACCGCAGAAGGTCGTTCCGGCTAGTGGAATCTATTAAAGTCTCACATGTAACCACCACAACAGAAAATTGGTTTCCGAAATTTTGGTCATCTAAATGTTGTGTCCCGCGTAGTCGATGTCTCTGTCGCGCCTTTCATCTTGACTGCTCAGTACAAACATGGAAACTCGCGGCAGGTATCCGATTCTGTTAGCCCACCTTGATGGACGGCTAGAATCGATATTCACCACATTTCAGTATTGTCAAAACAGTTAATAAGTAGAATAGTGTTTGCCTCTGGTCGGGAGAAGGAATAGGGGCTACTTGGTTCCATAGTGTCGTAGATATTTATCGAATGAAAAAAAAAATAGAGAAATTAATTTCAAGGTATTCATCAGTCTCTGAATCCACACTTCCACATCATAAACACTATAAATTTATTTCGTCTTCATTCACGATGATAGTTCGAATGTCATAGACCCAGTTAAGTGTTTCGTCTAATTTTGAACGCTTTGGCAACTGAGCAACGGCGCATGCTTTCACTAATACCGATTCTGTGGGGTCTCATACGTTGCTCCATAATAGCGTGACACACACGCTTGTCACGACATTTATGCGGTTACCGCTCCACTAGAGAACTTTTTGTAATCAGAAAACATATTACACGTCTAATTCCGTAGTGCCTCGTTATACGTGTCACATTTCCTTTTACATAGTTACTGTCTACTGAACTTTAAAGTTACAAATCGCTACCAACGCATTCTGACATCTTGCCATTGTTAGAACATCCTACGAACGATTAAGTGTACTGGACTCCTTAGAATTCGAACAGCATTCTGTAACGTATCGTCTGGCATTTACAGGCCGGAAAAAGTATTTGACCAAAAGTGTAGGGCACAAAGAGAGTGTCAAACGAAGGAATCTGAGTATAGAAAATGCAGGTCGCAGTTAAATATTTAAGGCGGTACGGCAGCATGGAAACGGTTGTCAGTTAGAACATTCTCTATACATACTCCTGTTAATTAAGTGGTCGCTCATTTTTCACTCTTTTTCACTTTTTTTAAATATACTCAAACAGAAACATGGGCATGTGATTGTCCTCATTTCTGAAGAAGTACTGTCTCGTTCGTCAGCTAAATGCGATACACGTGTTTGTGACGCTTGAAATTTATGTATACATTTTCTGTAAAATACCTATCATTTTGAACAAGGGCCTCAGTATGGCAGATTTCAATTACGTTCCCGTAGCGCTGAAAATATGAATTTACGACTCTTAGTTGCCATACACGCATTTCTATGTTTCATCCTGTCCTTCCGCCCTGCATTTTTGGTCAAACTGTTTCTCCACGCCCTGTATAACGGTGCTGGATGGCAAACCTCGCTCAAACAGCACTGTTTAAATTAGTCGCTTCATACGTTCGTTACACATACGTCACTGAATGAAACCCAGCCAGGTCGTCCGCCTATATTCCGCCACGTCACTGGAAAGCCAGCACGCGATCCACAAATCACGAAACCGCACCAGGTTCGCACAGTGACACTGTACTGGTTGTAAGCACATTCGGACAGTAATCGCAATTGCAGATCGTTGTAATGTAGAAGCCGAGTTTATCTTTCCGTTAATTCCCCGTCTCCCGCAGACCACAGAGCTCTGTCGCTGCATCAGCGGTCGATTGTTGCTGCTGGCGCCACGGGATGATGGCAGTTAGATTCAGAGTTTCTCCGGAGTAACTGGGACTCTGTTAAAGGAATGAAAACAGAAAGAAGTGACGAATGAGGCAACTCGGAATCAAACAGTACGTTTCTGGTACTTTAATGCGATGACAATTTTGAATGATAACTTTGGTGATGCGACTGCGTTACCAGCAATTACAGAAACCCAGGTTTTAAGTTGGGCCCTCCACAGACAAACTCACTATAGTTATCGTCCGTGCCAAGTTTCATTTTAAACACAACGGAATTGTACTATTTCCAATGAACTACACATAACTGAGCCTGTAATTCATGACCAAGTTGACTATTACTACTACTGCTACTCTCGTATTTTTTTTAGGTAAGGAATTAGCAAAATGCTCTCAATCATCCTGGAAACAATTCCTCTATCCAGAGCATTTCTTTCTCCGACAGAGGTATGATTTTACAATTACCTTTGCATGTAATTCGTACTTTACTGTATAAACTGCATATTTAGTAAAAGGGCGAACCGAGTTAAGTACTGCATAGTGTGAATGAATGCTGCGATTTTCCAACAAAGAACAACGGGCACAAAATACTGAGACTCGCCTACAGATATCTGCCATCACCGAGCCGCAGTGGCAGCTGAGTCATTCGTGAAATCTTAATGGTGGCCACGGCTGCTGAGGCTCGTCTACAGATGCAGCAGCAGCCCACAGCGTGGGGTGACGTCACAAGGCACCCCTGTCTCCAAGACAACGCGCGACGTGTGTTACTATATCTTATCACTTATTTCCCTTTATCGAGCATTTCCATATTTACTCACCTTTGAACTCCACTATATTTTCTCGGTATCAATACAATCAATTTAAACGCTCTGTATAATACTTTTTTACGAGCGGCACGATTATTAACAATTTTACATTCAATTTTGTCGGGCACTTGTTCGTTAGTTACTGTATTTCCTCAATCTAAACCCAGCGTCAAACAAGTTGCGTGCACCTCTGAAACTTGGCCCGCCTTTACAAGGTACATCTCTAGTAGTGTTAGGTGCTTAACACGTCTGTACGATTTGCGTGCAAAACTTGATCTATGAAAAAGGCAGACGTCATTTCGCGTCTGCTGCCAGTTGTAAGATGCATTCCAGTAACGTGTCCCACTCACTGACCAGTTACGCCGATTTTAATCTGTCCACCCGGTGCCATATCGCCGCCCACAGATTTCTGGATAGTCCTCCTACGTAACACAACTTTTCCGCTCTTTGCCTCCCCCTGCTGTCGATGTAGTTCAGATTTTCCGTTTCAAGATTCGCCAGACAGTCGATCGCTCGTAACACGCGGTCCGCGACCGCTTTCTCTGAAGACTGCCGCCGGTTGTTAATTTGGCTCTTTCTCCATTCAGATGATGTATCTGCCAGTGTCGCACCTAACTGCTTATGCCTCTTGTTACTCCATGCTACGAATTGTGACCTTTTACTGAAGAACTAAAGAAAAATTAATGCCACGTATTATTTTGAGTAGTTGAAAAGTACACTTCGTAGGCAATATACTTGCACCTGACATTGAAATCAATTTTTTTCCTCTCAGGAAAAAAGAAAAGATGTTCCGGGGAGTGTTGGAATGTGACGAAAAAAACAGTATTTATTTCCATTCTTTGCAAAAGAAATAGGAAATATAAACTTATTTTATGTTTTAATATGCTACTGCTTATTTGAAAGCGCTTAGCAACGCTTCGCTCGAGAACGAAAACAGTCTGAAATTTATTCTACGGCTCCTGACTGCGTTATACGATATTCTCTGGTGCTGTGTGGAGGCGAATTTGGAACCGCAGCCGCCTGTTTCTCTGGTGTGGCGGTCTTGTCCGCTCGCAGTTATCTCATTTTATCTTCTATCATACATATAGGCTACAGCCCTCCCTCGTTGCCCACTACAAGAGATTTCGATGTACGGATGTTCTGTTTTTATTTCTTGGAAGTGCGTGATTCGCACCCGAATCAGCGGTACACGCTGTGATGGCGCCCCGTGTTGCAGAAGACGGTAACTGCGAAAGGAGTTACAGAGGACGCAGTGTCGTCGATGGCCGACAGATGGCAGCATGCGACTTCCCGTGTTAAGCTTTGATATAGGGAATATGCCGGTGAAACGGAATACACAGCGCGAAAAAGATGTATACGGGCTCCATTGTGTATAATATGGACACTGAAATTCTCATACCTTTATATAGTAAATTATAAATGTCGAACGGAGGAGAAAGTTTAGCGTAAAAATAAAATTTTTGAATCTCTTGTGTTTCCGTTTCGAGAAAGTAACGGTATGTTAATAATCGCTTTCATTCTGTCAAACAAAATATAAACGTTATTTAACAGTTCTACACACGGCTAATGAATGTGCTTTCCACAAACCGATCTGTCGCTACCGCTTCTGGTTCGTCATGTAAACGCTATCATATCGACTCCCGAAACCTGATCACCGATGCCGGATTTCTTGCTGTATTTCGAAGGAAAAAAACACCACCACAACATTCCATCGATTTACCGTTTTAAGCACATTCATTTTATCGAAGAATTGAGACTGCGGTCAGCACCCTTGTCGTGTCATGTCTGATAATGTGTAACGGTGCAGGACGGCGAAACCCCTACCCAACCGCCACTGCTTACGTTTGCGTTTTCTCACACACGTCAGTGACTGACTACCAAAAGGGGCGCCACTCGAACGCCAGCACGGGTTACACAAAATCGTAAAACCAGCGTCGCATTCGCATACTGACACGGTACTGGCGTTGGACACTTTTAATCGCGGTTGCAGATCGTAGCAAGACAGACGCTGAGTTTATTTTTCCGTTAATTCTGCGCCTGCTGCAGCCCACAGAGCTTTGTCGCTGCCACAGTGACCTATTGTTGGTGCTGGCGCTCCAAAATGTCGGCAGTTTATAACTTGATCGCGAACAATGGCGGTTTTAAGGCGCAAATGAAACCGGAAAAAAATGATAGTATATGCACAACCACCACTCAAACTTTACATTTTTCGGCGTTAAAAATAAACCTTTACACGATAAACAACGTCGGTGGGGCACACATAACTGCACGTAGCCCATATAAACCCTCATTTAGAGTTAGGCCTTCCACACACAAACTCGCAAAAGTTATCGTTCTGTCCAATCGAAATTACGCATCGTATTCTTCAATGAAAAATGGTACTTGTGGCGTCATGCTTGCGTGACACTTCCACCTCCCTATAGCAAACGATTGTCTGCTATATTAAACACTGTCCGCACATAAAAGCATTTCAATATTTTCGCAATAGTAATTGACGAGCTACAAAGATTTATCGTCTTGTTACTGCTTAATTATCATGTCGTCATTCACAAACGTTATGTGAGCTTCGAGCACCGGTTTGTTAACAAGGATCGATAATGTTTTATCGCTCTGCAACAGCGGCTGAAACTCGTATGCAGAGGTAGAAGCCGAATCGCAAAAGTCGCCGTTCGTTCCAACAGAAACTACCTATATGATACTGGTCGCTAGAAAATGATATTAACTTACATAAGCGAGACTAATTTCCATAGCCGTTCTCTTCGCAAAGCTGAATGTTTCATAAACTCATCATCATAATTAGTTCAGAGGCTTTCGTTTCTTCAGCAATACGTAAATGAACAATTACAGAGACTTGGAACCGTGCCGAAACTTTCGTTACAAATGGGAACGGAGTGTACCGCAGCGACATTGCCCTGACACTCGCTTTCGGCGTTCTTCGCCGGATTAGCCACGAATAACAAACCGAGGTTCGGGCGAATCTCTCCGTCGCCTCTTTGTGGACCAGCCGACTACAGCGGTGCTGGCAAACAAGGTGTCGATGTCTGCGACGCTGCTTCCACCACGGGTTAAAAGTTATCAAGTCTAGGAGAGCCTCTGCAGCTTCCCAGCAGCCGCCGTGTCGGTAAAAGTTACTGCTGTACTTTCTCGTCTCTGCGGCCTGTCTTCTCACGGAACAGATGTTCCTTGGTTTTACCTGAATATAAATAACGTAAATAATGTTGCCAAAACACTACGGCGAATATTTACATTTATTACTAACTGTTTTCTCGCATTATCGTCCAAAGCATATTCAGGTTTCCTAATACCCTCACTGTTTTCACTTGTGTTTGTGGCCGCCGGCAATCAAACGCGCCATTAGCAGTGCAGGAAACTCTCCGTCGTCAAACCAGCGTCGGAGACAAATTTGCTTACCGAGAAAGCAACTTGTGAAGGTTTGCATCTATTATAGAGCCGACACAGGTTGGCCTGTTGTAGGACACACTAAGAGAAGACATGTAGCACTCGAAAAAGACCGTCGTTTTAGGAAGTTAAGGAATTTCAAGGGCATACATTTTGCTTGTCTCTAGCTTCAATACACTCTAAAATCATCCCAGAGGTGTTTATGTTACCGTCTGCAACTCTGTCGCTTACGTATAATTAATCTGGCCTAAACTTGTGTTTTAGGAGCTGACTGCTTGACATGTTTTGCTTAATTTGGCACCTTCCATTGCGACGTGGTGCTGTGGCCCTTTACATATTCGGCCACACACTAAAAGTGTGTTACAATTGTCGTGATGATAATGGATAGAGAATGAGTTGTTGTTATTATCCTGCGTAGCTCTGCAGTCACTATGCGACAGTACTTAAAAACTAAAGGCCACGGCAGGCGTTACTTGCTCGTACACCACAGTGACGTCATAACATCCACACTCGCGTCTCATTCATTACGGCTGCCCACTGCCACATATGCTAGCCCTGAAATCGGGCGAGCCCGGCCTTTTTGCTTCTCGCTAGAATAACACGGCAACTACTCTAAAAAGAGACATGCATTTCTGGACAGACGATTTTTCCATTTAATACAACTTTTCTTTTACTACACATTTGGAAAGCGTGTAATCGGCGGATATCTGTCCGATCGTGTCTAACTCACGGGCTACAAGCGCAAAACGTACTCCCCACGGCTTTGTGTTCGCCTCGACAAACGGATTACGTGACGTCTGTTGCCAACATGCTGATTTTATTCCTGCAGCGTCTTCATATCTCGAAATTCTACCGCAGTCGGTTCCACATTCTTGGTATATATTAAAACAATCCGGCGATTTATTTGAATGACCACGAATACAAATGTTGTCATTTTTATTTCCTCTTCTTAAACGTACCATTCGCCGTGGTTCAACAGTCGACATCGCAAAGCTGTACCACAGATCGGCGCGATTTGTATATGTACACACTCTCTCGAAGCGATTGCCCAATAAGGGACAAACACAACTGCCACGACATTTGCGATGATACAATTGTTCTCTACTATTCGAATCTCCGATTTCTCAGTAACATACTTGCGTAGGGGAGCGTATCTGGTACTCAGTCCGTTTCTGTGATCGTCAAATAGTGGGACAGCTACTATTTATTACATAGAGCAGTCTCTGCAAACGGATCTGCCAATAGCAGTTCCGTCTTATCACGCAACCTCTGCGATATGGATCCTGGAAAAAAAATGGTTCAAATGGCTCTGAGCACTATGGGACTCAACTGCTGAGGTCATTAGTCCCCTAGAACTTAGAACTACTTAAACCTAACTAACCTAAGGACATCACAAACATCCATGCCCGAAGCAGGATTCGAACCTGCGACCGTAGCGGTCTTGCGATCCTGGAAATGTGCTTATGACCACAGCCAGCCTCTCGCTTAGTGGCGAGGGCCACGGCAGACAGTGGCCGGAGACAAGACACCCCCTGACTCTGTGCACAGCCGTGTGGATGGGTTTGTAGTCTTTGACAAGTTTTGTCGCCGTGCCTAAACGCCTAAAGCTTTTTGGTGAAACGTGTTTGCAACAGTGTCCATCTCGGACTTCTTTCCACAACGAGCGTAATCCTGATCGCTCAAGAAACCACCTACGAATGCTTCAATGGCCGAGCACGTGACTTTTGAACGTTGCTCCACTTCCAATCTCCACCCTCCACCACATCACGACTCCACTGGCGTCTGCCAGGAAGCCGTACTCTCCACTACTTGTTAATGTCTCCACCGCGTATTACGTAAAGACTGATAAGTCTTCTTCGTGAAGGACATCTGCATTGCAGAGACCACGCGTGTAATAATTATGAAGCCCGGGACATCGACGTTTGCTCACTCTAGCAAAGTCGATTACTGTTTAACGTGTAACCACATGATTAAAACTGTTTCCGAAATTTTCCTCCCCTGAATGTTGTTTTCCGTGTAGTCGTCGTCTCTGTCGTACCGTTCATCATCCGGACTGCTCAGTACAAACATGGAAACTTGCTGCAGGTGTCAGATACCTACATGGAGGACCTGAGGCAAATTTCACGACATTTTGGTACAGTGAAAACCGTAAATAGAATATAGTTCGCCTCTGCCAGGGGAACAAATCAGGGCAACTCGGTCTCGTGGGTTACTGTGTCGCGGGTATATATCGAGATACGGAGAGCAGTTGATATCACGCTATTCATCGGTCTCTGAGTCATCACTTCCACATCACAGAAACTATAAAATTAATTCGTCTCTATGATAGGAGCAATGCTACCAACGCCATTAAAAGTTGCGCTTCATTTTCAGTCCATAGGGAACTGACCAATGGTGCATTGTCTCTCTCGTTCCATTAATACCGACGCTGTAGGGGCTCATAATACGTATGTTGCCCCATAATAATGTGCCAGACGCTTTTCTCACCACATTTATACATTTACTACTTGCTTAAACGTTTCGCACTTTCTTTCACGTACTTGCCGTCTACTAAATTTTGTAGTTGTATATCGCTACCAACGCATTCCGTCATTTTGTCGTTTCCAGCATTTTCTATGGAGTCGTGAGAGTTCGACTATTATTATGTCACTTGCTACGACATGCTTACTTAATTAAGTGGTGACTCATTGTTCATTTACTTTGACCTTTTTTAAGACATCTTCAAGTATTAAACATGGACATGCGATTGTCTTCATTTCTAAGGAAATATTGTGTGGTACGTCGCCTAAGTATGATGAACGTGTATGTGATGTTTTAAAGTTTTCTTCTTCTCATCCTGAAGACTGGTTAGACCAAAGACTGTGTTCACCCGTACATTTTCTATAAATTACCTTTCATTTTGGGTAAAGAAGTCTCCATGTCATATTTTAATTACACTCCTGTAGCGCCGAAATTACGCATTTGCGGCTCTTACTTGCGGCACTCAAATTCCTACGATTCGTACTGTCTTTCCGCCCTGCACTTTTGGTCAAATTGTTTTTCCGTACCCTGTATAACATTCCTGGATGGCAAACGTCGCTCAGCCTGCACCGTTTAAATTATTCACTTTTTACAGACGCTACACATATCTCACTGAATGACACCCAGCCAGGTTGACCGCCTATATTCCGCCACGTCACTGGAAAGCCAGCACGCGACCCACAAAATCACCAAACCAGCACCACATTCGCATGGTGACACCGTACTGATTGTAAGCACACTCAGACATTAATCGCAAACGCAGATCGTAGTATGCAGAAGCCGAGTTTATCTTTCCGTTAATTCTGCGTCTGCTGCAGACCACAGAGCTCTGTCGGTTCATCAGCGGTCGATTGTTGGTGTTGGCGCCACGGAATGATGGCAGTTAGATTCAGGCTTTCTCCGCAGTAACTGGGATTCTATTAAAGAAATCAAAACAGGAAGGAGTAACGAAAGCGGCAACTGGCAGTCAAACAGTACGTTTCTGTTAATTTAATGCGATGACAATTTTGAACGATAATGTTCGTGATGCGATTGAGTTACCAGCAATCACAGAAACCCAGGTTTTATGCTGCGTCCACCACAGACAAACACACTCAAGATATCGTCCCTGCCACGTTCCTACGAACTACGCACAACTGAGCCTGTAATTCATGACGAAGTTGACTATTAATTTTACTAGTCTCGTATTTTTCTTAGGTAAAGAATGAGGAAAATGCTCACACGTGATAGAAGTGTTACGTCTATCATGCAATCGTGGAGGAGACAGTTGCTCCAGCCAGAGCAGAAATGCCCTTCATGTCATTTATATTTTTCTTTATAAACTGAACATTTAGTAACAGGGTGAGCCGAATTACATACTGCATAGTGTGAATAAATGTTTCAATTTTTTGAGCAACCGTGCTAAATAAGAACAAAATACTAAGACTTGGCTACAGATGTCCGCCATCATAGAGCTGCAGTGTCAGCTGAGTCGTTCTGAAGTCTTAATGGCGGCCACAGCGGCTGAGGCCGCCACGTCGCACCCCTGTCTCCGTACACCACGCGCGACGTGTCTCGCTGTATCCAATCATTTATTTATCTTTATCGAGCATTTCGATAGTTTCTCTCCCTTGTTCCCGACTTTCCTCATTCTACACTCAGTAAACGTCAATCATTTTTGCTTGTACATTTCAAAGTTGCCCCACTATTACCGGGTACATCTTTAGTAGTATTAGGCGCATAACATATCTTTATAATTCATATGCAAATTCCGATCTTCCACGAAAAAGACACATGTCAATCCGTGTAGCTGGTTAAGAGAAACATTGGAGTCTCTCCCTACTCAAGCCAGCGAACTAATGTCCAAAACTGTGAGCACAGCATAATGCTGCATCTGCCGCCAGTCGTCAGACGCATTCCAGTATCCTGTCCCACTCACTGACCAGTTACGCCGATTTTAATCTGTCACACGGTGCCATATCGCCGCCCACAGATTGCTGGATGCTCTTCCTATCTATCAGAACTTGTCCGGCCTTTGCCTCCCGCTACTGTTGATGTTCAGATTTTCCGTTTCAAGATCCGCCAGGTAGTCCGTCGCACTCGACACCTGATTCGCGACCGCTTTCTCTGAAGACTGCCGCCGGTTGTTACTTTAGCTCTTTCTCCATTCAGATGATGTATCTTCCAGCGCCGCACCTAACTGCTTATGTCTCTTGTTCTCCATGCCAGGAATTGTGCCCTGTCACTGAAGAACTAAAGAGAAATTAAGGCCACGTATTATATTAAGTAGTTGAAAAGTACGCTTCGCAGGGAATATACTTGCACCTGACTTTGAAATCAATTTTTTTCCTCTCACGAAAAAAGAAAAGATGTTCCTGTTAGTGTTGGAACGTGACGAAAAAAAACCTTATTTATTTCCATTTTTTTCATAGGACATAGAAAATATAAACTTATTTCATGTTTTAATATGCTACCACTTATTTGAAAGCGCTGACCAACGCCTCGCTCGAGAACGAAAACCATCTAGAATTTATTCTACACCGCCTGACAGCGTTATACGATATTCTCTGGGGCTGTGTGGCGGCGGATTTGGAATCGCTGCCGCCTGTTTTTCTGATGTGGCAGTCTCGTCCGCTCACAGTCATCACATTTTACTTTCTGTCATACAAACACGCTACAGCCTTCCCTCGTTGCCCAGAAGAGATTTCGATGTACAGATGTTCTGTTTTTATTTCTTGAAAGTGCGTGAATCGCACCCCAACCAGCGGTATCGAAAGACACGTTCTGATGGCGACCCGTGTTGCAGAATAAGTCAACTGCGAAAGGAGTTACAGAGGACGCAGTGTAGTCGATGGCCGACAGATGGCAGCATGCGACTTGCCATGTTTAGCTTTGATATACCGAATAAGAAGTTGGAAAGGAATAAACAGCGTGGAAAAGAGTATGTTTACGGGCGGCATTGTGTCACTCAACGATCAAGGACCTTGTATATAATAATGGACACGGAAATTCTGATATCTTGTTGCAGAAAATTATAAATGTCGAACGAAGGAGAAATGTTAGGCGTAAAAATAAAATCTTAGTTTCTCTGTGTTTCCGCTTCGAAAAAGAAACTGTATGTTAATGTTGGCTTTCATTGTGTCAAACAAACTATAAAACGTTATTTAACAGTGCTAGAGACGGCTACCGAATGTGCTTTTCATAAACCGAATCTGCCACTACCGCTGCTGGTCCGACATGTAAACGCTATCACATCGATTCCCGAAACATGGTCACCGATGCCGGATTTCGTACTGTATTTTGAAGCGAGAAAAAATACCGCAGCATTCCATTATTTTACGGTTTTAAGCACTTTAATTTTATCGAAAATTGAGACTGTGGTCAGTACCCTTGTCATGTCATGTCTGATAATGTGTAACGGTGCAGGATGTCAAAACCCCGCCCAACCGCCACTGCTTACGTTTGCATTTTTTCACACACGTCAGTGACTGACTACCAAAAGGGACGCAACCCGAACGCCTGCACGGGTTACACAAAATCGTAAAACCAGCGTCGCATTCGCATAATGACACGGTAATGACGTTGGGCATTTTTAATCGCGCGTGCAGATCGTAGAAAGACAGAGGCTGAGTCTATTTTTCCGTTAATTCTGCGTCTCCCGCGGCCCACACAGCATTGTCGCTGTCTCAGCGACTGATTGTTGCTGCTGGCGCTCCACAATGTCGGCAGTTTTAACTTTCGCGCGCATAATGGCGGTTTTATGGAGAAAATAAAAACGGAAAATGGATAGTAAGTGCACAAGCGTCAGTCAAACTTTTCATTTATCGAAGTTATAAGCGAGTAAACCTTTAAGCGATAAATAACGTCAATGGAACCCACATGACTGTATTTAATCTATATAAACCCACATTTAGAGTTAGGCCCTTCAGACATAAACTCGCAAAAGTTATCGTTGTGTCCAATCGAAATTACGCATCGTATTCTTCAATGAAAAATACCACTGACTTCCAGTAATCACTTGTGGCGTCATGCTTACATAACACTTCCACCTGCCTACAGCAAACTATTGTGTGCTATATTACACACTCTGTTCGCATTTGAAAGCATTTCAATATTTTCGCAACATTAATGGACGAGCTATAAAGATTCAACGTCTTCTTCCTTCTTACTTATCTTGTTGGCATTCACATACATAATGTGAGTGCCGAGCACCGATTTGTTCACATGGAGAGCCAATGATTTATTGCTCTGAAACAGCGGCTAAAACTCGTATGCAGACGTGGACAGTAACAATCTATCGTAATCGTCACCAGGAAATGATACGAACTGATGTAATCGACAATAATTTCCATAATCGTTCTCTTTCCAGAGCTAAATGTTTCGTAGACTCATCATCGTAATTAGTTCAGAGGTTTTCGTCTCTTCAGCAGTACATAAACGAACACTTACAAGGAGGTGAATTTTTGAAATGTCGCGAAAGCAGTACTGCGCCGAAAATTTCGTTACAACTGCGAACGGAGTGGGTCGCAGCGGCATTCTGGATACAAATGCTTTCGGCGCGTTAGATTTGAATAAGAAATCAAGATTCGGACGAATCTCTCCATTGCCTCTCTCTGCACCAGCCGGCTGCAGCCGTGCTGTCAAAGAAGGCGTCGATGTCTGCCACGCTGCTTCCCTCCCCCCCCCCCCCCCCCCATGCTCGAATTGCAACCAAGTCGGGGAAATCCTCTGCAGCCCCTCAAGGAAAGGCTGTAGCCGCGGTGCCGGTGCAAGTATCTGCTCTACGTTCCCGTCTCTTGCGGCCTGCCTTTCCACGGAACTGATGTACCTTGGTTTTACCTCAGTATAAATAACGCAACTAATTTTACCTAAAATACTACAGCGAATATTTACATTTATTGCTAACTGTTTTATCGCATTATCGTCCAAAGCATATTCAGGTTTCGTAATACCCTCCCTGTTTTCACACGTGTTTTTGGCCGTGGGCAAGCAAATTGCACCATTAGCAGAGCAGGAAACTCACCACCGTAAAACCAGAGACGAATTTGCTTACGTGGAAAGGTGCCTATGACATTATGTATTCTGGAACCGACACAGCTTGGTCTGTTATTGGCCACGCTAAGAAAATACATTCGGCACTCGAAAAGTTCCGTCGTTTTAGGAAGTTAAGGAATTTCAAGAGCATACTTTTTGTTTGTCTCTAGCTTTAGTTCACTCTAGAAACATCTGAGTGGTGTGTACGTAACCGTTTGCAACTCTGTCGCTTACATGTATTTATTCAGGCCTTACTTGTGTTGTAAGGGCTGGCTGCTTTACATGTTTTCCCTGATGCATGATTTTCTGAAGAGGTTGAGTACGACACTTTTTTTTCTAGTGCATGTGTTAACCCTCTTTGAAAGCGTGCAAATGGCGGATGTCTGGTCGATCGTTTTTAAGTCACCGGGCTACAAGCGCAAACCTTATACTCCTTATGGTTTCAAAATTCTAACGTAGTCTGTTTCACATTCTTGGTATATATTAAAACAATTCCGCAATGTTTTTTTGAAAAACCACGAAAATAAAAGTTGTCATTATGTATACCCTCTTGTTAAACGTGCCATTCGTCGTGTTTCAACAGACGGCGTCGCAGAGCTGTACCACACATCTGTGCGATTTGTATTCCTAGATACTCTCTCGAAGTCATTCATTGCCCAATATGGGACAAACACGTCTGCGGGACATTTGCGATGATAGAATCGTTCTCTAGTATTCGAATCTTCGATTTCTCCGTAATATACTTACATTAGGAAGCGTATCTGGTACCCAGTCCGTTTCTGTGAACGTCAAATAGTAGACATCTTCAACTTTTGTAGTCCTGTCTTCCTCAGTTGCGTGTAATATTACGGTATATTGATAATTTTTACTTATGGACCGTCTGACAGTCGGCAACAGAAACCAAAACATTGCATTGAAACAAGCGTTCAGTTCATAGTGCTGTGGAATGTGGGAAAAAACCGCAAATTCGCATTCATAAGAAGAAGAACACCGAAAATGCAACAGGAGCGTAATATGTAAGAAATTGTCCACGCAACCTGCCACTGATGATGTCTTGCAGAAAATAAAGGCGAAACGCGTATGGCACTAAAATTGTGTTTTATTCAGTTGCTGTCAGACGGTCGATAAGTGAAAATTATCAATATACCGTCAAATAGTAGGACTGCCAATAGCAGTTCTGTCTTATCACGCAAACACTGCGATATGGATCCTGGAAATGTGCTAATAGCCACAGCCAGCCTCTCGCTCAGTGGCGAGGGCCACGGCAAACAGTGGCCGGAGACAAGACACCCCCTGACGCTGTGCACAGCGGTCTGAATGGGTCTTCAGTCTTTGAGTAGTTTTGCCGCCGTGCGTAAACGCCAAACGCTCTTCGGTGAAATGTGTTTGCAGCAGTGCCCATCTCGCGCTTCTTTCCGCAACGAGCGTAATCCTGATTGTTTAATAAATCAGCTGCGTGCGCTTCAGTGGCCGTGCACGAGGCTTTTGGACATCCCTTTACGTGCAGTCTGCTCCTCAGCTTCCCCCATATCACGACTCCACTGGCGTCTTCCAGGATTCCGTACTCTCCACTACTTGTTAACGTTTCCTCTTCATATTACACATAATGACAAGTTCGCTTCGTCAAGGGCAGCTCCATTGCAGAGAGATGCGTGTACAAATTATGAAGCTCTGGACATCGACGTTTGTTCATCCTATCAAAGCCGATTAATGTTTAACATGCAACCTCATCATTAGAGAAAAATGGTTTCCGAAATTTTCCTCACCTGACTGCTGTTTCCCGTGTAGTCGTCGTCTCTGTCGTACCGTTCATCTTGACTGCCCAATACAAACATGGAAAATCGCAGCAGGTGTCAGATACCTTGACGGAGGACTAGAGGCAAAATTCACCACGTTTGAGTACAGTCAAAAACGTAAATAAATTGAATGTGGTTTGCCTCTGATCAGAAGAAGAAATGAGGGCTACTTGGTTCCATAGGTTAACGTGTGGGGGGAGTTGATATGACGGTATTCATCGGTCTCTGTCATCACTTCCACGTCACAGAAGCTGTAAAAATACTGTACTTACGACGATAGGAGCAATGGGACCAACACAGTTAAAAATCGTGTTTAATTTTCAGTGCTTTGGGAACTGACCACCGGTGCACTGTCTCTCGTTTCGTGAATACCGATGCTGCAGGGGCTCATATGTTGCTCCACAGTAACGTGACGGAGGCTATTGTGATGACATTTGTAGATTCACTACTTCAGTCGAGGACTTTTTGCGACCAAGAAACGTATCTTACAGTCTAGCGCCTTGGTTAAACGTATCGCACTTTTTCTAATAAATTTTAAAGTTATCTACCAGTACCAACGCATTCCGTCATTTTGCCGTTTCCAGCACTTTCTATGGACTCCTGAGAAGTTGACCATCATTCTGCCTCGTCTTGTCTCACATGTACAGTGTGTGAAAAAAAAAAAAAAAACAGTCTGACCCAAAGTGTAGGGCAGAAAGACAGCATTGAAAAAACCAATCCGAGTATAGGAACTAGAGATCGCTGTTGAATATTTATAGCGCTATGCCAGCATAAAAACGGTGGGCAGTTTGAACATTTGCTGCGACATACTTAACACTAAGTAAGTGGTGGATCACGTTTCCTTTACTTTGCCCTTTTGAAGACATCTTGAAATATAAAACATGCACATGTGATTGTCTAAAGAAGTGTTGTGTGGAACGTCGGCTAAGTATTATACACGTGTATGTGATGCTTTGAGTTTTCCTTGTTACCTTCCTGAGACTGGTTCGTCCATAGATTGTGGTTACACTTACATTTTCTATGAATTGTCTTTCATTTTGAGTAAAGACGTCCACATGTCAGATTTCAATTACGTTCCTGTGGCGCCGAAAATACAAATTTGCGACCCCGAGTTGTACTCACTATGTTTCACACTGTCTTTGCGCGCTACACTTTTGGTCAAATCGTTTCTCCGGTCCCTGTATAACGATGCAGGATGGCGAAACCAGCACTGCTTAATTTGTTCACTTTTAACGTACGCTACACATACTTCACTGAATGACTCCCACCCCGGTCTTCCGCCCACATTGCGTCACGTCAGTGGAAAGCCAGCACGCGACGCACAAAATCACGAAACCAGCATCAGATCTGCATAATTACTCCGTACTGATTGTCAGCACATTTAGACGTTAGTCACAAATACATATAGTAGTAATGTAGAAGCTGGATGTATTTTTCTGTTAATTTTCCGTCTCCTGCAACCGACAGAGCTTTGTCGCTGCGTCAGAGACCGATTGTTGCTGCCAGCACCGCGGAATGTTGGCAGTTTTAACTCTCCCGCGAGTAATGGCGGTTTTGTGAAAGAAGCGAAAACGGGAGAAAAATTCAGATGCAAGTGTTCATCGTCGAAATGAGAGTGAATCCCTACACGACGCATGTCTACCCACAGCAAGAACTCGAGTAGGTGTGTGTCCTTCCCCACATGTGAATCACAGCCGTAGTCGCTGGCCAGTTGTACCACTGTAACGCATCTGGACTGTGCTGTTTCGCATTCCGCACATTCGTGGATGGCCTCCTGTCACAGCTGCCTCCAGCTGATTTTACCCTACACTCCCGAGAAGGAGGCGATTGAGTGAAAAAATCTCCCGGTAAACATGTAAAGAAAACCGTAAAAAAAGCACCGTCAAAACGTTTCTATCCAAGCCAAATAACTCAATGATGCTGTTTTATTATGCTGACGTGGATGACACGCGTTGTGCGGAATATGCGAAGCGGTAAGAGCTGGAACGAATTTACACTCCACGGTTTTGATGACGTATAATGGATAGAAAAATTGCTCTAGAGTCAAGGCCAAGTCTTAGCCGGGTACGTAGAATTAGCGAATATGTTCTCGCCAGACATCGTTTATGATGACGTAATTAAAAAGTGGACAGCATCGTCGGCTTTGTATCGATGTGAAATTAAAACTCAGTGTGAGAGCCTGTATTACTTCCTGCCAACGTGTCCAGCTGTTCGCCTTCTGTTTCTGCAAATTGCACTCGTTAAATGGTAACAGATGAAAAAGGATTCTTCGAGGGCCTTTACACACTGCAC
Source organism: Schistocerca nitens (assembly GCF_023898315.1). Classification (NCBI taxonomy): domain Eukaryota; kingdom Metazoa; phylum Arthropoda; class Insecta; order Orthoptera; family Acrididae; genus Schistocerca; species Schistocerca nitens. The sequence goes on along the minus strand of NW_026045977.1, from coordinate 67,479 downwards.
ACGAGAGGACGACGACCACATTCAAATCAACAAGTAATTCACTGAAAAGGCAAAGAAAAGGAAAAAGCTTGCGTCAGCGGTGTTATTTCGTCGTGTAGCTGGGTAGCGCCCATCGCGAGAACGAAGGCCACCACAACTTTGGTTTACGGTGCCTGACTGCGTTATATGCTCGCCATTGGCGTATGTGAAACTGTGCACACACACCACGGTTTCATGTGTTCGGCCGAAGAGATACACATACACACGGCGCCTGCATCTATCCTTGCCGTGTTGAGGTTCGAAACCAAATACATTAGACAGTTACATTACCTGCAACTGGAATCAAGTACTGACTTCAACAACTGATCTTTTTGCATTAGTGTGACACATCTACTAATTCAGTTAACCTACTTTTGCAAACATTCGCGACGTTAATGCGGTAACTATCCTTGTTACGTTTGGCCACGTGGAACGACAGCAAACGTTTCAAACAATGTCCTGCCATCTCCTTATTTTCACAAATGGCAGGCTTACAGCAATGCGACGAATTCCTGTTCTTGTTGGACTGTGGCTCATTTAGCTGGCCGCTTCCACAGAATCGGTTGGCGGGACGCATATAGTTTTGTGGCCATTCCTGACGACTAGGTCTCATGTGTGGCATTATGCTTTAAGAAGTGACATCCGTAACGCCCTATTTTTAGACGGAATTAAAAGCTACGACTTCTGCTTGATCTAGTACAGATGCAGACACAATATCGAGATAAGAAGAGTGATGTACCAGAAAACGTTGCTTGCAGAGCAAATTCATAACACTCGGTTAGAGATTAACGTTCTGTCGTGTCAAAAATTCTGGCCATTCGTAGAGTTTTAGAAATGACGACCGACACAGCCAACATCCCTGCTTTCATCCAACGCAAGGATTTTGGGAAATGTTTGCCGCGTAGCGTGTGCTGTTGTCATGTGGGTTGAAATTCTCCCTTTTGAAAGAGTGTCCAAACATTCCTGAGTGATCCGTCAGTGGGCAAACTGTAACATCTTTTGTTTCACGCGTCTTTGTGATGGTCGGCAAGCGCGGGAGCTCACCGCTGTCAGCCCAGCCCTAGAAACGCATATGCAGATGTGTAGTCATACTGTGGAAAATTTACATATGTTCCATACACATGGCGTTCCATGATACACAACCGTGACGTTATAACATCTACACTCCCGTCCTGTTTATTACGAGAGATTGTCACAACCCACGTATGCAGCCCCTACCTTATCCTCTGTTCACCAAGATGATACGTTCAGTGTTCCAAAAGATTCCTCCGTGTTATCGTTGTAGTTGCATCTTCCTCCGCAAAGTAGTTGTGCGACATCTCACACATTCCGGCCACGTATCAAACCAATATCAGAGTTGCCTTGATGACGACAAAGAATAAATTACTCATTAATATCTGCTTCTACAAAATGCGTTGTGCACTCTCCGTCGTATTTAAATGGTCCTTACTAGAAGACTGTAGTAGAAAGTGGCGCCAGTCATACATGTACGTAATCTTTGAAAACTGTGACCCAATTATGGGAAACACAGTTGCTGTACTAGAACCACTGTGTACTACTAGAAGTTTTAATTTGTCATTAATACACTGACTTTGGCGTAACAAAGCGTCTGTTGTACTCAGGAGATTTGCATGAACAATGCATACTACGGCACTTCTGTTTCTTTCAGACCGATGCCTCGAGGTTAACATCGAAACTTCCAGTTGCTATTAAAGTTTTGGAGCCAGTGAAGATGTGGTTTCGGAGGAAGTATTTTGCTGCTTTCAGTTTAGTCAGTATTGGTAACATTTGAAGCTACTTTGTCTTCTGGTCAGAAGAAACTGATAGCACCTCTTGGTTCCGGCAGATTATACTTTACCGTTCCTGCACGTACAACCACCACGTCACACAGTGTGTGTTATTCTTGTGCCGTAGCTTTATAGTGAGAGCAGAAAGGAAAAAAAAAGACGGCTGATATCAGTATATTTAACGAAGTCATTCATTTCTGTGTACGTTATTCACCTCTCGCAGTGTGCCCTGCTCTGTTTGGGAAAGGAGGAAGCGTTGGTAGCAAACTTTTGTCAACGGCTGAATCTGGAGGTCGTCCGTACTAGTGAGGCGATGAAGGTATTTGCGAACTAGGGGTAAATCTGTTTAATTTTTTTTTATCTCATAGGTGAATAGACTGAAACAGCATAGTGTGGTCTCCCCTAATCCACAGAAGATACGATAAGAAATGTTACGTTCTTCCGATTAATCTACAGCTAAGAATTACCTTCAACTTCTCATCGTAATCGCAGTTCCTTCCAGTTCACCGCCCTGTAATTCGTCAGAATCAGATAAACTGACAATTCAAATGACGCAGTGTTTACAATAAACTGTTGCGAAAACAGCTGTGCACCTAAAATTCCGTTACAACGGGGAACGGAGTCGCTCGCGACGGCATTCTTGCGTCAGACGCTGTCCGTGCTCTTGTCGAGCTAAACTTTTGTATCTGCTCAGGATTACTTTAGAAAGATTCATCTCCTGTCGTCGTGCTGCCAGACGAGGTGTCGACGTCTGCGACGCTGCTCCCCCACGTCCGGACGCAAATTATTCGACCAACTGCCCCGTAGAATAGCCGCTGCACAGATTGAATTTTTTTTGGGGAAATCTGATTTTTGCGGCATCTCTGACGACAGAAAAATGTGAAGCCCTTTTCTTATACAAAAGATTGTCTGTAATCCTATATTTTTTGTTGGTAACAGTACTCTAAATATTTTTACGTAAAACGCTAGGCAAAGTATTACACTTAGATGAGGCAAGTGGCAAACGAGGGGAAATGTTAGAAATATGGCGCGCTTCCCAGAATTGACTGTCCCCTTCGCTTCAGTTGTGTTACACATATTCAGGTCTAGGGAGGGCGTCTCTTGCTGATACACTACGGAGACGTCGCAACATCGACACTCGCGAGTCATTCATTAGCGACGATCCTGCACTGGCAAGCACGCCACGCCTGTAATCTAGTGACCCTGGCCTCACATTACTTAAGTAGTGAAGAAACAATTCTTTTCCATTTCAATGTGTCTCATTTTTGCTCTACTATACGCTTAATACACCTTGAAAACGTAAACGGCGGACATCATTCCGACTGGTTTCAACTCTGCTAGCTACAGCTGCCAACTAATATAATTATTAATCGCTCTGTCTGGTGATTGTGCAAAAGGATCGCGCGAGCCGTGTAGACGACATGTTTACATCGCTGTGACATCTTCTTCCCGGAAGTGGTGCTGTGGTCTCTTGTACATTCCGGTCGTGTATAAAAACAGGCCAGTACTCGTCTTCTTGACAATGTGGGAACACGTAAAGTTATCCTTTTTGTAACCTGTTGTCAAGTATGCTGTCCAGTCTCTATCGTTTTTGAATAGTGGGTACCACAAAGCCGTAAAAGAAATAAGTGCGCAACCTGTATCTACACTTAGTTCACAACCGTGCACCAGTAAACGTAACTTTTGTCGCTCAATACAGCACCTTCCAACGCTTTAACGGACGTGGATACTTTTGAACACCCGTCTATGTGCAACCTCCTCCTGCTCCCCATGTTTTCACTGGCGTCCGTAGCAAGTCCGTACCCTCCACCATTTGTTAATGTCTCCTCTCGATATTAGGGAAACACCGAAAAGTTCGCTGTACCGAGGATAGTTGCATTGCAGAGGCTATGAGCGTAAATGTTATGAAGCTCGCAAAATAGAGGCTTCTTCGGACTAACGTTTCATATGCAAACATGACTAGAGAAAAGCAGTTGCCCAAAGTTTCGTCTTGTGAATGTTGTGTCCCGTGTAAACGTCATATCTGTCGTACCGTCCACCTTACCTGCTCAGTAACCAGGCTAGATGTTAAATCACAGAAAATATTAAATTCAGGTCGAGGTCTACGTGGTTCCATAGGTTGTTGTCCACATGTTTCAGATGTTTATTGAAATACAAAGAGAAGTTAATATCGCCGTATTCGACAGCCTCTGAGTCATCAATACCGAATCACAGACTATAAACAAGAGTACCGCCGTTACTCACGATGATGGTAACAATGTGACCAACGCAGTTAAAAATTTTGCTTCGTTTTCAATGCTTTGGCAGTTGACCGACGGTGCATAGTCTTTACTTTCATTAATATTGACTCTGTGCGGTCTCTCGTGTTGCCCCATAATAGCGTGACTGATACGCTTGTCACGACACTTGTACATTTACTACTATACCTGAGGACATTTAGTAATCAAGAAACGTATTTCACATCCATTTCCTTAGCGCCTTTGTTAAACGTATCATAGTTATCATCCACTGAATTTTAAAGTTACAAATTGCTACCAACGCATTCCGTTAATTTGCCATTTTCCACACTTTCCATCAAAGATTAAGTGTACTGGACTCTAGAGAATTCGACCAACCCTCTGTCACGCCTAGTCTGGCATATGCAGGGTGCGGAAACACAATTTGACCAAAAGTGTAGGGCACAAGGACGGCATCAAATGAAAGAATCTCAATACAGAAGCCAGAGGCCGCACGTGAATATTTAAGGCGCTATGTCAGCATGACAACGGTGGTCGGTTTCAACATCTGCTACAGATAATTGTGTTAATTAAGTGGCTGCTTATCCGTCATTCATTTTGGCTATTTTATGAGATATTGAAAAATGAAACATGGTGCGTCAGCCAAGTCCGATACACGTGTGATACTTTAAATTTATCCTGTTCTTCAAATATTCTGTTTACGTATACACGTTCTGCAAATGCAGATCGTAGTAATATAGAAGGCGAGTTTATCTCTCCGTTAATTCTCCATCTCTCGCAGACCACAGAGCTCTGTCGGTGCATCAGCGGTCGATTGTTGCTGTAGGCGCCACGGAAAGATGGCAGTTAGATTCTGACTTTCTCTAGAGCAACTGCGATTCTATTAAAGAAATGAAAACAGAAAGAAATAACGAACGCGGCAGCTAACAGTCAGACAGCACTTTTCTTTTAGTTTAATGCGACGACAATTTTATAAGATAAAGAGTTTTATCTATTAAAAAAATCAAAGTTTAAAGTTACGCTCGCAACGGACAAACTCACTAAAAGTTATCGTCTTTGCCGCATTTCATTTTACACACAACTGAATCAGACTATTTCTTAAGAGCTACACATAATTAAGCCCGTAATTCATGACGAAGTTGACTGTTACTATTCCTACTGTTGTATCCTCCTTACGTAACGAACGAGCAAAACGCTCACATGAGATAGTAGTCTTGTAAAATATGGCGTTTCAGTCTTCGATCGCTATTCTTTATTTTCAATTACCGGTTTCGGGCTAGCTGCCCATCTTCAGATCATATGTTGTAGTTACAGAGTAACTTGTCCGTACAGAACACACAGTTCACTGTCATAAGTAAAGTAAATTTACTTTACTTATGACAGTGAACTGTGTGTTCTGTACGGACAAGTTACTCTGTAACTACAACATATGATCTGAAGATGGGCAGCTAGCCCGAAACCGGTAATTGAAAATAAAGAATAGCGATCGAAGACTGAAACGCCATATTTTACTTAATGAACGATCGCGGAATTCCCAGTGAGACAACCATGTCTTGTTTTGATAGTAGTCTTGTGTCTAGCACGCTATCGCCCAGGAAACAATACCTCCAGCCAGAGCATTTCCTGTTGCCACACATGAATGATTTTGTCATTACCTCTACATGTAATTCATGTGACCTTCCAAACTGAATTACGTGAATGAATGCAGCAGTTTTCTCGGAAACAACGATAAACAAGCAAAAAAATAGAAAGACTTGGCTACAGATGTCTGTCATCACAGGGCTGTCGTGACAGCCGAGTCCTCCGTGACGTCTTAATGGTGACGACAGCGGCTGAGGGGCGTTTAGAGACGGCAGCAGACCACACTGACGTGTGACGTCACTTGGCAACCAAGTCTTCTTGTATCCGCTGCAATCAATCATTTATTTTTATCGATCATCTCATAGGTATACATTTTCGGTAAATTAACCATCATTTGGTTCCAAGATGCCCGTGTGGGAGATTTTAATTACGTTCCGGTACTGCCGAAAATATGCAATTGCGACGCCTAAATACTATTCTCAAATTTTTGTGTTTCATGCAGCGTTTCCGGCACTTATGCAGTTTAGCAGGTACGGAAAAAATTTTTCATTTTTTTCCAAAATTTGATCGATTATAGTCAAATGTGATACGCTGATTACGAATACGATATTTATTTTCGCCCCAGTCAATTATTTACATCAAAAAAATAGTTTTACATTTTTTTAAATTTTTTTTTTATTTTTCAATATTTTGTCGATTACAGTATACGTTCATTTTAACGGAACGGTAGGTACGTATTTTTACTAATTAGCCACAATCAAACGCCAGTGCAAAATTAACAAACTTTTAATAAACTCCCCCCACTGTATATTTACACATCTGTAGCGTAGCCCACTTGAGGTTAGGTTGGGAGTTTTTTTTTTGGAATGCGGCCGCGGCAGCGGCCGCCTATGATTCGAAAATATTGAACTGTTGGCAACTGCATGTAAACATTATATATGCCAAGTATGAAACGATTTGGATGACTAAAAAATGAAAAATTTTTTCCGTACCTGCTAAACTGCATAAGTGCCGCGTTTCCGGGCTGCACTTTTCATCATATATTTTCTATGTACTCTGTACAACGATGCGGGATGGCAAACTTCGCTGAATCAGCACTGATTAAATTTTTAATTTTTTACGCACACTGCACATGTGTCATTCAATGACTCCCACGCCGATCGTCCACCTATATTTTGCTACGTCACTGGAACGCTAGCACGCGACACACAAGCCGTGAAGCCAGCATCAGATACTCATAATTACACTGTACAGAGTGTGAGTAAATTTAAAAGTTAATCACAAATGTAGACAGTAGTAATGCAGAAGCTGAATTTCTTTCTCTGCTAGTCTTCCTTTCTCCTGCAACCGACAGAGCTTTGTCGTTGCCTCAGTAACTGATTGTTGCTGCTACCACGAGGATCGGTGTAAAATTTAGCTCTCCCGCGAGTAGTGGCGGTTTTCTGAGATAAACGAAAACGGGAGGAAAATATATATCCAAGTGTTCGTCATCGAAACGATAGTGAATCCCTAATTGCCACAGCGACTTAATTTTTAATATTTAGGAACAGCAGAATCTTGCGTTGCCCGCCAATTGCGAGATGCGTGTCCATTCCCACACGTGAATCACACTCCTAGTCGCTGGCAGTTGTACCTTTGTAATGCATTCGGAGTGTGCTGTTTCGCACTCCGCACCTACATGGATAGCCTTCTGTCTCAGCTGCCTCTAGCTGATCTTACCCTACACTCCTGAGAAGGAGGAGATTCTTGAGTAAATCTTCCTGAAACACGTATACTAATCGTCAAAAAATACCGTCGAAACATATTTATCCAAGCCAATCACCGCATGTGATACTTTTATTATGCTCACTTGCGTGACGTGCGTTGTGCGGAGTATGCGTAGCGGTAAGGGACGGAGCTCCACGGTTTTGAAGACGTATGATGGCTAGAAAAATTCCTGTCGGGTCAAGACGAAACCTTAAACACGTACATAGGATTATCAGATATGTAGTCACCACCCATCGATTGTCAAGACAAAATAAAGAAGTTGACAGCGACGTGTGTTTCGTATCGACGCGGATTATAATCGAGTGTCAGAACGTGTTTTACTTCGTACAATGTGTCCAAACGTTGTCCTTCCGTTTCTACACATTGCGTTCGTATCTGGTAACGGATAAGATAAAAGATCTATCGTCGGCTTTTACACACTGCATATGTGAAGACGAGAACCGCAGTGAAGGTCACAACTAATTTACTGGAAAGGCGATAAAAACAAAAAACAAAAAATCTTCTGTCCGCGATATTACTCTGTCATGTCGCCGGAGAGCAATGATCGCGAGAACGAAAGTCATCAAAGCTTTATTTTACGGTGCTTGACTGCGTTATACGCTGCTCTTCGGCGCATGCGGACACACACCACGTTTCTAAACGGTTCAAATGGCTCTGAGCACTATGGAACTCAACTGCTGAGGTCATCAGTCCCCTAGAACTTAGAACTACTTAAACCTAACCAACCTAAGGACATCACACACATCCATGCCCGAGGCAGGATTCGAACCTGCGACCGTAGCGCTCGTGCGGTTCCAGACTGTAGCGCCTAGAACCGCTCGGTCACTTCGGCTTGTATTTGAGACGGTCTGCAAGCACTTGTATAGTAAGCAGTGCTGATAATTCACTGCCGTCCACCCAGCCCGGGAAACGCATAATAAGCAGATGTAGACACCTAATTTGGAAAGTGGACGCACATTCTGTACCCATCGCGGCAGGCCTCGTTACGTGGTACACAACCGTGACGTCACAACACGGACACACTCGCCCTGTTTATTACGGCCGACTCTGCAGCGCCACACGTGCAGCCCCTGCCTTCCACAGAACTCGGCCTTACAGTCTTCTCACTAAGACGATGCGTTTAGTATTGCAAAAGATTTGTCCTATTATGAAGTTTCAGCATCTAAATGGTGTTCTGCTACTGCTTTAATATACTGTCAAAACATATAAATGGCGTACATCTAATCGATCGCTACGAAAACAGGGATTACAAGTTCCAAACGCACAAATTTCCGATGCTTTGTTTTCTGCATCGACAATCGAATCGCACAGCCTTTGTTGCCAAGAGTTTTCGTTGCAGTTTGCTTCTTCCTCTGCGAAGTAGTACTGTGATTTCTTACACATTCCAGCCACGTATCAGCTCAGTATGAAAGTTGCCTTGATGACAATAGAGAAGAAATTTATCATTTCAAGGTTATCGTACGATGTTTGGTGTCCGCTCCTCGACGTGTCCGAAAAGTCCATACTACTAGGAATCTGTATTTTTCCTTTGTTTCCTTCACTGCTTGCCCAATATACAGATTGAATAACACCGGGGAGAGGTTACAACCCTGTCTCACTCCCTTCACATCCACTGCTTCCCTTTGAGGCCCCTCGACTGTTATAACTGCCATCTGGTTTCTGTACAAATTGTAAATAGCCTTTCGCTCCCTGTATTCTACCCCAGCCACTCTTCTATACACAGTTAAGCCGAATACATTTTTCCGTCAGTTCTCCGTCCCTGCGGCCGGCAGAGCTTTGCCACTGCCTCAGCTGCTGACTGTCGCTGCTGGCGCTCCGAAATGTCGGCAGTTCCACTCCCTCGCGAGTGACGGCGGTTTCCTGGCCTAAAGGAAAGCGGGAAAAGTTTTTCGAATATGCCCACAGAAGAGCGTCGCGTCGCCTGCCATTCACGAGATGCGTAACCATTCCCACATGTCATAATCACACTCCTAGTCGCTGGCCAGTTGCACTGTTTTAATGCATCCGGAGTCCGCCCCAGTAGCTGAGTGGTCAGCGTGACGGATTGCCGTCCTCTGGGCCCGGGTTCGATTCCCGGCTGGGTCGGAGATTTTCTCCGCTCCGGGACTGGGTGTTGTGTTGTGTTCATCATCATTTCATCCCCATCCGGCGTGCAGGTCGCCCAATGTGGCGCCGAATGTAATAAGACCTGCGATATGGCGGCCGGACCTGCCCCGCGAGGGGCCTCCCGGCCAATGACGCCAAACGCTCATTTCATTTCCAATGCATCCGGACATTGCTATTTCGCAGTCCGCACATTCATGGGGGGCCTTCTGTTACAGCTGCCTCCAGCTGATGGTATCCTAAACTTGTGAGGAGGAGGGCGAGGAGGTTTTTTGAGAAAAACTTCGAGAAAACACGGATGGAAATCGTCAAAAAAACCGTCAAAACATATTTATCCGTGCCAGGTAACGCATTTGATTCTGCTTTATTATGCTGACCTGGATGACACGCGATGCGTGGTAAGAGGCGTAACGTATTTTTACGCTCCAAGATTATGAAGACTTGCAACGGCTAGAAAGAAACGTCTTGGGTCAAGGCGAAATCTTATTTATGTATTATCAACGTGTATTTTGTCAACAGGCATCGATTGTGAAAATGTAATAAAAGCAGTCGACAATATCATCTGTTTTGTGCCGATGCGGAGAAACTGTTTCCTTCCTTGGGGCAATGTGTCCAGCAGTTGCTTCTCTGCTTATACATGTTCCACCAGTAACTGGCAACTGAAAAAAAAGATCTATCCAGGAACTTCACACACTGCATCTATGAGAAAAAAGATCACGTTCAAGACAAACGGCGGTAGAAAATTAGAATAAAAACTTTGTGTCATCCATATTCTTTTGTCCTTTTGCTGGGCAGAGCCGGTCGCGTGATCGAACCCCACCAAAGCTTCATTCACGGTGCCTGAATGCGTTATTTGCCGCTCGTTGGCCAGTGTGAAACTTTGGACTCGCACTATTTTCCGTACCTTCGGCCGACCTCGAAATTCTGCCGTAGTGTCCTTCATATTCCTGCCATTTATTAAAGCACTCTGACATTTTTTTTTGTTATCACGTGAAACAAAAGTTACCATTTTGATTTCCTCTTATTGAATTAGCTGTCCCTCGTGTCGCATCGCAGAGTTGTCCCACAAGTCAGTGCGATTTGTATATCTATGTACTCTTTCTAAATCATTCCCCAGTGTGGGACAAGCACATCTGCGAGAAATTTGTTATCATACAATTATTATCTACTGTTTGAATCTCTGATTTGTTGGTAATATACATATTTAGGGATGTGCGTGACGTCTTCAAATCGTCTCTTTGACAGTAAAATAGTAGGACTGTTAATACATTCCACATAGGGCCGTCATTGCAAATCGATCTGCCAACAGCAGTTCTGCCTTATCACGGAAACACTGCAATATCGATGCTGCAAATGTCCTTATAACCACAGCCAACCTCCCGCTTAGGGGCATAGGCTCCATCACACGACACTGATTGATTACTCCATCACAAGTTTTCTGGCCATCCCTAAGCGCCTAATCTTTTCAGGTGCAAAACCCTTCCACCAGTGCCCGCCTCGCATTTCTTTCGACAACGAGCGTAATCCTGGTCGGTTACAGAGGAGCCGCTAACGATGTAGTGGGCCTGGATAAGACTTTCGAACATCCCCTTACGTCTGACCTCATCATATTCTTCCAACTTATATTTTCACTGGCGTCCGTAAGGGATTCGTTCTCTACATTACTTGTTGACCTCTTCGTTTCGCAACACGAAAACACCACCAAGTTCGTCTCATTGTCCATATTTTGCTCAGCGGAGACCATGGGTCTGAAACGTATGAATCTTGGAACGTACCGCAGGCGTTCGTTCCGGCTAGTAGAATCGGTTAAGGTTTAACATGTAAACATGACTACAGAAAAGTGGTTTCCGAAATTTTGGTCATCCCAATGTTGTGTCCCGCGTGGTCGCCGTCTGTGTCGCGCCGTTCGTCTTGACTGCTCAGTACAAACATGGAAACTCGCAGCAGGTATCCGATTCTGTTAGCCCACCTTGATGCAGGGCTAGAAGCAATATTCACCACATTTCAGTATAATCAAGACAGTTAATAAGTAGAATGGTGTTTGCCTCTGGTCGGGAGAAGGAGTAGGGGCTACTTGGTTCCATAGAGTATCGTGTTTGTGTCGTAGACATATAGCGAACTAAGAAACAGTAATCAATTTCACTGTATTCATGCTGCTCCGAAACATTACTTCAACATCATAGACGGTATAAATGTATTTCGTCTTTAATTTTAAACGCTTTGGCAACCGACCACCGGTGCTTGCTTTCACTAATACCTGTTCTGTGGGGCCTCACACGTTGCCCTACAATAGCGTGACAGACACTCTTGTCCGACATTTCTGCGTCCACCACTCTACTAGAGGACTTTTTGTAATCAAGAAACGTATTTCACGTCTAATTCAGTAGTGCTTCGTTATAAGTGTCACATTTCCTTTTAACTAGTTACTGTCTACTGAATTTTAAAGTTACTAGTCGCCACCAACGTATTCCCGCCATTTTGCCGTTCTTAGCACTTTCTACCAAAGATTAAGTGTACTGGACTCGTGAGAATTCGAACAACAGAGTGTAATGCATCGTCTGGCATACACAGGGCGCGGAAAACCAGTCTGACGAAGACAGTATCAAATGAAGGAATCTGAGTATAGAAAATACAGGTCGCAATTAAATCTTTGAACCACTATGCCAGCATGAAAACGGTGGTCAGTTTGAACATTTTCTATACATACTCATGTTAAGTAAGTGGTGCCTCATTTTTCACTAATTTTGACCTTTTTGAGATATATTCAAACAAGAAACATGGACATGTGAGTGTCCTCATTCCTGAAGAAGTACTAGACGTGTTAGTAATGTTTTAAATTTATCTTGTTCCCATAGTGACGACTGGTTAGTCCGAACGTTCTGTTTACGTATACATTTTCTGTAAATTACCTATCATTTTGAACAAGGACCTCCGTATGTCAGATTTCAATTACGTTCCCGTAGCACTGAAAATATGAATTTACGACTTTTAGTTCCTATATACAAATTCCTATGCTACATGCTGTCCTTCCGCCCTGCAATCTTGGTCAAATGGTTTCTCCACGCCCTGTATATCGGTGCTGGATGGCAAAACTAGCTCCTACAGCTCTGTATAAGTTATTCACTTCATACGTTCGTTACACGTATGTCACTGAATGACACCCAGCCAGGTTGTCCCCCTTATGTTCCGCCACGTCTCTGGAAAGCCTGCACGCGATCCACAAAATCACGAAACCAGTTCCAGATTCGCATACTGACACTGTACTGATTGTAATCACATTCAGACATTAATCGCAAATGCAGATCATAGTAATGTAGAAGCCGAGTTTATCTTTCCGTTAATTCTCCGTCTACTGCAGTCCACAGAGCTCTGTCGTTACATCAAAGTCGATTGTTGCTGTTGGCGCCACAGAATGAAGGCAGTTACGTCCAGAGTTACTCCGCAGTAACTGGGATTCTGTTAAAGCAATGAAAACAAAGAAGTAACGGACGGGGCCACTAGGAATCAAACAGTACGTTTCTGTTAGTTGAATGCGGTGACAATTTTGAACGATGAGCTTCGTGAAGCGATTGAGTTAACAGCAATTACACAAACCCAGGTTTTAAGTTGGGCCCTCCACAGACAAACTCACTAAAGTTATCGTCCTTGCCAAGTTCCATGTCACACGCAACTAAATTACACTATTTCTTATTAACTACACATAACCGAGCCAGTAATTCATGACGAAGTTGACTATTCCTACTACCACTCTCGTATTTTTCTTAGGTAAGGAATGAGCAGAATGCTCACACGAGACAGCAGTCTTGCGTCTATCATGCAGTCATCCAGGAAATAATTCCTCCAGCCACAGCAATCCCTTTTGCGACACAGGAACGATTTTACAATTACCTGTGCATGTAATTCATATTTAACTTTATAAACTGAATATTTAGTAAAAGGGCGAACCAAATTACGTACTGCATAGTGTGAATGAATGCTGCAATTTTGGCGGCAACAAAGAACAACGAGCACAAAATACTAAGACTCGGCTACAGATGTCTGCCATCATAGAGCTGTGGTGACAGCTGAGACGTCCGTCAAGTCTTAATGGCGGCCACAGCGGCTGATGTCCGTTACAGACGTAGCGGCAGCCCACACGGACGTGTGACGTCACATGGCACCCCTGTCTCCCTGGAGCACGCGCGACGTGTTTCGCTGTATCTAATCATTTATTTATCTTTATCGAGCATATCATCACATTCGAACACCAGTATATTTTGTAGGTATCAATATAATCAATTTAAACCATCTTTATAATACTTTGTTACGACCAGAATGATTATTAACAATTTTACATTCATTTTTTGTCGGGTACTTATTCGTTAGTTCCTGTCTTTCCTCATTCTACGATGATGAGCCTACAAACCAATTAGCTTTGGAAAGAGAACGATTATGTAGATTATTGTGCCTTTTATCAGTTAATATCATTTTCCAGTGATCAATACGGTAGGTAGTTTCTGTTGGAACGAACGACGACTTTTGCGATTCGCTTTCCACGTCTGCAATCGAGTTTTAACCGCTATTTCACAGCTATAAAACGTTATCACTGCATGTTAACAAACCGGTGCTCGAAGCTCACATTACGTATGAGAATGCCGACACGATAATTAAGAAGCGATAAATCTTTATAGTTCGCCCATTACTACTGCGAAATATTGAAGTGCGTTTATGTGCGGACAGAGTGTGTAAAGTGGTACACAATCGTTTGCTGTCGAAAGGTGGAAGTGTTATGCAAGTATGACACCACAAGTCATTAGTAGAAGTCAGTAGCATTTTACATTGAAGAATACGACGCGTAATTTCGATTGGACAGAACGATACCTTTTCGAGTTTGTGTGTAGAAGACCTAACTTTAAATGCTGGTTTATATAGACTACATACAGTTAGGCATGCCCCACCGAGGTAATTTACAGTTTAAATGTTTACTCGCTTACAACTTGGATAAACGTAAAGTTTGACTGGTGATTGTGCATTTGTTATAATTATTTCCCGTTTTCATTTTCTCCATAAAACCGCCATCATTCGCGAGAATGTTATGAACTGCCGATATTGTGGAGCGCCAGCAGCAACAATCAGTCGCTGAACTAGCGACAAAGCTCTGTGGGCCGCAGGACACGGAGAATTAACGGAAAAATAAACCCTACCTTCTATATTTCTACGGTCTGCGATCGCGATTAAATGCGTTCAAAGTCAGTACCGTGTCATTGTGAATCCGACGCTGCTTTTACGATTTTGTGGAACCCGTGCTGGCGTTCGAGTGGCGTGGAGTAACATAGGCGGACATCTCTTCTACAAGTCATTCAGTGACGTATGTGAAAAAAAGCAAACGTAAGCAGTGTTGTTGGAGCGATGTTTTGTCATCCGGCACCGTTACACATGACGTGCTGCCCGCAATCTCAAGAGCTCCGCACTCATTCCTCGATAAAATGAATGTGCTTAAAACGGTAGACCGATCGCGGTGATGCACCGGTTAGCACACTGGACTCGCATTCGAGAGGACCACGGTTAAAACCCGCATGCGGCCATCCTCTTTTAGGTTTTCCGTATTTCCCTGAATCGCTTCACGTCAATGCCGAGATGGTTTCTTTGAAAGGGCACTGCCGACTTCCTTCCCTAATCCGACGACCTGGCTGTTTGGTTCCCTCCCCCGTCAAACTCACTAAAACGGTAAACAAGGTGACGATGTCTGCGACGCTGCTTCCACCATGCTTGAAACGTTATCAGGTCTCGGAGATCCTTTGTAGCTCCTCGACGCTAAAAGACAACAGCCGGCGTGGCGGTAGAAGTCGTCGCCGCACATTGTCATCTCTGCGGCCTGTCTTTTCACGGAACTGATTTCCCTTGGTTGTACCTGAATATAAATAACGTAATTAATTTTGCCTAAAACACTGCAGCGAATATTTACATTTATTACTGTTTTCTCGCATTGTCGTCCTAAACATATTCAGGTTTCGTAATATCTTCACCGTTTTCCCACGTGGTTTTTTGGCCCTCGGCAAGCAAATGCACCATTAGCAGAGCAGAAAACTCACCGCCGTCAAACCAGCATCTGAGGCGAATTTGCTAGCCTATAAAACTGTTTAATAATACTGTTTCCACGTATTCTGGAAGCGACAGAGCTTGGTCTATTATTGGCCACACTAAGACAACACATTTAGCACCCGAGCAGCTCCGTCGTTGTAGGAAGTTAAGGAATTTCGAGTGCTTACTTTTCGTCTGGCTCTGGCTTCGATACATTCTAAAAACATCTCAGCCGTTTGCATGTAACCGTTTCCAACTCTGTCGCCTACATGTAATTATTCTGGCCTTACTCGTTTTCTAGGAGCTGACTGCCTGATATTTTGTCCTCATTATGGCATTTTCCATTCCGACGCGAAAAGAAAAAGTTTTTATTATTTTCTCTCGCACTATCAAGAGTTTAGTGAGTATCTGTGCAGTTTATTTTTATTTTTTATTTTTTGGATAGTACTTCATTAACTAAAGGCAACGGCAGGCGTCTCTTGCTGATACCCTATGGTGACGTCCTAACATCCAGACTCGCGTCTCATTCATTACGAACAGTTCTGCACTGCCACATATCCTAGCCCTGGAATCGAGTGAGCAGGGCCTTCTAGCTTCTCACTAGAATAATACATTAAGTACTCTACAAAGACCACGCTTTTCTGGACAGATGATTTTTTTCCCAATTTAATACGACTCTTTATGTTAGTATAGATATTAGCACACTTTGAAAGTTGTAAATGGTAGATATCTGTCCGGTCGTGTTTTAACTCACCGGCCTACAAGCGCAAGACTTTACGCTCCTCGTGGCTTTGTGTTCGCCTCGACAAACGGATCACGTGCTCTCTGTTGGCAACATGCTAGTATTATTCCTGCAGCCTCTCACATCTCGAAATTCTACCGTAGACGGTTTCACATTCTTGATATATGTTAAAACAAACCCGCAATTTTTTTTATGACCAAGAAAACAAAGTTGTCATTTTTATTTCCTCTTATTAAAGGTGCTATCCGTCGTGTTTCAACAGTCGACATCGCAAAGCTGTACCACAAATCGGCGCGATTTGTATGTTTACGAGACTATCTCGAAATCATTGCCCAATATGAGAGAAACCCATCTGCGGGACATTTGCGATGATAGAATTGTTATGTAGTATTCGAAGCTCCGTTTTCTCAGTAAAATAATGACGTAGGAAAGCGTATCTGGTACTCAGTCTGTTTCTGTGAACGTCAAATAGTAGCTTCCTGGCAGATTAAAACTGTGTGCCCGACCGACACACGAACTCGGGCACACAGTTTTAATCTGCCAGGAAGTTTCATATTAGCGCACACTCCGCTGCAGAGTGAAAATCTCATTCTATCAAATAATAGGACTGCTACTGCGTAGTACATAGGGCCGTCTTAGCAAAGCGATCTGCCAATAGCTGTTCTGTCTTATTACGCAAACTCTGTGATATCGATCCTGGAAATGTGCTAATGACCACAGCCAGCCTCTCGCTTAGGGCCAAGGGCCACGGCAAACAGTGGCCGCTGACGAGACACCCCCTGACTCTGTGCACAGCGGTCTGAATGGGTCTTTGGTCTTTGAGAAGTTTTGTCGCCGTGCCTAAACGCCTAACGCCTTTTGGTGAAATGTGTTTGCAGCAGTGCCCATCGCGCACTTCTTTCCACAACGAGCGTAATCTTGATCGCTTAATAAGTCAGCTATGAACGCTTCACTGCCCGTGCACGAGGCTTTTGAACATCGATCTACCCGCAGTCCCTTCCTCGCCTTCCACCACATCATGACTCCACTAGCGTCTGTCAGTAATCCGTACTCTGCACTATTTGTTGATGTCTCCTGTTCATATTACACAGAGACTGACAAGTTCGCTTCGTCAAGGACAGCTGGACTGCAGAAACCATGCGTGTAAAAATTATGAAGCTCGGGACGTCGACGTTTGTTGACCCTAGCAAAGACGATTAATGTTTAACATGTAAGCACATGATTAGTGAAAAACGGTTTCCAAAATTTCATCTGAACGTTGAGATCCGCGTTTGCCGTACCGTTCATTTTGACTGCTCAATACAAACACGGAAGCTTGCAGCAGGTATTAGATACCTTCATAGAGGATTTCAGACAAATTTCAGTACAGTCAAAACCGCACAGAAATAGAACAAATGAGGGCAGCTGGGCTCCGTAGGTTACTGTGTCGCAGGTATACATCGAGGTACAGAGAGCATTCGGTATCACAGTATTCATCGGTCTCTGAGTCTTCACTTTCACATTACACACGCTATGAAATTATTTCGTCCCTAGTCACGATGATAGGAGCAATGCAACCGCGCCAATAAAAGTTGTGTTTCATTGTCAGTGCATTGGGAACTGCCCAGTCGTGCATTGTCTCTCGTTTCATTAATACCGATGCTGTAGGGGCTCATAATATGTTGCCCCATAATAATGTGACAGACGCTTTTGTCACGACATTTATACATTCACTACTTCGGTCGAGGACTTTTTGAAATCAAGAAACGTATTTTATATCTTACATAGTAGCACCTTGGTTAAACGTATCGCATTTTCTTTCATGTAATTACCGTCTACAAAATTTTAAAGTTGTATATCGGTACCAACGCATTCCGTCATTTTCAGTACCATTGGTAAAACTGCGACTGTGGAACAAAAACGAGAAAGAGAACATGAGTACCATTGTGTATGTGCCATACCTCTCCTTGATTGAAGTGCTTTAAAATGAAGCCAATCGCGTCCGGTGTAAATAATACTTTTATTACAGTCGCGAAAGACGGAATATTTCTCAGTATTACATACGACACCTATGTTGTACTTAAATTAAATGAGATATTGTTATACAGTAAATTTTACATGAAATTTAGGTATCTTGTCCACATTTCATTCTGAACATTGTGGCAACTAAATTCGACCATATGGAAAATATACGCTATGGACTTCTACCTCTGCAAACTGTTCAAAATTTCGTGCAATGGTTTACTACATTTAATGCTGCATAATAACTGCGTTGAACATCTAAACACAATTAAGTCATTTATGGGGGGAAGGTATCAGTCAAGAAGACGTGTAAAAATCAATTTTTTGGGCCAAATAGTTTTTGTGAAATCGAATGAGAAGTGTGTCAAAGCAGTGGGAACACCATGTGTCTGCACAGGCGAGCAGTGCAGTGATGACAAAATCGTGCACAGCGCGGAATGCGGGGAGCGCGTGTCTGCAGCAGCAAAAGGGTTAATGATGAGACAAAGCACTAGAAATTTCAAAAAATTGCATTCAAACAAATATAATTCGTGAAGTAAGGCACTTCGATATTGTTTTTAAATAATGAAAATATTAAGCACCGCATAAGGCTTGAACTCATAACCTTTCACGTAGCAGCCTAATACCTTAACCGTTACGCTAAAGCACCTCGTCTGACTATTTGATGCCATGAGGAGTATAATATGTGAAGCAAAATACCGACAAACACTGTTGGTATGACTATGAATTACTCACGCTTCGTCGAAATACAGTAGGAAATAAACAATTATTGCGAAAAAGCGGTTCTTTGCTATCGCCCGAATTAGGAGTCTTATTGCTTGTTTGGTTTAATTAATTAATAGAATATGAAGCAATTGGTATAAAGAATGCTTTTTCCAAACTTTCTATAAAAGAATGTCTGCTATCAAGACATTGCTTTTGTTCTATTACTTTATTTACGACTGAACGTTTCTAAAACTGAAGACACTCGTCCATGCTCTGCACTGCAGTCGAGATGTGGCAACGTCGTTCTCTGTTCATTGGCTGACTGTGTTTTGTGACGACAGATGCGCAGAACGAACCTAAACTCGGCCGCCAACATAAATGACGCGCACTTTAGAGTCAAGGCGCAATCTTACTCCCATACACATTATCAGCATATATTTTGTCAACAGGCATCGATTGTCAAGATCTAATAAAAATAGTCGACAATATCAGCTGTTTTGTGCAGATGCGGAATTTAAACGCAGTGTGAGAAACTGTTTCCTTTGATGGGGCAATGTGTCCACCTGTTGCTTCTTGGCTTCGTCATATTCCAATCGTAGCTGGCAAGTGATAAAAAAGGTTTATCAAGGACGTTCACACACTGCATCTGTGAGGACAAAGAACACGTTCAAGACACACAGTAACTGACTGACAAGGCGCTAGAAAATTAAAACATAAACCCTGTGTCATCCATGTTCTTTTGTGTGTTGCTGGGTAGAGCCGGTCGCGAGAACGAAGGCCACCAAAACTCTATTTTACGGTGCCTGATTGCGTTATATGCTAATCGTTGGGGCGTGTAAAACTTTGGACACACATCATGTTTCGTACCTTCGGCCAATCTCGAAATTCTGCCTCAGTGTCCTTCATATTCTTTCCATATATTAAAACAATCTGACAATTTTTTTGTTTATCACGTGAAGCAAAAGTTATCACATTGATTTCCTGTCATCGAATGAGCTATCCGTCCTGTTTCAATAGTCGACATCGCAAAGTCAGTGAGATTTGTGTATTAGCGTACTCTTTCTAAATCATAGCCCAGCGTGCGACAAACATATGTGCGGGAAATTTGTTATGATATAACTATTATCTAGTATTCGAATATCTGATTTGTCGGTAATGTACATACTCAGAGAGGTGTGTGTGGTCTTCGTATCGTTTCTGTGACAGTAAAATAGTAGGACTGCTAATACATTCCATATAGGGCCTTCTTTGCAAATCGATCTACCAACAGCACTTCTGTCTTATCGCGTAAACACTGCGATATCGATACTGGAAATGTCCTTACAACCACAGCCAACGTCTCGCTAAGTGGCAGAGGCTTCGGCACACAACAGTGACTGGTGACAAAAACATGCCCTAAGCCTTCGTACAGCGGTGTGAATGTGTCTTTACTGGACCAGAAGTCTTCCTGCCTTCCCTAAACGCTTAACCTCTTGAGGTGCAAAACGCTTCCACCAGTGCCCACCTCTCACTTCTTTCTACTACGAGCGAAATCCTGGTCGGTTAATAAAGCAGCCACGAACGCTTTAATGGGCCTGGATAAGACTTTTGAACTTGGCTTTACGTGTGATCTGCTCATCACACTGCTCCACCTTACATTTTCACTGGCGTCCGTAAGGAATTCGTACCCTACATTATTCTACATTACTTGTGGACTTCTTCCTTTCACAACACAAAAACACAGCCAAGTTCGTTTGATCGTCCACAGTGGTTCTGCAGAGACCACGGGTGTAAAACGTATGAAGCATGGAACGTCCGGCTAGTAGAATCGACTAAGGTTTAACGTATAAACATAACTACAGAAAATTTGTTTCCGAAATTTTGGTCATCTCAATGTTGTGTCCCGTGTAGTCGTCGTCTCCGTCGCGCCGTTCATCTCGACTGCTCAGTACAAACATGGAAACTCGCAGCAGGTACCAGATTCTCTTAGCCCACCTCGATCGAGGGCGAGAAGCAACATTGACCACATTTCAGTATAATCAAAACAGTTAATAAGTAGAATAGTGTTTGCCTCTGGTCAGGAGAATAAATAAGGGCTACTTGGTTGCATAGAGTATCGTCTTTGTGTCTTAGATATATATCGAACTAACAAGGAGGAATTAATTTCACCATATTGATCAGTCACTGAAACATCACTTCTACATCATAGACGCTATAAATTTATTTCGTCTTCATTCACGATGATAGATGCTATGTGATCGACACAGTTAAACGTTTTGTTTAATTTTAAACGCTTTGGAAACTGACCAACGGTGCATGCTTTCACTAATACCTGTTCTGTGGGGTCTCATACGTTGCCTTGTCACGACATTTCTGCGTCCACCGCTCTACTAGAGGACTTTTTGTAATCGAGTAACGTATTTCACGTCTAATTGCTTAGTGCTTCGTTATACGTGTCACATTTCCTTTTACGTAGTTACTGTCAACTAAATTTTAAATTTACAAATCGCTACCAACGCATTCCGCCATTTTGCTGTTTTTAGCACCTTCATCCAAAGATTAAGTGTACTGGATTCCTGAGAATTCGAACAACATAACGCATCGTCTGGCATCTACAGGGTACGGAAAAACAATTTGACCAAAAGTGTAAGGCACAAAGACAGTATCAAATAAAGTAATCTGAGTATAGAAACTAGAGGTTACAGTTGAATATTTAAGGTGCTATGCCAGTATGAAAACGGTGGCCCTTTTGAATGTTTTCTATACATACGCATTTAAGTGGTGGCTCATTTTTCACTAATTTTGACTTTTTTAAAGATATATCAAAACAAGAACTATGGACATGTGATTGGCCTCATTTCTGAAGAAGTACTATCTGGCTCGTCAGCTAAATACAATACATGTGTTAGTGATGCTTTAAATTTATCTTGTTCTCACCGTGACGATTGCTTAGTCCAAAAAAATACTAGTTTCCACAGTGGAATGAAAGGAGAGTAACGGAAAGTGTTTAATTTGTAACTACATAAGACGAAAAAGTAGCCGATTCCCGAGTTTGTGTAATCCACTCGAATACCATCTCGGGTTACTCAAAATCGGAATACCAGCGTCGGACTCCCATTATGACACGGTACTCACTTTGAGCACATTTAATCGCGCTTGCAAATCATAGAAATATAGAAGCTGAGTTTCCGTTTATTCTCTGTCTCCTGCGGCCCACAGGGCTTTGTCGCTGTCTCAGGGAGTGATTGTTACCGCTGGCGCTCCACAATATCGGCAGTTTAGAACTTTCTCGCGAATAATGGCGGTTTTATGGAGAAAATGAAAACGGAAAAAATTATAGTAAATGCACAACCACCAGTCAAACTTTACAATTTTCGGCGTTAGAAACGGGTAAACCTTTAAACGATAAATAACGTCAGTGGGGTACCCGTAACTGTATTTCGTCTGTATAAGACCACATTTAAAGTTAGGCCTTCCACACAAACTCGCAAAAGTTATCGTTCTGTCGAATCGAAATTACGCATCGTAATCTTCAATGAAAAATGCTACTGACTTGCACTAATCACTTGTGGCGTCGTGCTTGCATAACAGTTCCACCTCCCTACAGCAAACGATAGTGTGCTGTATTAAACACGTCCGCATATTAAAGCATTTCAGTAAATCCGCAACAGTAGTGGGCGAGATATAAAAGATTATCGTCTTCTTACTTGTTAATTATCATGTCGGCAGTCACATACGTTATGTGAGCTTCGAGCAGCGGTTTGTTAACATGGAGTGGTAATGTTTTATTGCAGTGAAACAGCGGTTAAAACTCGAATGCAGACGTGGAAAGCGAATCATATTTAAATTCATTTTATTATTATGTGTGGGGAGGTTAGAACGTGTCGCATCTTTCCCAGCCATAGTTTACGCAGGATAAGGTTAAGAAGAAAACCAGCATTCTACGCACAACACGCAGTAAAATAAAAAGTCGAAATTCTTCCAAGGGCGATGTAGGCTTCACGTTCCCACATTGTGGTACCTTAATAATCTGTCATAGAATACCAAGTAGAAGAGAATAAATCTTCTCATACTTGTGTCTTCTTTTTCAATGTGAGCGGGAAGGTGCTCCAAACAAGTTATTCGAAGTTTCCCTGTCCATTCGCAGAAAGCTGACGTAGCCGTCACGTTCCGAGTGTAACATTTCCCTTTAACAGGTTACAGCTTGTGTATTTCTCATTCTAAATCACCTCTGGTCCAGCATCTTGTTTTCTTCTTCTTTAAAGACAGTACCAGAGTATGTTAGAAATGTTTTACCTGCATTTGGAGCAGAGACAAACAGCGTCTGCTCCAAAAGTGAGATTAAATTAACAGACTCGTCGGTTCACGATTGACAAATAAGTGCGCGGACCTTATATCGACACGGCAGCCGCTTCGTGTTCTCCTGTCGGCCGGTCACAGCACGGGACACGTGACGCCACACGGACGTGCTTCTGGCGGTACGACACAGCACCGAGGGCGCTCACCGCAGTATTCGTGCGGCATTATTTTCACTGTCCTGTCAAATGAAGTTTCTGGTGACGGCCTGATGTGTGGCAAACCGCGGGTGGCTGAAAGAAGCAAAGCGACGTGCCGCCACGTTTGTTGACGTGTTTGCAAAGCTAAAGTACCTTATTTGGTGGACCTATACTTGCATACTACGAAAATATGCAGTTTAATTAATGCACCGCACTAGAGACCTGTCCAGAAAGCGACTTTCTTTCTGCGATTTGTCGTACAGTAGGGTGAGGAAAGTGTGTTCAGCAGTTGTCGCCACATCACTTTTTTAAGCAGAAAATGAAAACCACTTTAATCGCAAAATTTAA
This sequence comes from Schistocerca nitens, assembly GCF_023898315.1. Taxonomy (NCBI): domain Eukaryota; kingdom Metazoa; phylum Arthropoda; class Insecta; order Orthoptera; family Acrididae; genus Schistocerca; species Schistocerca nitens. The sequence goes on along the minus strand of NW_026045977.1, from coordinate 43,655 downwards.
AGTGTTCGTCTTATGATGCATCAAATTCGAATGACGTGGGACCACTACGGAACGTTTAGACTCGCACTCAATTTTAAATATGCAACAGTCTTGTAGTAATAAAGTCGACATTGTTGACTGACGTGCGGTGTTGTGTGCACTGCTTACTATTATTGTCAAGAAATACGTGCGAAAAGTCCGCACCTGGACGTTTTAGCGGGTCGCTATCGACTTTTCTGTCACGTCTGCTATGCATTGACGCATTTCATAATATTTTCTTTTATAAGGTGTAATCTGTTAATTATAATGTCTCAAACAGAAAACCGTCCCCAGTTGTCGAAAGAGAGCGCAGGTAAGGTGGGCAGCAGAAGCGATTCATAAAACTGCCGCCAAATATCCTCCACATCGATTTGTTGTGCAATTTTAGCAGATAATCTGAGTTAAAACATAGTGAGATGCCTCTAACAGAATGAGGTCCTCTACGTCAAGTAGCACGCATTTCGGAAACGTCAATCTCGTGAAACCCATCTCACTTATTTCTCTCACGGCATACTAAAAGCCACGAGTGGAGGCAGTCAGGTAGTCCCAGTACTTCTCGATGTCCTAAAGTCATTTGAATCAGTACCACATCTACTCTTAATATCAAAAGTATAATTGTACGGTGTATCGAGCGAAATTTGTGACTAGATCGAGCATTTTGTGGTAGGGAAGACGAAGAAAGCTGTCACGCATTGGAGATTCATCGGCGGATGTAGAAGTAACTTCTTGCCTTAGGAAACTGTCTTGAGATCGTAGCTGTTCGTGATGTCCCATTAATGACCATGCAGGCAGTATTAATAGTAACCTCAAACATTTTGCAGATGATGCAATTCTTTGTATGGAAGTAGTGTTTGACAAAAGATGCATAAAATACTCAGTCAGGTTTTTAAAAGATTTCAAGGTGTACAAAGATCGGTGACTTGCTTTAAATGTTAGGAAATGTAGTATTATGTACTTCACAAAACGAAAAAAACGTAGTATCCTGTGACTGTATTATCGATGAGTCACAGCTGGAATCGTTTACAAATGGCTGCGTGTCACACGTTGTAGCGATACGGAATGGAATGAGCACGCAGGCTCTGCAGTGAGTGAAGCAGGTGGTGGGCATCGATTTGTTGGAAGAATACTGAGGAGGTGCAGCCGGTCCGAGACTGGTTTACGAATCACACGTGCGGCCCATCCTGGAGTGGAGCGTGGCCGCCCTGGCAGCGTCTGTGCTACCCGCCGATCGAGAGCTCCTCCGCGAAAGGGTCGCCTCAAAGAGCGGCGTCAGCATCTCAGTGTTCAGAACAAAAATCCAGCACTATCGGACTTAACTGCAGCGGTCATCAGTCCCCTAGAACTTAAAACTACTTAAACCTAACTAACCTAAGGACATCACACACATCAATGCCCGAGGCAGGATTCGAACCTGCGACCGTAGCGGTCGCGCGGCTCCAGAACGTAGCGCCTAGAACCACTCGGCCACTCCGGCCGGCCCGTGAAGAGGAATCCACAAAGTGTCACGAAATAAGCAATGCCACCAACTTACCAAGGTTTATCCTATATATGATACGCCACCCTTTTAACTCGAATAAATTGTTTTTGGAGGTTATGATCTATGCCTAATATTTCCAATAAAGATTTTGCTACCTAAGGTTTCGAATAAACCTGCGATTGCAGTCCATATATTCCGGATTATATCCCGATATATTTTCATCCTCAGGATACCAGAACCGAAGTCTTATCAGTTTCTGACGCTCCATATTTAGTGCGTGAGAAAAACGGTCGGTTTGACCGAAGAAAACCAACTCATCTGAACTTCACCGATTGTCGTCCGATGTCTGTACGTTCGGGAGAGAAGACGTGCCGTAGTGTGACGGCGCACGCAGCGGCGGACTGATTTGAAAAGATCGGTCGGCCGCCTCCGGCCGACGTCGGTCGTCGGCGGAATCCACCGACACCGGAGCCACCGCGGGCGCCGCCTCACAAGGGACGCGGGTGCGTGCGGTGCGTAGCGGGGCCCGCCCCCGCACGGCCTGCGCGGCGGTGCCTCGCACTGCCGGTGGCACCAGCGCCGCTCTGCAAACATGTTTTCGAGGTGACGTAAAACACTGTCGAACTTCCAGCGTGCTGGAGCAGCTCGGGTCAGCAACTTCCGTTACTCAGTAGAACCAGAAAAATCAGTCCGAGTTGCAAATTTTTACCCTTCACTCATTCGATGAATCATCATTACCATTTTCAAATCATAACACATCCGAAAATTGTATTTCCGAAAACGCCAAAAATATGCAATGGTCAGTGCATACAGATAACTTATCTGTACGCACTGTAAATGTTCATTGCACATTTTTTTACTTCTTCGGTAATGCCATTTTCGACTATGTTATGGTGATTTAAAAATGAGTCTCGGCACGAAACTAGCCATCGAATGAATAAAAAGTAAAAATTTACAACTTGGACTCGTTTTTCCATTCTACTGGTAAAATGTTTTCCGAAGCGACATAGCACTGACCTGCAATGCTTCACGTGCTTTAAGGGATTAAATATTTGTCTGCCATAGAAGAGTAACAAATTAAAAACTTAACAATTCATTCACAGCATTCAGTAAAAATACAAGGTAGCTGATCTTTTCCCAGTGTCTACATAACACGCCTCCATCTCGTTGTAACCCTCGCGCGATCCTCGATTTTTGAGCGGAGTTTCTAAAACTTTGAATCGTTAGGCGAATACTGATGTCTTTTGGAATTCAACCACCCATCACTTTTCGAGAAAAGCAGCGAACGGTTGACGCTCAGTGTTTTCTTTTGTTTGCTTATTTAATTGTTTTGATTCTATGTATCACGAAATTAAGAGAGAAAAATTTTTCAGTGTTTGTCGATTTCTACGTTTATTACAGGACGTAATAGGAACGATAAACCGACAATCGGTTGGTTCAGAAACAGTTTGAGCGCTTTTCACATTCAGGTTAAACTGGCGTGGAAAAAATTTATACAGCCGAAAACCGGTTGTTTCAGCGATACACGTCCATCTGCTCGGTACAATTTGAGACGAAACTCGTCCGACCAGGCAACATGCTTGCAGCCATAAACAGTCCAAGGGCCTTCGACTCCGGAAGCCCATATCGATGAGGTTTCGCTGAATGATTCGCACGCTGACACTTGCTGCTGGCCCAGCATTGAAATCTGCAGCAATTTGTGGAAGAGTCGGACGTCTGTCACGTTGAACGATTCTCTTCAGTCGTCGTCGGTCCCGTTCCTGCATGATCTTTTTCCGGCCGCAGCTATGTCGGAGATCTGACGTTTTACCGGAGTCCTCATATTCACAGTACACTCCTGAAATGGTCGTACGGGAAAATCCGCACTTCACCATTACCTCGGAGATGCTGTGTCCCATCGCTCGTGCGCCGACTGTAACGCCACGTACAAACTCACTTAAATATTGATAATCTGCAATTGTAGCACTCTGTATTTGAATACGCATGCCTATACTAGTGTCTTTGGCCCGTGAGTCTAAGACAACAGGTGTCTGGCGCACTTGTTAAATAGGTTACTGCTGCTAGAATGACAGTTTATCAAGATTTAAGTGAGTTTGAACGTCGTGTTATAGTCGGCCTACTTGCGTCTCCGAGGTAGCGATGGAGTGGAGATCTGCGCGTACGACAGTTTCACAAGTGTACTGTAACAGGAATCCGGTAAAACATCAAACGGAGCCGTGACGCATGTGGCCTTCCACAACAGAAATCGTGAGCGACCGTAGGAACTATTCGAGACGAACCATCGTCGTTTAATGACCGTGTCGGCAGACGGTGGAACGAACACAGCACAATTCAGAGCACTAGCGTTCTACGATTATCGTTCCACGATCATTGTTGAACGATAATGGCAACAGTCGCAACAAGCAGAACGTACCTTAAGGAAGAACAACCGTTTACACACCGTGGGCAAGTCAATCTTCGCAACACGCTGTAATCGTAGGTTGAAAATTCCATACGACTCGAGGAAGTCGACAAAAGCGACGCCATCGGTATATTGCCATTCAGTGCGTGTTTTTCGAGACCCGCACCGTGGTCTGCGGTCTACTGACGGGAATCTAAACACAGCCGGGCATCTCGACTTCCTCAGATGTGCTGCCGCCGCAGCTACTGGGGGACATACGGCAACCAGTGTTTCACCATCGTGAATCCCGCTTTCTCACTTCTGGCGGCGGAGCCTCTGGAGAGAACACTTGGAGAGCACTGGAACGGTAGTTCAGAAAACGCGAAATGGTCTGCTCACTCGTCAAACTTATCACTACCATGATTTCATCTGTGGCAAAAATTAAAACAAGCATTCTATTAGGAAACAGCGATCACTGCCAAAGGCAAGAAATGGCTTACAACACGGGCCTGTGCTGGCGGTAACTCCAGATGTAACTCAACGTGCAGTATTATTTGTCGAAAATCATTTTATAGCAATTCTCGTTATCAACGTTTTGAGGACTTTGTATGACAGCCGTGACAATAAACAGACGACAGTATGTTAGAAAATGTTTTTTTGGAAATTTCTGGTAAGGTCTTATCGGACCAAACTGCAGAGATCATCGGTCCCTAAGACTACACACTACTTAATCTAACTTATACTAACTTGTACTGCTGAAAATACACGCTGCCATGTCCGAGGGAGGGTTCGAACCTCCGACGGGGGGAGCCGCACGGACCGTGACAAGGCGCCCCAGCCCGTGCGGCTACCCAGTGCGGCCCGTGTGTGAGTTCGGGTTTGCTTACATTTGGTATAATAGGACATACATTTGTGGAACCTGTACTCCTGACGATGGGCAGTGGTTTGCGGGTACGTATTCTGGTGAGTCACAGACAATGTTAAGAATACATCGAGATATTGAAGCGAGTGTGATTTTTTTAAAAATACGATGATATACTTTTTTTAACGGCGTCCGAATGCGCTTGAACAGACGAGTACAGGGATATGGAGATTGTTGATTTTGGAGTTGAAACTTTTCGCAAAATAATCCGAGAAATGTTCTAAGACTGAAAGGGAAGTCGGCCGGAGTCGGCTATCGCGTTTAAAGAGGCTCATGGTAGGCTACTTGTTTGTGTAAGCATGTCGACTGTTTACTGGTCTGCATTGCAGGACCAGCAGGAACTGTGTCTGCTGTCGGCAGGTCATTTCTGCTGTAAGGCTCCTCGCACGCTGATGAGGAGAAGTTGGACGTTCCACTTCTGTACGGCGAATGCCCAAGAAATGCTGTCGAAACGGCAGGGACGGCCATCCCGATCGACGCTGCCCGTCGCGTGAGGCACTCGCACGAATTATGAGGCCAGCAGCGCGAGCGGGCAGTTCCGGCGCCAGGCGGGGGGCGGCGACGAGGGCTGCGGCCGACGCAGCTCACGAGGGAGCCGTCCTGGCTGCGGCGGCTGTTCAGCCCGCGGTGTGTCGTGCCGAGGAACGCGGGACCGGCCAGGCGAGTGTCATCCGCACCTCGCATCGGTACAAATTCCACCCTCGTCGTCTGTCACTGCATCAGCCGCCCGGAGGACGTGATTTCGAACGTCGTACAGAATTCTGCCGCTTTGCTCTGCTGCCCCAGGGACGCGACACTGCGATTTTCCGACGTGTTACCCCTTTACCGAGGAAGCGACGCTCACGAACGGCAGTAGTGCAGATTTACGTAACGTGCACTGCTGGCCAGCTCAAAGCCCACGCTGGCCCCGTCACGCACAGCACCGACGACCGTGGAGCGTAAACGCGTGGTGCGGCGCCATAGGAAACTCCACCGTGAGTTCTCACGTCATCGCAGGGCTGTTAAATAGGCACCCTTCTCTACGAACACTCCGTCTCTTCTCCTGGAAGACGGACCGCTGGATAAGAGTCAGCGTACGTGGTTCCGACACGACGGCTGCCCAGCTCGGTCATTCGATAGGAAGCAGTGCTGCACTACAGTGGCCTGCCGCTCTCGACTGCTCATCTCTGAGGGCAGCGCTGGAAGGTGCAGCCTGTCACGAAGCCCCAGTCACACCAGGCTGTGTGCGCCGTCGCATCCCCACAGTAGGCTACGACGTAACATCCAGTCTACTTTTATCTGTTCATCTTTCTCTCGAACGGCGATTGCAAGTCTGCAGTCGATGGTAAACAATTCGAGCACGTAGTTAAGTAAGGTGTAAGGCTCGTTTCACACTGGGACACTTGTGACGGTCACCGGTGACGGTCACTGAAAGAGATACATTCGTTTGAATTGGAGCGTTCACACCGGGACACTACACTGAGTCACCGAGTCACGGTGACCCAGCAGTGACTCACCCTCGCCACATGTGACGGACACCGACACTGTTCGCTGCGGTCACCGCCGGACATGCATTAACCTGTATTGGAGTGTTCACACTGGGACACCGACCACAGACACAGCGGTGCAGAGCTGCCAACAGACAGGCAGCCGTTGCTGAGCCCAGTCGTTCTCCACACAGTGCAGCCATCAGTTTAGAGTTCATCAACACAGAACATTTTATAAGTCAAGTGGAAAGTCGTCCCGTTATTTGGGATATGAAAAGCGATGACTACAGTAACAAAGTCATCAAAATGAAAGCGTGGCAAGAAATTATTACGAAGTTTGTGCCTGATTTCGATGAAAAGAGCGTAGATGAAAGGAACAAAATTGGTAAGTTCTATATTCTGTTTTCACTTTAATACCGTATTTTTCGGACCACAAGAAGAGCGAAATATATTTTCTACCCCTGTACAAGGCTAGGAGGTTAATAACCTACAAGGAGAATGCTATCCCTCACCCCTTTTCTTTTGCATTACCAATAGCAAGTGTACTGTTATGCAGTCTCAATGCGAGAAGAATGGACAAAATGGATGAGCGCAGAAACCATGTACTCACCCCTACATGGCGAATGAAAGTAAAATAAAATAAATAGTTTTATTTCAACATTTTCATAACAAAATGAAGGGTACGTCTTTTCGTAGTGTAATAAGGCGCTCCGCCTTGTGGTCCGAAAAATGCAGTTAAAATATTATTCAAAACAACAATAATTTACGCATATGTTGTTACCATAATAATGAATTTTATTTATTTACCATAATACTATTGACTTACAAGTTTTTGACACCCGAATGAGAACAGTGCTCGTGCTCTGTCCTGTTCAATTAGGTACACACAACTGTAATACAAAAAAGTGCATTGTAATTACAATTTTAATTGCAAGTTTTAATCAGTTCAGTGAAGGCAACAGTATGGTTTGTTACAGTTAACATGGTGATAATTGAACACTGCACATTTGAAATACAATTCCAATGAACATTTAGGCCTAACGACATTAATGTCCACATAACATTTCTAGCACTTAGATTTTTTGCAGCTGCCATGGCACTTCGCCTTCAGGGCTGATGAAGTAGTTTGCGAAATCTTCTCTGATACCGTTCGCAATATTTCCTCCACGGACCAAGCAAGGTGACATGTCCTGCAATCCCTGAATAGTTAACGTATCCTCAAACTGTATTCCATCACGATCACGCACAAAGTTATGGAGGAGGCAACATCTCTTCACAATAGACTCCGCCAAATCTAATTTAACATCCAGTGGTCGATAGAAAATGCGCCACTTGTTTGCAAGAATTACAAAAGTACACTCGATGTACCTTCTAGCTCTGCACAGTCTATAGTTGAACACACGTTTTTTAATGTCTAAATACTTTCCACCATAAGGGCGCAAAATGAATTTTGACAATCCGAAACCTTCATCTCCTACTAACATGAATGGCATAGGTCTTTCAAACGATAATAACAGTTGTTTTGGTGCAGGTAAATATAGCGTACCATCTTGTAGTTTATTATTTAACACTGTATTACGATACACAGCTGAGTCGGACGATTTCCCATATGCTCCAACGTCTATAAATAAGAATTTGTACGTCGAATCACAAACAGCTAACAACAGAATGGAAAAATAGTTCTTATAATTATAGTAGAGTGAACCACTGGAAGTGGGTTTTACAATTCTGATGTGCTTGCCGTCCACTGCACCCACACAATGAGTAAAGTTGGCCCTCTTATGGAATCCTTCAGCTGAGGCAAGCCATAGATCTTTCGAGAGGTCGGGAAAACATTTTGACTTCATTTTACGCCATATGGCAGAGGAAACGTCTCGTATAATATACGAGATGGTTGATACTCCAATTCTGTACTGAAAATGTAAGTCCATCATGGATGATCCGGCCCCCAAGTACCTGTAAAAAAAAAGACAAACCATATGGAGCAAAACTACAAAATTATGGAGGTTACACACAAGCATACACACGCACGCACACGTAGACATTATAGATAACCAGCTGAAACAGCCGGCAACTATAATTTTAATAAATGTTAATAATTGTACTCTGCCTATAACTTTCGCGCAAGTGACAAAGTTTCGTCGCAATCGGATGAACGGTACGGCTGCGCATAAAATACGAACAAAACCAAACAAACATTCATTTTTATATATTAGATATTACAATACTATGGTGGTTTTTGTTTGTTGCAGGGACAATCCTTCAAAGGAAATGGAAGAGCTTAAGGGCCAGTTATACCAGAGAGTTATTAAGGCAAAAAACAGAAGAGAGTGGTTCTGCAGCAACTGGTAGGAAGAAGTGTATATCTACTTCGATCAGTTGCGATTCCTAATAACTGACTGTAAGAACACTACTTCTAGTATTGACAATGATGATAATGAAGACAGAAATGAGTTTGATGAAGGACAAAATTTAGAGCAGGAGGCACGTGAAAAAACTGCTGAGCGACGGCAAAAAAGGCCACGTGAAAGGAAGAGTCTCGAAGAAGAAGATATCCTGTATAACATTTTGAAGGAAAAGTACGCCAGAAAAGACAATTCATCACAGCAAGCCGACGAAGATAGCTTGTTTATGCAGTCTTTAGTACCTGAATTAAAAAAATTACCCAGTCATGCAAGATTGAAAGTGAAATCAGATTTGATGAATGTCATTATTAATGCCCAACAATATTACAGCGCTTCTGCTCGAAGAGGAAGCAAATAGGATTTGCGCCGGTACCAAATTACGCTACGGGGGATCCGCATCACGACCGTGCACATCATGGAACAGTTCAAGGCTACTCTGGAGGACAGTCGAGGTTGTCCGATCAGTTACCAGCTGTGTGCTCGCCAGCGGCCTCCGAGTACAGCGACGAGTCCCTAATATACTTTTCAACAGCACAGGCAGAGAAACAATGAACTATCAGTGGAAGTTTTACAATATTTTATAATGTATATTAATACCAGTTAAAATCTGTAAAATGTGCTTTCAATAAAATAAAATAATACTACAGTACCTACCTTAATGTAAGAGCAAGTTTTTCCTCTGGTGGGATAGCCTTCCTTAGTATAGTGTCTTTTCCTGTGATTGCTTCTTTCACATTTTCTAGTAGTTCATCAAATGAAGTTTTTGACATTCGAAAATACTTAAAAAACTTCTTCTCAAATTGTCTCAGGTCGTCATAAAGGGTGTAATACAATCCTTTCTCCAGCCGATCACGTAGCAGTGGATGTATGTGTAATGAACGTTTTGTCTTCATTCTCCTCCTCCTCCTCCTCATTACAAGTACTAACAACAGTTCCTCGTCGCTCGAGTCCATTTCACCAACTAGTCAGTTGGCAACAGCCGCAGTGTGGGACACAGGAGTGTTCGCCACAGTCACCGGTGACCGTCACAAGTGTCCCAGTGTGAAACGAGCCTAAAATTCCAGGTTTCCACGGCGCTAGCGGCAACAATCATTCGTTGAGGCAGCGACAAAGGTCTTACGGCTGCCAGAGACGGAGAATTAACGTAAAAGTCAACGCAGCTTCTACATCACTACCATCTGGGTTTGTGAATGTACCCACAGTCAGTAATGTGTCACTATGCAGCTATGGTACCAGTTTCGTGATTTTGTGGACAGCGTGCTGGCCTTCAGTGACATCGCGGAATATAGGCGGACGACCGGGTTGCGAGTCGTCCAACAACGTATGTGTAACGTACGTAAAAAAAAATGTATAATTTGAGCAGTGCTGGTTGAGCGAGGTTTGCCATCGAGCAGCGTTATACAGGTTTAGGAAAAAACGTTTGACCAAAGGTGTAGGACGAATAGATAGTGTGAAACATAGGAATTTTAGCAACTGAGGGTCGCAACAGCGTATTTTAGGCTCTACAGGAACGTAACCGAAATCTGTCATATGGGCGTCTTTACTCAAAATGAAAGGTAGTTCACAGAAAATATATGTCTAAACACAGTCTTTCGATTAACCAGCCTTCACGGTGAGAACAAGATAAAGTTAAAGCATCTCATTTCCATGTATCGTACTTAACTGACGTACCACACAGCACTTCTTTCGAAATGAAAACAATCACATGATCATGTTTCATGTGTTAAAAACGTCAAAGTAAACGAAAATGAGCTACCTTTTAAATAAGGTAAGTATGTCGTAGCTCTCGTTCAATCTGACCACCGTTTTCATGCTGCCATAGCGTCGTAAATAAACTACGATCGCTATTAGCCAAAATTAGCTACGTTATGTGTATTCACTTAAAACTAAGGGACATCAGTTCTGTCAAAAGACAGGCCGTAGAGACGAGAATGTTCAGCAGTAACTTGTACCGGCACGGCGGCTTTTGTCTTAGCGTTGAGAGCCTGCAGAGGATATCGGACATTTGTTTACGTTTTCGGCATGCCGACATCGACACCTTCTTTCGCAGCACGGCTGCAGTCGGCTGGATAAATTTGCTATTCAGATTTAACGCGGCAAGAACACCGAGAGCTTCTGTCACAAGAATGTCGCTGTGAGAAACGCCGTTCCCAGTTGTAGCGGAATGTTCGGTCCACAACTCTTTTCGCAGCATTTTTTAAATTGCACGTCTTTGTAATTGTACGCATATATTTTGCTGATGGCCTGAAAACCTAAGAACTGAGGAGAAATGTAATTACGGTGATGGGTCGACCAAACGTTTAGCTTCCGAGAATGATCGATTATGGGAAATATTATCACTTATATCATTTTTCAATGACGAATACGACACTTACTTTCTGTAGGGATGAACGGTCACTTTCGAGATTCGCTTTCACGACCATAAATCGTTATCACTGCATGTGAAGAAACCGGTGGTCGACCGTCACATGAGATGTGTGAATGCAGACATGATAATTATGAAGCCAGAGGGTGATATTTTGTATATCTCTACCGTTACAACTATTGAACTATTTTTATATGCGGACAGAGGGCAGAAAGGAGCACATGCGAACATGACGCCAGCAGTGGTTAGTGGAAGTCAGTATCGTTTTCAGCGAAGAAAACGATACCTAATTTCGTTTGGGAAGAAAGATAACTTTTGCAAGTTTGTCTGTGAAGGCATAACTCTAAATGTGGGTTTATGTAGCCTAGTCCCAGTTATGTGCCCTCCATCGACGTAATTTATCATCTACAAGTTTACTCGCTTATTACTGTGCTAAATCCAAAGTCTGGCTGCTGGTTGTGCGTTTATTATCATTTCTTCCTGTTTCCATTTACGTCAGCAGACAGCCATTACTCGCGATAAACTGCCGACATGTTGGAGCGCTGGCACCAACAATGAATCGCTGTACGGACGGAGCTCCGTGGACTGCAGGAGACGGAAAGATAAAAGTCAGATTCTCCATTACTGCCATCTGAAGGTCCGATTAAACGTTTCACCGTCAGTATGCGAACCGAAGATGGTTTTACTATTTCGTGCTTGTGGCGGAACACTGGCCGACGACGCGTTTGGAAGTCGTTAAGCGATGTACGTGTAACGTATGTCAAAAATAGGAGTAACTTGAGCAGTGCAGATTGAGCAAGGCTTGCCATCGTGTACCGTTACATATGCCGGACATACGACGTGACAGGAGTACTAACCGCATTTTCAGCAGTTCAATACTTAGCATTTTACAAAATCGAATATGCTTCAAAACTGCAAAATGATGGATTGCTGTGGTATCGACTTTCACATTTAATATACAGTAGCAAAACCGGCATCTGAAACCGCATTGCGAGAATCGATACGAAAGTGTTCACATAACGAACCGGAAATGGTACTCGGAGATCGGTTAATGAAAACCACATTTGTAACCATAGGTAGTACTTTTAAAGTACGTTTCATATTCTCGTTGGCGCAATTAAAGTGAATATCCACCTATCGTTCCTTTTCCAGAACGGGAAGACAGACAAAAAAAATATTTTTACACTCCACATTCCTCCTCCGTTCTACAATTACAGCTGTATTTGAAATCGTATCATAAATCCTATTTCCAGTATTATACTCTATAGATTGTCCTTCATGGTTGTGTGACAGAATGGCGCCCAAAAGACGTATTAGCCTTTTCTGCACTGTTTATTTCTTTGTAACATCTTATTATTTATGCAAGTCGCATATTGCCATCTGTCGGCCAGCGGCTACACTGCATCCTCCGCAACTGGTTTCTGCATCGCGAGGCGGCAACAGAAAGTGTCTTTCCGTATCGCTGGTTCGGCGCAAATCACGTATTTTCGTGAAATAAAACAGGACATCCATACGCCGAAATCTGTTGCCTGTTAGCATGAAAGAAGGTAACGTGAAATAACTGTGAGCGGGCAAGACTGCCACGTCACAGAGACAGGCGGCTGCGGTTTCAAATCCGCCTCCGCGCTGTGCCAGAGGGTATCGTATAACGCAGAGAGGCGGCGCGGTCTGAACTACAGATTGCCTTCGTTCTCGAGCAAAGCCGTGGGAAGCGCTATGAAATAAGTATGTATTAAAACCATGAAATAAGTTTATGTTTTGTTTTGCTTTTTAAGAGAATGGAAATAAACAAACCCTTCTTTTCGTGTGATTTTCCAACACTACACAGATTATAATTGTTCAAAGAGGAAGGAAAAAAATTATCTGGTATCACGTTGACCGTACTCCCTACAAAGAGTAATTTTCAGCAACTTAAAATAATACGTTTTATTTCTTTTTTTGTTGTGTACTTCTAAAAACATAGCACCATTCGTGGCATGGGGTAACAAGAAGCATAATCAGTTAGGTGTGACGCTGGAGGAAACGCTATCTTCAGAGAAGGACGTCGTGAGTCACGTGTTGGGAGCGACCGACTGTTCGGCGGATCTTGAAACGGAAAATCTGAACAGCAGCGTGAGGCAAGGGCCGGACAGTTTCTGTTACGTAGGAAGAGTGTCGAGTAATGTGTGGGCGGCGGTACGCCACTCTCTGGACAGATTATAATCGACCTAACTGATCACTGAATGGGACACGGTACTAGGCAAGCACCTCGAAACTGGCAGGGTACGCGAAATTGTGCTGTGGACAGTTTCAAACATTAGTTCGTTGCCCCAAGCAGGGAGAGACTCGAGTGTTTCACTTAAACAGAAAGACGGATTGACCTCTGTCTTTTTCGTAGATTACGTTTTGCGTGTATATTACACATATATTTTATTCACCAATTACTACTGGAGGTGTACCCTGTAAAAGCTGGCCAAGTTTCAAATGTACACGTATTTTGCTCGAAGCTGAGTGTTGAGTGACGAAATACGGTAACTAACGAGTAAGTACTTGGTAAAAAGTATAATGTAAAACTGTTAATAAACATAGCGGTTGTAAAGTATTATACAGAGCGTTCAATTTGATTCTGTTGAAACCAAGAAAAGATACTGATGTTCCAAAGTGAAAAAATAGCGAAATCATCGATAAATAGAAATGAGTATATGTGGCGAAACACGTCACGCGTCGTCAACGGAGACAGGGGTTCCATGTGACGTCACACGTCGGTGCGTGCTGCTGCTGTTCGGTTCCTCTGTCTCTAAACGCGCCGCAGCCGCTGTGGTCGCCATTGAGATTTCACGAACGACGTAGCTGTCACTACAGCCCTACGATGGAACACATTTGTAGCTAAGACTTTGTATTTTGTGGTTGTTTATCGTTTTTGCCGCCAAAATTGCAACATTCATTCACACTATGCAGTACGTAATTCGGTTCTCCCTTTTACTAAATATTCAGTTTATAATGTTACAGATGAATTCGTGGTACAGATAATTACAAAATCTTTTTGTGTCGCAATAGGAAATGCTCTGGCTTGAGGAACTGTTTCCTGGATGATTGCATGGTAGAAGAAAGACTGCTATCTCGTGTGGGCATTTTGCTCGTACTTTACCTAAGAAAAATACGAGAGTAGTAGTAGTAATAGACAACTTCGTAATGAATTACAGGTTTAGTTAAGTGTAGTTCATAAGAAATAGTTAAGGACAGTTGTGTGTTACATGAGATGTGGTAAGGACGTTAGCTTTAGTGAGTTTGTCTGTGGAGGGCGTAGCTTTGAATGTCGATTTCTGTAATGGCTGTTAACTCATAGCCCTACGTACTTCACCGTTTAAAATTGTCATCGCATTAAACTACCCGAAACGTGCAGTTTGACTGCTCCTTGCCGCGCTCCTTACTTCTTTCCGTTTCTATTAATTTCGTAGAATCCTTCGTACTTAGGAGAAAAACCGAATTTAACTGCCATCATTCCGTGGCGCCAACAGCAACAATCGACCGTTGATGCAGCGACGGAGCTGTGTGGTCTGAAGAAGACGGAGAATTAACGGAAAGATAAATTCAGATTCCACATTACTACGGTCTGCGTGTCTGAATGTGCTCACAATCAGTACAGTGTCGCTATGCGAATCTGACGATGGTTTCGTGATCTTGTGGATCGCGTGGTGGCTTTCCAGTGACGTGGCGGAATATAGGCGGACGACCGGGCTGGAACTCATTCAGTCAGATATGTGTAACGTACGTAAAAAGGGAATAACATAAAGAGTACAGGTTAAGCGATCCAGCAACGCTATACAAGGCGTGGAAAACATATTTGACCAAAAGTGCAGGGGGGAAAGACAGCATGAAACACAGGAATTCGTGTGCGGCAACTACGGGACGAAACTGCATATTCTCAGCGCTACAGGAACGTAATTTAAATCTGACATTCAGATGTCTTTACTCAAAATGATGGGTAACTTACAGAGTATGGATACGTAAACAGAACCAATCGTCACGGTGAGAACTTGATGAATTGAAAGTATCATTTACACGCATATCGGACTTAGCTGACGCACCAGACTGTCCTTTTTCAGAAATGAAGATAATAACGTGTTCATGTCTCATTCTTCAATATTTGTTTAAAGGGCAAAAATGAATGGCAATTGAGCCACCACTTAATTAACAAAATTATTTCTAGTAAATGTTAAAAGTGAACACCTTTTTCACACTGTCGCAGCGCCTTAGACATTCATTTGCAACCTCTAGCTTCTATACTCAGATTCCTTCATTTCATACTGTCTTTGTGCCCTACACTTTTGGTCAAATTGTGTGTCCGCACCGTGTATATGCCAGACGGACAGAATGTTGGTCGAATTCTCAGCGAGTCCAGTACACTTAATCTTTGGTAGTAATTGCTAAAAACGGCAAAATGACGGAATGCGTTGGTAGTGATCTGTAACTTTAAAACTGAGTAGACGGTAACTACGCTACGTTTAAAATGCGCTAAGAAAATAGATGTAAAATACTTTTCTTGATTACAGAAAGTCCTCTAGTGATGTAGCAAATGTATAAGTATCGTGACAAGTGTCAGTCATGTTATAATGGGGCAACACGTGAGACACCACAGAATTTGTATTAATGAAAGTAAAGACTATGCACCGTTGGTCAATTGCCAAAGCATTAAAAACAAAACAAAATTTAAACTGCGTTGGTCACATTGCTCCTTTTATATCGTCTATGATTAGGTAGTAATGACTCAGAAACTGTTAAATACGGTGATATTAACTTCTCTTAGTGTCTCAATACATACCTAAAATATATGGGCAATGA
Source organism: Schistocerca nitens (assembly GCF_023898315.1). Classification (NCBI taxonomy): domain Eukaryota; kingdom Metazoa; phylum Arthropoda; class Insecta; order Orthoptera; family Acrididae; genus Schistocerca; species Schistocerca nitens. The sequence continues at coordinate 27,801 of NW_026045977.1, read as the reverse complement.
TCTATTGCACCACGCAGCTGTCGACCAGAATTTAATATTTGCTGCGAATTTCCATGTAGCCTATTTACATAAGAGTGACTGTCTTCACACGTGAGGGACAGGATGATTAAATAAAAGTTCCACGAATTTTATCAATAATGCGTAACCCGAAATCTGAGCTCCGTATGGCTCTCACTTTCGTGACACTGTAGTGTGTGTGTGTGTGTGTGGTGGTTTCCGTTTTTATACTCGGCTATCACAAAATATGCAACGCAATTGATGCCCACAGTATTAAAAGACCTGTCCAAAACGTCTCGTGAGTAGCGAGATCAGTTGGCTGAATTGTCGGGAAATGTGACGTTGACGGATGAAGAGTGGCCGGAGCCAAAACAGTTTCAGAAAAAGGCCGCCATTTAATCGAGAATGTGTGGAATTCGCTCTCTGAGGCACACATCGATTTCCCATAAAAACGGATTATGATCGCTGGTGACTTACGAATGTGTACAATGTTTCTGGGTGCTTTTAATTCTTCACGTGTTCTGTCCACCAGCAGAATATTTGACAGTGTGGTGTCTCACACGATACTTGGGCTGGCAGTAACGGTACTGTACCACTGGGTGCTCATAATCTGAAGTTGAGCCACTCACAGAGGTCCAGTGTGGACTGTAACTATTGTATGGCAGCGAAATTTGGTATACTAAAGCCCCCTTGTGGAACCGATCTACACTGGAAAGCAATTATTTCCGATTTTGGCCACCAAATGCCTCTATCAACGGAAGAAAGACGTATAGAAATGTTTCCATATGTAATGGATTGGCAACGGAACGTGGGCAGGAAGAGTCCAAAAAGTGAGAAAGGCAGAATGTAGAACTTGTTATTAACCGCCAGCTGCAGAATTTGTTCAGTATGAGCACCGAAGACTTCGGCGAGACGTTGCACAACGACAGATTCGCACCTGGTAACTAAAATCGGAACTGATTTCCTCCGGCGCAAACTGGTATCGCATTAACGCTTCAGCATACCTGCCAAATTTCGTTGCCATACGGTAATTACAGACCACAATGGACCTCGGTGAGTGGCTACATTTTACTTACGAGCACTTGGTACTTCCACGCCTCTGCTGAAGAAAAAAGCGATTTAGTAGTTAGCCAGTTAAAAAAAGTCTGCAGTTGTCTGACTTCCGTCTTGTTTCACCTTTTTGAAGCATCAACACTCCTTAGGTTCTGCAAATACCCGTCTTCCCAGTACAGGCGACTGTCTAAACTGGAGCAGGTCGCAGCTACCGATAGGGGGCGTCGACATTGCCCCGTGGCGTAATGATGTACTCCGTGACGTCATATATACTTGGATACAACAGAACGCGGTGATGTTTACATGGCTGCTATATTACGTATTTTTTCTAATATAGGTTGTGGTGGAAAAGTGATGCGTTGCATACCCCGAGGTCTAGGCTGGTTGGACAGGTTACAGTACGGCTATGAGTTAGCGGAGCCAAAGAAATAGAGTGTTACAGTAACGATAATTCTGGCTGTGTCAGATATTTTATGCACGTTACATTTCGACGAGTGTCTTATATCCGTTTTGATGTCGTCATGGATCCTAATACAGTTGGAAGGGTAGGTTCAGTATTTTTCAGTATTGGGCACAGTTCGTAGCTAGCGTAAACGTACGTTTACACCTGTGTAAATTCGCGTGTGCACAAGACGGACGCAGCCCCTGCACAAAGAGGCATCGGTGCAGCCAGCCTCGTACGCCTGTTGACACGTGGGCGCGGGCAGTCAACACGTCCCAGGCCAATACAGGCCGTGCTGTCCCGTCCACGGTTTTGTTTCGTTTGCTCCGTTTTGCTGCGTCGCACTATTAAGTTCTAGTCTTTCGTGCGCTTTCAAATTTTTGTTAACCCATTGGCCGAGTGGCCTAAAAAGGAACAAATGGATCTGAAGAATATTATCGTGCATACTTATGACGCGAGATATCGGTAACTTCTAGTGTGTCTTCTGAATGATGTAATGGATAATCGAGTTGAACTTTTTAGTGCTAATGTTATGAGGAAACGTGCTTTCCAATGCAGTGGTAACGCCTATCAATTGCTAATGGCCTTTTGAATAATATTCATGTTGATTTGAGACACACTATATAGTGCCTGCTATCTATCGCTGCATTCTCGAAAACAGCATGAGGAAGTAGGCTGTAGTAAAATTATAAAGATTACAACTTAGAGCAGTCAACCACGAATGTGATATGCAAAGTTTATTTACACAAAACCATTGCCGGTTGCCGATTTTCAAAAACAAGTTGTTAGATGCCTTTCAAAAGCTGGTCAGTACTTGCGTTAACCGCCATTTAAAAGAATATTCCTTTCTGTGCAAAATATCAAACCTTCACGATCGGTTTTTCTCTGGAGATGTGAAATTATCGACTAAATTTTCCCATGCAAATGACGTCGGAGCTTTGTGTTCGGACACTACATTACTAGATGGAACGCAACAGTGAACCCAGCTACAGATTCAGTATGCCTTAAATGAAAAATAAACAGGAAGCAGGATGATTCGTGAGTGGTAACGAAAATGATTGTACATTATCTGTACATGTCATCGATATAGTACAGGCCCATCTGCCCTTCAAAGAAAGTTAGAACAGTTACTGTGGCATGTATCTTGTAATCGGTATTTCAGGTAAGGAAAGGAGCCACTCGATTCTATAAGTAAATTGTCAGTAAGACGTGAATTTAAAGTTAATGAATAGCAGCACTGACAGCTCACCATACCTGTTACAAAACACTATCAAACATAAATTTTTGCTTTGATATAGGACCGTTTGGCGACGTAAAAAAATACTAGTTTCCACAGTGGAATGAGTGGAGAGTAACGGAAAGTGTTTAATTTGTAACTACATAAGACGAAAACGTAGCTTTTGCGCGAGTTTGTGTAATCCGTTTTTCTTTTCGGTTTGTATTTGCGTCTTTGAGTGCGTTGTTCTCTGGGACAGTAAGGTCGTGTCGAGCTGAAATTTTTATGACGTACTGAGGACGGTGGTCGCTTGGCGGTGTCAAAGTTTTAAGATTGTAAGTGAAGGCATCGATGAGTTACGGACGTTTATGCAGTGTGTTTTGAAACACGATGAGCGGAGACGCGCCGCGCCGGCTAGCGCAGTAAGCGTAATTTGCTTTGATATCGGACCGCGTGGCGACGTAAAAAAATACTAGTTTCCACAGTAGAATGAAAGGAGAGTAACGGAAAGTGTTTAATTTGTAACTAGATAAGACGAAAAAGTAGCTTTTGCGTGAGTTTGTGTAACCCGTTTTTCTTTTCGGTTTGTATTTACGTCTTTGAGTGCGTTTTTGCCTGGGACAGTGAGGTCGTATCGAGGTGAAATTTTTATGACGTACTGAGGACGGTGGTCGCTTGGCGGTGTCAAAGTTTTAAGATTGTAAGTGAAGGCATCGATGAGTTACGGACGTTTATGCAGTGTGTTTTGAAACACGATGAGCGGAGACGCGCCGCGCCGGCTAGCGCAGTAAGCGTAATTTGCTTTGATATCGGACCGCGTGGCGACGTAAAAAAATACTAGTTTCCACAGTAGAATGAAAGGAGAGTAACGGAAAGTGTTTAATTTGTAACTAGATAAGACGAAAAAGTAGCTTTTGCGTGAGTTTGTGTAACCCGTTTTTCTTTTCGGTTTGTATTTACGTCTTTGAGTGCGTTTTTGCCTGGGACAGTGAGGTCGTATCGAGGTGAAATTTTTATGACGTACTGAGGACGGTGGTCGCTTGGCGGTGTCAAAGTTTTAAGATTGTAAGTGAAGGCATCGATGAGTTACGGACGTTTATGCAGTGTGTTTTGAAACACGATGAGCGGAGACGCGCCGCGCCGGCTAGCGCAGTAAGCGTAATTTGCTTTGATATCGGACCGCGTGGCGACGTAAAAAAATACTAGTTTCCACAGTAGAATGAAAGGAGAGTAACGGAAAGTGTTTAATTTGTAACTAGATAAGACGAAAAAGTAGCTTTTGCGTGAGTTTGTGTAACCCGTTTTTCTTTTCGGTTTGTATTTACGTCTTTGAGTGCGTTTTTGCCTGGGACAGTGAGGTCGTATCGAGGTGAAATTTTTATGACGTACTGAGGACGGTGGTCGCTTGGCGGTGTCAAAGTTTTAAGATTGTAAGTGAAGGCATCGATGAGTTACGGACGTTTATGCAGTGTGTTTTGAAACACGATGAGCGGAGACGCGCCGCGCCGGCTAGCGCAGTAAGCGTAATTTGCTTTGATATCGGACCGCGTGGCGACGTAAAAAAATACTAGTTTCCACAGTAGAATGAAAGGAGAGTAACGGAAAGTGTTTAATTTGTAACTAGATAAGACGAAAAAGTAGCTTTTGCGTGAGTTTGTGTAACCCGTTTTTCTTTTCGGTTTGTATTTACGTCTTTGAGTGCGTTTTTGCCTGGGACAGTGAGGTCGTATCGAGGTGAAATTTTTATGACGTACTGAGGACGGTGGTCGCTTGGCGGTGTCAAAGTTTTAAGATTGTAAGTGAAGGCATCGATGAGTTACGGACGTTTATGCAGTGTGTTTTGAAACACGATGAGCGGAGACGCGCCGCGCCGGCTAGCGCAGTAAGCGTAATTTGCTTTGATATCGGACCGCGTGGCGACGTAAAAAAATACTAGTTTCCACAGTAGAATGAAAGGAGAGTAACGGAAAGTGTTTAATTTGTAACTAGATAAGACGAAAAAGTAGCTTTTGCGTGAGTTTGTGTAACCCGTTTTTCTTTTCGGTTTGTATTTACGTCTTTGAGTGCGTTTTTGCCTGGGACAGTGAGGTCGTATCGAGGTGAAATTTTTATGACGTACTGAGGACGGTGGTCGCTTGGCGGTGTCAAAGTTTTAAGATTGTAAGTGAAGGCATCGATGAGTTACGGACGTTTATGCAGTGTGTTTTGAAACACGATGAGCGGAGACGCGCCGCGCCGGCTAGCGCAGTAAGCGTAATTTGCTTTGATATCGGACCGCGTGGCGACGTAAAAAAATACTAGTTTCCACAGTAGAATGAAAGGAGAGTAACGGAAAGTGTTTAATTTGTAACTAGATAAGACGAAAAAGTAGCTTTTGCGTGAGTTTGTGTAACCCGTTTTTCTTTTCGGTTTGTATTTACGTCTTTGAGTGCGTTTTTGCCTGGGACAGTGAGGTCGTATCGAGGTGAAATTTTTATGACGTACTGAGGACGGTGGTCGCTTGGCGGTGTCAAAGTTTTAAGATTGTAAGTGAAGGCATCGATGAGTTACGGACGTTTATGCAGTGTGTTTTGAAACACGATGAGCGGAGACGCGCCGCGCCGGCTAGCGCAGTAAGCGTAATTTGCTTTGATATCGGACCGCGTGGCGACGTAAAAAAATACTAGTTTCCACAGTAGAATGAAAGGAGAGTAACGGAAAGTGTTTAATTTGTAACTAGATAAGACGAAAAAGTAGCTTTTGCGTGAGTTTGTGTAACCCGTTTTTCTTTTCGGTTTGTATTTACGTCTTTGAGTGCGTTTTTGCCTGGGACAGTGAGGTCGTATCGAGGTGAAATTTTTATGACGTACTGAGGACGGTGGTCGCTTGGCGGTGTCAAAGTTTTAAGATTGTAAGTGAAGGCATCGATGAGTTACGGACGTTTATGCAGTGTGTTTTGAAACACGATGAGCGGAGACGCGCCGCGCCGGCTAGCGCAGTAAGCGTAATTTGCTTTGATATCGGACCGCGTGGCGACGTAAAAAAATACTAGTTTCCACAGTAGAATGAAAGGAGAGTAACGGAAAGTGTTTAATTTGTAACTAGATAAGACGAAAAAGTAGCTTTTGCGTGAGTTTGTGTAACCCGTTTTTCTTTTCGGTTTGTATTTACGTCTTTGAGTGCGTTTTTGCCTGGGACAGTGAGGTCGTATCGAGGTGAAATTTTTATGACGTACTGAGGACGGTGGTCGCTTGGCGGTGTCAAAGTTTTAAGATTGTAAGTGAAGGCATCGATGAGTTACGGACGTTTATGCAGTGTGTTTTGAAACACGATGAGCGGAGACGCGCCGCGCCGGCTAGCGCAGTAAGCGTAATTTGCTTTGATATCGGACCGCGTGGCGACGTAAAAAAATACTAGTTTCCACAGTAGAATGAAAGGAGAGTAACGGAAAGTGTTTAATTTGTAACTAGATAAGACGAAAAAGTAGCTTTTGCGTGAGTTTGTGTAACCCGTTTTTCTTTTCGGTTTGTATTTACGTCTTTGAGTGCGTTTTTGCCTGGGACAGTGAGGTCGTATCGAGGTGAAATTTTTATGACGTACTGAGGACGGTGGTCGCTTGGCGGTGTCAAAGTTTTAAGATTGTAAGTGAAGGCATCGATGAGTTACGGACGTTTATGCAGTGTGTTTTGAAACACGATGAGCGGAGACGCGCCGCGCCGGCTAGCGCAGTAAGCGTAATTTGCTTTGATATCGGACCGCGTGGCGACGTAAAAAAATACTAGTTTCCACAGTAGAATGAAAGGAGAGTAACGGAAAGTGTTTAATTTGTAACTAGATAAGACGAAAAAGTAGCTTTTGCGTGAGTTTGTGTAACCCGTTTTTCTTTTCGGTTTGTATTTACGTCTTTGAGTGCGTTTTTGCCTGGGACAGTGAGGTCGTATCGAGGTGAAATTTTTATGACGTACTGAGGACGGTGGTCGCTTGGCGGTGTCAAAGTTTTAAGATTGTAAGTGAAGGCATCGATGAGTTACGGACGTTTATGCAGTGTGTTTTGAAACACGATGAGCGGAGACGCGCCGCGCCGGCTAGCGCAGTAAGCGTAATTTGCTTTGATATCGGACCGCGTGGCGACGTAAAAAAATACTAGTTTCCACAGTAGAATGAAAGGAGAGTAACGGAAAGTGTTTAATTTGTAACTAGATAAGACGAAAAAGTAGCTTTTGCGTGAGTTTGTGTAACCCGTTTTTCTTTTCGGTTTGTATTTACGTCTTTGAGTGCGTTTTTGCCTGGGACAGTGAGGTCGTATCGAGGTGAAATTTTTATGACGTACTGAGGACGGTGGTCGCTTGGCGGTGTCAAAGTTTTAAGATTGTAAGTGAAGGCATCGATGAGTTACGGACGTTTATGCAGTGTGTTTTGAAACACGATGAGCGGAGACGCGCCGCGCCGGCTAGCGCAGTAAGCGTAATTTGCTTTGATATCGGACCGCGTGGCGACGTAAAAAAATACTAGTTTCCACAGTAGAATGAAAGGAGAGTAACGGAAAGTGTTTAATTTGTAACTAGATAAGACGAAAAAGTAGCTTTTGCGTGAGTTTGTGTAACCCGTTTTTCTTTTCGGTTTGTATTTACGTCTTTGAGTGCGTTTTTGCCTGGGACAGTGAGGTCGTATCGAGGTGAAATTTTTATGACGTACTGAGGACGGTGGTCGCTTGGCGGTGTCAAAGTTTTAAGATTGTAAGTGAAGGCATCGATGAGTTACGGACGTTTATGCAGTGTGTTTTGAAACACGATGAGCGGAGACGCGCCGCGCCGGCTAGCGCAGTAAGCGTAATTTGCTTTGATATCGGACCGCGTGGCGACGTAAAAAAATACTAGTTTCCACAGTAGAATGAAAGGAGAGTAACGGAAAGTGTTTAATTTGTAACTAGATAAGACGAAAAAGTAGCTTTTGCGTGAGTTTGTGTAACCCGTTTTTCTTTTCGGTTTGTATTTACGTCTTTGAGTGCGTTTTTGCCTGGGACAGTGAGGTCGTATCGAGGTGAAATTTTTATGACGTACTGAGGACGGTGGTCGCTTGGCGGTGTCAAAGTTTTAAGATTGTAAGTGAAGGCATCGATGAGTTACGGACGTTTATGCAGTGTGTTTTGAAACACGATGAGCGGAGACGCGCCGCGCCGGCTAGCGCAGTAAGCGTAATTTGCTTTGATATCGGACCGCGTGGCGACGTAAAAAAATACTAGTTTCCACAGTAGAATGAAAGGAGAGTAACGGAAAGTGTTTAATTTGTAACTAGATAAGACGAAAAAGTAGCTTTTGCGTGAGTTTGTGTAACCCGTTTTTCTTTTCGGTTTGTATTTACGTCTTTGAGTGCGTTTTTGCCTGGGACAGTGAGGTCGTATCGAGGTGAAATTTTTATGACGTACTGAGGACGGTGGTCGCTTGGCGGTGTCAAAGTTTTAAGATTGTAAGTGAAGGCATCGATGAGTTACGGACGTTTATGCAGTGTGTTTTGAAACACGATGAGCGGAGACGCGCCGCGCCGGCTAGCGCAGTAAGCGTAATTTGCTTTGATATCGGACCGCGTGGCGACGTAAAAAAATACTAGTTTCCACAGTAGAATGAAAGGAGAGTAACGGAAAGTGTTTAATTTGTAACTAGATAAGACGAAAAAGTAGCTTTTGCGTGAGTTTGTGTAACCCGTTTTTCTTTTCGGTTTGTATTTACGTCTTTGAGTGCGTTTTTGCCTGGGACAGTGAGGTCGTATCGAGGTGAAATTTTTATGACGTACTGAGGACGGTGGTCGCTTGGCGGTGTCAAAGTTTTAAGATTGTAAGTGAAGGCATCGATGAGTTACGGACGTTTATGCAGTGTGTTTTGAAACACGATGAGCGGAGACGCGCCGCGCCGGCTAGCGCAGTAAGCGTAATTTGCTTTGATATCGGACCGCGTGGCGACGTAAAAAAATACTAGTTTCCACAGTAGAATGAAAGGAGAGTAACGGAAAGTGTTTAATTTGTAACTAGATAAGACGAAAAAGTAGCTTTTGCGTGAGTTTGTGTAACCCGTTTTTCTTTTCGGTTTGTATTTACGTCTTTGAGTGCGTTTTTGCCTGGGACAGTGAGGTCGTATCGAGGTGAAATTTTTATGACGTACTGAGGACGGTGGTCGCTTGGCGGTGTCAAAGTTTTAAGATTGTAAGTGAAGGCATCGATGAGTTACGGACGTTTATGCAGTGTGTTTTGAAACACGATGAGCGGAGACGCGCCGCGCCGGCTAGCGCAGTAAGCGTAATTTGCTTTGATATCGGACCGCGTGGCGACGTAAAAAAATACTAGTTTCCACAGTAGAATGAAAGGAGAGTAACGGAAAGTGTTTAATTTGTAACTAGATAAGACGAAAAAGTAGCTTTTGCGTGAGTTTGTGTAACCCGTTTTTCTTTTCGGTTTGTATTTACGTCTTTGAGTGCGTTTTTGCCTGGGACAGTGAGGTCGTATCGAGGTGAAATTTTTATGACGTACTGAGGACGGTGGTCGCTTGGCGGTGTCAAAGTTTTAAGATTGTAAGTGAAGGCATCGATGAGTTACGGACGTTTATGCAGTGTGTTTTGAAACACGATGAGCGGAGACGCGCCGCGCCGGCTAGCGCAGTAAGCGTAATTTGCTTTGATATCGGACCGCGTGGCGACGTAAAAAAATACTAGTTTCCACAGTAGAATGAAAGGAGAGTAACGGAAAGTGTTTAATTTGTAACTAGATAAGACGAAAAAGTAGCTTTTGCGTGAGTTTGTGTAACCCGTTTTTCTTTTCGGTTTGTATTTACGTCTTTGAGTGCGTTTTTGCCTGGGACAGTGAGGTCGTATCGAGGTGAAATTTTTATGACGTACTGAGGACGGTGGTCGCTTGGCGGTGTCAAAGTTTTAAGATTGTAAGTGAAGGCATCGATGAGTTACGGACGTTTATGCAGTGTGTTTTGAAACACGATGAGCGGAGACGCGCCGCGCCGGCTAGCGCAGTAAGCGTAATTTGCTTTGATATCGGACCGCGTGGCGACGTAAAAAAATACTAGTTTCCACAGTAGAATGAAAGGAGAGTAACGGAAAGTGTTTAATTTGTAACTAGATAAGACGAAAAAGTAGCTTTTGCGTGAGTTTGTGTAACCCGTTTTTCTTTTCGGTTTGTATTTACGTCTTTGAGTGCGTTTTTGCCTGGGACAGTGAGGTCGTATCGAGGTGAAATTTTTATGACGTACTGAGGACGGTGGTCGCTTGGCGGTGTCAAAGTTTTAAGATTGTAAGTGAAGGCATCGATGAGTTACGGACGTTTATGCAGTGTGTTTTGAAACACGATGAGCGGAGACGCGCCGCGCCGGCTAGCGCAGTAAGCGTAATTTGCTTTGATATCGGACCGCGTGGCGACGTAAAAAAATACTAGTTTCCACAGTAGAATGAAAGGAGAGTAACGGAAAGTGTTTAATTTGTAACTAGATAAGACGAAAAAGTAGCTTTTGCGTGAGTTTGTGTAACCCGTTTTTCTTTTCGGTTTGTATTTACGTCTTTGAGTGCGTTTTTGCCTGGGACAGTGAGGTCGTATCGAGGTGAAATTTTTATGACGTACTGAGGACGGTGGTCGCTTGGCGGTGTCAAAGTTTTAAGATTGTAAGTGAAGGCATCGATGAGTTACGGACGTTTATGCAGTGTGTTTTGAAACACGATGAGCGGAGACGCGCCGCGCCGGCTAGCGCAGTAAGCGTAATTTGCTTTGATATAGGACCGCGTGGCGACGTAAAAAAATACTAGTTTCCACAGTAGAATGAAAGGAGAGTAACGGAAAGTGTTTAATTTGTAACTAGATAAGACGAAAAAGTAGCTTTTGCGTGAGTTTGTGTAACCCGTTTTTCTTTTCGGTTTGTATTTACGTCTTTGAGTGCGTTTTTGCCTGGGACAGTGAGGTCGTATCGAGGTGAAATTTTTATGACGTACTGAGGACGGTGGTCGCTTGGCGGTGTCAAAGTTTTAAGATTGTAAGTGAAGGCATCGATGAGTTACGGACGTTTATGCAGTGTGTTTTGAAACACGATGAGCGGAGACGCGCCGCGCCGGCTAGCGCAGTAAGCGTAATTTGCTTTGATATCGGACCGCGTGGCGACGTAAAAAAATACTAGTTTCCACAGTAGAATGAAAGGAGAGTAACGGAAAGTGTTTAATTTGTAACTAGATAAGACGAAAAAGTAGCTTTTGCGTGAGTTTGTGTAACCCGTTTTTCTTTTCGGTTTGTATTTACGTCTTTGAGTGCGTTTTTGCCTGGGACAGTGAGGTCGTATCGAGGTGAAATTTTTATGACGTACTGAGGACGGTGGTCGCTTGGCGGTGTCAAAGTTTTAAGATTGTAAGTGAAGGCATCGATGAGTTACGGACGTTTATGCAGTGTGTTTTGAAACACGATGAGCGGAGACGCGCCGCGCCGGCTAGCGCAGTAAGCGTAATTTGCTTTGATATCGGACCGCGTGGCGACGTAAAAAAATACTAGTTTCCACAGTAGAATGAAAGGAGAGTAACGGAAAGTGTTTAATTTGTAACTAGATAAGACGAAAAAGTAGCTTTTGCGTGAGTTTGTGTAACCCGTTTTTCTTTTCGGTTTGTATTTACGTCTTTGAGTGCGTTTTTGCCTGGGACAGTGAGGTCGTATCGAGGTGAAATTTTTATGACGTACTGAGGACGGTGGTCGCTTGGCGGTGTCAAAGTTTTAAGATTGTAAGTGAAGGCATCGATGAGTTACGGACGTTTATGCAGTGTGTTTTGAAACACGATGAGCGGAGACGCGCCGCGCCGGCTAGCGCAGTAAGCGTAATTTGCTTTGATATCGGACCGCGTGGCGACGTAAAAAAATACTAGTTTCCACAGTAGAATGAAAGGAGAGTAACGGAAAGTGTTTAATTTGTAACTAGATAAGACGAAAAAGTAGCTTTTGCGTGAGTTTGTGTAACCCGTTTTTCTTTTCGGTTTGTATTTACGTCTTTGAGTGCGTTTTTGCCTGGGACAGTGAGGTCGTATCGAGGTGAAATTTTTATGACGTACTGAGGACGGTGGTCGCTTGGCGGTGTCAAAGTTTTAAGATTGTAAGTGAAGGCATCGATGAGTTACGGACGTTTATGCAGTGTGTTTTGAAACACGATGAGCGGAGACGCGCCGCGCCGGCTAGCGCAGTAAGCGTAATTTGCTTTGATATCGGACCGCGTGGCGACGTAAAAAAATACTAGTTTCCACAGTAGAATGAAAGGAGAGTAACGGAAAGTGTTTAATTTGTAACTAGATAAGACGAAAAAGTAGCTTTTGCGTGAGTTTGTGTAACCCGTTTTTCTTTTCGGTTTGTATTTACGTCTTTGAGTGCGTTTTTGCCTGGGACAGTGAGGTCGTATCGAGGTGAAATTTTTATGACGTACTGAGGACGGTGGTCGCTTGGCGGTGTCAAAGTTTTAAGATTGTAAGTGAAGGCATCGATGAGTTACGGACGTTTATGCAGTGTGTTTTGAAACACGATGAGCGGAGACGCGCCGCGCCGGCTAGCGCAGTAAGCGTAATTTGCTTTGATATCGGACCGCGTGGCGACGTAAAAAAATACTAGTTTCCACAGTAGAATGAAAGGAGAGTAACGGAAAGTGTTTAATTTGTAACTAGATAAGACGAAAAAGTAGCTTTTGCGTGAGTTTGTGTAACCCGTTTTTCTTTTCGGTTTGTATTTACGTCTTTGAGTGCGTTTTTGCCTGGGACAGTGAGGTCGTATCGAGGTGAAATTTTTATGACGTACTGAGGACGGTGGTCGCTTGGCGGTGTCAAAGTTTTAAGATTGTAAGTGAAGGCATCGATGAGTTACGGACGTTTATGCAGTGTGTTTTGAAACACGATGAGCGGAGACGCGCCGCGCCGGCTAGCGCAGTAAGCGTAATTTGCTTTGATATCGGACCGCGTGGCGACGTAAAAAAATACTAGTTTCCACAGTAGAATGAAAGGAGAGTAACGGAAAGTGTTTAATTTGTAACTAGATAAGACGAAAAAGTAGCTTTTGCGTGAGTTTGTGTAACCCGTTTTTCTTTTCGGTTTGTATTTACGTCTTTGAGTGCGTTTTTGCCTGGGACAGTGAGGTCGTATCGAGGTGAAATTTTTATGACGTACTGAGGACGGTGGTCGCTTGGCGGTGTCAAAGTTTTAAGATTGTAAGTGAAGGCATCGATGAGTTACGGACGTTTATGCAGTGTGTTTTGAAACACGATGAGCGGAGACGCGCCGCGCCGGCTAGCGCAGTAAGCGTAATTTGCTTTGATATCGGACCGCGTGGCGACGTAAAAAAATACTAGTTTCCACAGTAGAATGAAAGGAGAGTAACGGAAAGTGTTTAATTTGTAACTAGATAAGACGAAAAAGTAGCTTTTGCGTGAGTTTGTGTAACCCGTTTTTCTTTTCGGTTTGTATTTACGTCTTTGAGTGCGTTTTTGCCTGGGACAGTGAGGTCGTATCGAGGTGAAATTTTTATGACGTACTGAGGACGGTGGTCGCTTGGCGGTGTCAAAGTTTTAAGATTGTAAGTGAAGGCATCGATGAGTTACGGACGTTTATGCAGTGTGTTTTGAAACACGATGAGCGGAGACGCGCCGCGCCGGCTAGCGCAGTAAGCGTAATTTGCTTTGATATCGGACCGCGTGGCGACGTAAAAAAATACTAGTTTCCACAGTAGAATGAAAGGAGAGTAACGGAAAGTGTTTAATTTGTAACTAGATAAGACGAAAAAGTAGCTTTTGCGTGAGTTTGTGTAACCCGTTTTTCTTTTCGGTTTGTATTTACGTCTTTGAGTGCGTTTTTGCCTGGGACAGTGAGGTCGTATCGAGGTGAAATTTTTATGACGTACTGAGGACGGTGGTCGCTTGGCGGTGTCAAAGTTTTAAGATTGTAAGTGAAGGCATCGATGAGTTACGGACGTTTATGCAGTGTGTTTTGAAACACGATGAGCGGAGACGCGCCGCGCCGGCTAGCGCAGTAAGCGTAATTTGCTTTGATATCGGACCGCGTGGCGACGTAAAAAAATACTAGTTTCCACAGTAGAATGAAAGGAGAGTAACGGAAAGTGTTTAATTTGTAACTAGATAAGACGAAAAAGTAGCTTTTGCGTGAGTTTGTGTAACCCGTTTTTCTTTTCGGTTTGTATTTACGTCTTTGAGTGCGTTTTTGCCTGGGACAGTGAGGTCGTATCGAGGTGAAATTTTTATGACGTACTGAGGACGGTGGTCGCTTGGCGGTGTCAAAGTTTTAAGATTGTAAGTGAAGGCATCGATGAGTTACGGACGTTTATGCAGTGTGTTTTGAAACACGATGAGCGGAGACGCGCCGCGCCGGCTAGCGCAGTAAGCGTAATTTGCTTTGATATCGGACCGCGTGGCGACGTAAAAAAATACTAGTTTCCACAGTAGAATGAAAGGAGAGTAACGGAAAGTGTTTAATTTGTAACTAGATAAGACGAAAAAGTAGCTTTTGCGTGAGTTTGTGTAACCCGTTTTTCTTTTCGGTTTGTATTTACGTCTTTGAGTGCGTTTTTGCCTGGGACAGTGAGGTCGTATCGAGGTGAAATTTTTATGACGTACTGAGGACGGTGGTCGCTTGGCGGTGTCAAAGTTTTAAGATTGTAAGTGAAGGCATCGATGAGTTACGGACGTTTATGCAGTGTGTTTTGAAACACGATGAGCGGAGACGCGCCGCGCCGGCTAGCGCAGTAAGCGTAATTTGCTTTGATATCGGACCGCGTGGCGACGTAAAAAAATACTAGTTTCCACAGTAGAATGAAAGGAGAGTAACGGAAAGTGTTTAATTTGTAACTAGATAAGACGAAAAAGTAGCTTTTGCGTGAGTTTGTGTAACCCGTTTTTCTTTTCGGTTTGTATTTACGTCTTTGAGTGCGTTTTTGCCTGGGACAGTGAGGTCGTATCGAGGTGAAATTTTTATGACGTACTGAGGACGGTGGTCGCTTGGCGGTGTCAAAGTTTTAAGATTGTAAGTGAAGGCATCGATGAGTTACGGACGTTTATGCAGTGTGTTTTGAAACACGATGAGCGGAGACGCGCCGCGCCGGCTAGCGCAGTAAGCGTAATTTGCTTTGATATCGGACCGCGTGGCGACGTAAAAAAATACTAGTTTCCACAGTAGAATGAAAGGAGAGTAACGGAAAGTGTTTAATTTGTAACTAGATAAGACGAAAAAGTAGCTTTTGCGTGAGTTTGTGTAACCCGTTTTTCTTTTCGGTTTGTATTTACGTCTTTGAGTGCGTTTTTGCCTGGGACAGTGAGGTCGTATCGAGGTGAAATTTTTATGACGTACTGAGGACGGTGGTCGCTTGGCGGTGTCAAAGTTTTAAGATTGTAAGTGAAGGCATCGATGAGTTACGGACGTTTATGCAGTGTGTTTTGAAACACGATGAGCGGAGACGCGCCGCGCCGGCTAGCGCAGTAAGCGTAATTTGCTTTGATATCGGACCGCGTGGCGACGTAAAAAAATACTAGTTTCCACAGTAGAATGAAAGGAGAGTAACGGAAAGTGTTTAATTTGTAACTAGATAAGACGAAAAAGTAGCTTTTGCGTGAGTTTGTGTAACCCGTTTTTCTTTTCGGTTTGTATTTACGTCTTTGAGTGCGTTTTTGCCTGGGACAGTGAGGTCGTATCGAGGTGAAATTTTTATGACGTACTGAGGACGGTGGTCGCTTGGCGGTGTCAAAGTTTTAAGATTGTAAGTGAAGGCATCGATGAGTTACGGACGTTTATGCAGTGTGTTTTGAAACACGATGAGCGGAGACGCGCCGCGCCGGCTAGCGCAGTAAGCGTAATTTGCTTTGATATCGGACCGCGTGGCGACGTAAAAAAATACTAGTTTCCACAGTAGAATGAAAGGAGAGTAACGGAAAGTGTTTAATTTGTAACTAGATAAGACGAAAAAGTAGCTTTTGCGTGAGTTTGTGTAACCCGTTTTTCTTTTCGGTTTGTATTTACGTCTTTGAGTGCGTTTTTGCCTGGGACAGTGAGGTCGTATCGAGGTGAAATTTTTATGACGTACTGAGGACGGTGGTCGCTTGGCGGTGTCAAAGTTTTAAGATTGTAAGTGAAGGCATCGATGAGTTACGGACGTTTATGCAGTGTGTTTTGAAACACGATGAGCGGAGACGCGCCGCGCCGGCTAGCGCAGTAAGCGTAATTTGCTTTGATATCGGACCGCGTGGCGACGTAAAAAAATACTAGTTTCCACAGTAGAATGAAAGGAGAGTAACGGAAAGTGTTTAATTTGTAACTAGATAAGACGAAAAAGTAGCTTTTGCGTGAGTTTGTGTAACCCGTTTTTCTTTTCGGTTTGTATTTACGTCTTTGAGTGCGTTTTTGCCTGGGACAGTGAGGTCGTATCGAGGTGAAATTTTTATGACGTACTGAGGACGGTGGTCGCTTGGCGGTGTCAAAGTTTTAAGATTGTAAGTGAAGGCATCGATGAGTTACGGACGTTTATGCAGTGTGTTTTGAAACACGATGAGCGGAGACGCGCCGCGCCGGCTAGCGCAGTAAGCGTAATTTGCTTTGATATCGGACCGCGTGGCGACGTAAAAAAATACTAGTTTCCACAGTAGAATGAAAGGAGAGTAACGGAAAGTGTTTAATTTGTAACTAGATAAGACGAAAAAGTAGCTTTTGCGTGAGTTTGTGTAACCCGTTTTTCTTTTCGGTTTGTATTTACGTCTTTGAGTGCGTTTTTGCCTGGGACAGTGAGGTCGTATCGAGGTGAAATTTTTATGACGTACTGAGGACGGTGGTCGCTTGGCGGTGTCAAAGTTTTAAGATTGTAAGTGAAGGCATCGATGAGTTACGGACGTTTATGCAGTGTGTTTTGAAACACGATGAGCGGAGACGCGCCGCGCCGGCTAGCGCAGTAAGCGTAATTTGCTTTGATATCGGACCGCGTGGCGACGTAAAAAAATACTAGTTTCCACAGTAGAATGAAAGGAGAGTAACGGAAAGTGTTTAATTTGTAACTAGATAAGACGAAAAAGTAGCTTTTGCGTGAGTTTGTGTAACCCGTTTTTCTTTTCGGTTTGTATTTACGTCTTTGAGTGCGTTTTTGCCTGGGACAGTGAGGTCGTATCGAGGTGAAATTTTTATGACGTACTGAGGACGGTGGTCGCTTGGCGGTGTCAAAGTTTTAAGATTGTAAGTGAAGGCATCGATGAGTTACGGACGTTTATGCAGTGTGTTTTGAAACACGATGAGCGGAGACGCGCCGCGCCGGCTAGCGCAGTAAGCGTAATTTGCTTTGATATCGGACCGCGTGGCGACGTAAAAAAATACTAGTTTCCACAGTAGAATGAAAGGAGAGTAACGGAAAGTGTTTAATTTGTAACTAGATAAGACGAAAAAGTAGCTTTTGCGTGAGTTTGTGTAACCCGTTTTTCTTTTCGGTTTGTATTTACGTCTTTGAGTGCGTTTTTGCCTGGGACAGTGAGGTCGTATCGAGGTGAAATTTTTATGACGTACTGAGGACGGTGGTCGCTTGGCGGTGTCAAAGTTTTAAGATTGTAAGTGAAGGCATCGATGAGTTACGGACGTTTATGCAGTGTGTTTTGAAACACGATGAGCGGAGACGCGCCGCGCCGGCTAGCGCAGTAAGCGTAATTTGCTTTGATATCGGACCGCGTGGCGACGTAAAAAAATACTAGTTTCCACAGTAGAATGAAAGGAGAGTAACGGAAAGTGTTTAATTTGTAACTAGATAAGACGAAAAAGTAGCTTTTGCGTGAGTTTGTGTAACCCGTTTTTCTTTTCGGTTTGTATTTACGTCTTTGAGTGCGTTTTTGCCTGGGACAGTGAGGTCGTATCGAGGTGAAATTTTTATGACGTACTGAGGACGGTGGTCGCTTGGCGGTGTCAAAGTTTTAAGATTGTAAGTGAAGGCATCGATGAGTTACGGACGTTTATGCAGTGTGTTTTGAAACACGATGAGCGGAGACGCGCCGCGCCGGCTAGCGCAGTAAGCGTAATTTGCTTTGATATCGGACCGCGTGGCGACGTAAAAAAATACTAGTTTCCACAGTAGAATGAAAGGAGAGTAACGGAAAGTGTTTAATTTGTAACTAGATAAGACGAAAAAGTAGCTTTTGCGTGAGTTTGTGTAACCCGTTTTTCTTTTCGGTTTGTATTTACGTCTTTGAGTGCGTTTTTGCCTGGGACAGTGAGGTCGTATCGAGGTGAAATTTTTATGACGTACTGAGGACGGTGGTCGCTTGGCGGTGTCAAAGTTTTAAGATTGTAAGTGAAGGCATCGATGAGTTACGGACGTTTATGCAGTGTGTTTTGAAACACGATGAGCGGAGACGCGCCGCGCCGGCTAGCGCAGTAAGCGTAATTTGCTTTGATATCGGACCGCGTGGCGACGTAAAAAAATACTAGTTTCCACAGTAGAATGAAAGGAGAGTAACGGAAAGTGTTTAATTTGTAACTAGATAAGACGAAAAAGTAGCTTTTGCGTGAGTTTGTGTAACCCGTTTTTCTTTTCGGTTTGTATTTACGTCTTTGAGTGCGTTTTTGCCTGGGACAGTGAGGTCGTATCGAGGTGAAATTTTTATGACGTACTGAGGACGGTGGTCGCTTGGCGGTGTCAAAGTTTTAAGATTGTAAGTGAAGGCATCGATGAGTTACGGACGTTTATGCAGTGTGTTTTGAAACACGATGAGCGGAGACGCGCCGCGCCGGCTAGCGCAGTAAGCGTAATTTGCTTTGATATCGGACCGCGTGGCGACGTAAAAAAATACTAGTTTCCACAGTAGAATGAAAGGAGAGTAACGGAAAGTGTTTAATTTGTAACTAGATAAGACGAAAAAGTAGCTTTTGCGTGAGTTTGTGTAACCCGTTTTTCTTTTCGGTTTGTATTTACGTCTTTGAGTGCGTTTTTGCCTGGGACAGTGAGGTCGTATCGAGGTGAAATTTTTATGACGTACTGAGGACGGTGGTCGCTTGGCGGTGTCAAAGTTTTAAGATTGTAAGTGAAGGCATCGATGAGTTACGGACGTTTATGCAGTGTGTTTTGAAACACGATGAGCGGAGACGCGCCGCGCCGGCTAGCGCAGTAAGCGTAATTTGCTTTGATATCGGACCGCGTGGCGACGTAAAAAAATACTAGTTTCCACAGTAGAATGAAAGGAGAGTAACGGAAAGTGTTTAATTTGTAACTAGATAAGACGAAAAAGTAGCTTTTGCGTGAGTTTGTGTAACCCGTTTTTCTTTTCGGTTTGTATTTACGTCTTTGAGTGCGTTTTTGCCTGGGACAGTGAGGTCGTATCGAGGTGAAATTTTTATGACGTACTGAGGACGGTGGTCGCTTGGCGGTGTCAAAGTTTTAAGATTGTAAGTGAAGGCATCGATGAGTTACGGACGTTTATGCAGTGTGTTT
The DNA here is from genome assembly GCF_023898315.1 of Schistocerca nitens. NCBI lineage: Eukaryota > Metazoa > Arthropoda > Insecta > Orthoptera > Acrididae > Schistocerca > Schistocerca nitens. The sequence continues at coordinate 8,652 of NW_026045977.1, read as the reverse complement.
TGAAACACGATGAGCGGAGACGCGCCGCGCCGGCTAGCGCAGTAAGCGTAATTTGCTTTGATATCGGACCGCGTGGCGACGTAAAAAAATACTAGTTTCCACAGTAGAATGAAAGGAGAGTAACGGAAAGTGTTTAATTTGTAACTAGATAAGACGAAAAAGTAGCTTTTGCGTGAGTTTGTGTAACCCGTTTTTCTTTTCGGTTTGTATTTACGTCTTTGAGTGCGTTTTTGCCTGGGACAGTGAGGTCGTATCGAGGTGAAATTTTTATGACGTACTGAGGACGGTGGTCGCTTGGCGGTGTCAAAGTTTTAAGATTGTAAGTGAAGGCATCGATGAGTTACGGACGTTTATGCAGTGTGTTTTGAAACACGATGAGCGAGACGCGCCGCGCCGGCTAGCGCAGTAAGCGTAATTTGCTTTGATATCGGACCGCGTGGCGACGTAAAAAAATACTAGTTTCCACAGTAGAATGAAAGGAGAGTAACGGAAAGTGTTTAATTTGTAACTAGATAAGACGAAAAAGTAGCTTTTGCGTGAGTTTGTGTAACCCGTTTTTCTTTTCGGTTTGTATTTACGTCTTTGAGTGCGTTTTTGCCTGGGACAGTGAGGTCGTATCGAGGTGAAATTTTTATGACGTACTGAGGACGGTGGTCGCTTGGCGGTGTCAAAGTTTTAAGATTGTAAGTGAAGGCATCGATGAGTTACGGACGTTTATGCAGTGTGTTTTGAAACACGATGAGCGGAGACGCGCCGCGCCGGCTAGCGCAGTAAGCGTAATTTGCTTTGATATCGGACCGCGTGGCGACGTAAAAAAATACTAGTTTCCACAGTAGAATGAAAGGAGAGTAACGGAAAGTGTTTAATTTGTAACTAGATAAGACGAAAAAGTAGCTTTTGCGTGAGTTTGTGTAACCCGTTTTTCTTTTCGGTTTGTATTTACGTCTTTGAGTGCGTTTTTGCCTGGGACAGTGAGGTCGTATCGAGGTGAAATTTTTATGACGTACTGAGGACGGTGGTCGCTTGGCGGTGTCAAAGTTTTAAGATTGTAAGTGAAGGCATCGATGAGTTACGGACGTTTATGCAGTGTGTTTTGAAACACGATGAGCGGAGACGCGCCGCGCCGGCTAGCGCAGTAAGCGTAATTTGCTTTGATATCGGACCGCGTGGCGACGTAAAAAAATACTAGTTTCCACAGTAGAATGAAAGGAGAGTAACGGAAAGTGTTTAATTTGTAACTAGATAAGACGAAAAAGTAGCTTTTGCGTGAGTTTGTGTAACCCGTTTTTCTTTTCGGTTTGTATTTACGTCTTTGAGTGCGTTTTTGCCTGGGACAGTGAGGTCGTATCGAGGTGAAATTTTTATGACGTACTGAGGACGGTGGTCGCTTGGCGGTGTCAAAGTTTTAAGATTGTAAGTGAAGGCATCGATGAGTTACGGACGTTTATGCAGTGTGTTTTGAAACACGATGAGCGGAGACGCGCCGCGCCGGCTAGCGCAGTAAGCGTAATTTGCTTTGATATCGGACCGCGTGGCGACGTAAAAAAATACTAGTTTCCACAGTAGAATGAAAGGAGAGTAACGGAAAGTGTTTAATTTGTAACTAGATAAGACGAAAAAGTAGCTTTTGCGTGAGTTTGTGTAACCCGTTTTTCTTTTCGGTTTGTATTTACGTCTTTGAGTGCGTTTTTGCCTGGGACAGTGAGGTCGTATCGAGGTGAAATTTTTATGACGTACTGAGGACGGTGGTCGCTTGGCGGTGTCAAAGTTTTAAGATTGTAAGTGAAGGCATCGATGAGTTACGGACGTTTATGCAGTGTGTTTTGAAACACGATGAGCGGAGACGCGCCGCGCCGGCTAGCGCAGTAAGCGTAATTTGCTTTGATATCGGACCGCGTGGCGACGTAAAAAAATACTAGTTTCCACAGTAGAATGAAAGGAGAGTAACGGAAAGTGTTTAATTTGTAACTAGATAAGACGAAAAAGTAGCTTTTGCGTGAGTTTGTGTAACCCGTTTTTCTTTTCGGTTTGTATTTACGTCTTTGAGTGCGTTTTTGCCTGGGACAGTGAGGTCGTATCGAGGTGAAATTTTTATGACGTACTGAGGACGGTGGTCGCTTGGCGGTGTCAAAGTTTTAAGATTGTAAGTGAAGGCATCGATGAGTTACGGACGTTTATGCAGTGTGTTTTGAAACACGATGAGCGGAGACGCGCCGCGCCGGCTAGCGCAGTAAGCGTAATTTGCTTTGATATCGGACCGCGTGGCGACGTAAAAAAATACTAGTTTCCACAGTAGAATGAAAGGAGAGTAACGGAAAGTGTTTAATTTGTAACTAGATAAGACGAAAAAGTAGCTTTTGCGTGAGTTTGTGTAACCCGTTTTTCTTTTCGGTTTGTATTTACGTCTTTGAGTGCGTTTTTGCCTGGGACAGTGAGGTCGTATCGAGGTGAAATTTTTATGACGTACTGAGGACGGTGGTCGCTTGGCGGTGTCAAAGTTTTAAGATTGTAAGTGAAGGCATCGATGAGTTACGGACGTTTATGCAGTGTGTTTTGAAACACGATGAGCGGAGACGCGCCGCGCCGGCTAGCGCAGTAAGCGTAATTTGCTTTGATATCGGACCGCGTGGCGACGTAAAAAAATACTAGTTTCCACAGTAGAATGAAAGGAGAGTAACGGAAAGTGTTTAATTTGTAACTAGATAAGACGAAAAAGTAGCTTTTGCGTGAGTTTGTGTAACCCGTTTTTCTTTTCGGTTTGTATTTACGTCTTTGAGTGCGTTTTTGCCTGGGACAGTGAGGTCGTATCGAGGTGAAATTTTTATGACGTACTGAGGACGGTGGTCGCTTGGCGGTGTCAAAGTTTTAAGATTGTAAGTGAAGGCATCGATGAGTTACGGACGTTTATGCAGTGTGTTTTGAAACACGATGAGCGGAGACGCGCCGCGCCGGCTAGCGCAGTAAGCGTAATTTGCTTTGATATCGGACCGCGTGGCGACGTAAAAAAATACTAGTTTCCACAGTAGAATGAAAGGAGAGTAACGGAAAGTGTTTAATTTGTAACTAGATAAGACGAAAAAGTAGCTTTTGCGTGAGTTTGTGTAACCCGTTTTTCTTTTCGGTTTGTATTTACGTCTTTGAGTGCGTTTTTGCCTGGGACAGTGAGGTCGTATCGAGGTGAAATTTTTATGACGTACTGAGGACGGTGGTCGCTTGGCGGTGTCAAAGTTTTAAGATTGTAAGTGAAGGCATCGATGAGTTACGGACGTTTATGCAGTGTGTTTTGAAACACGATGAGCGGAGACGCGCCGCGCCGGCTAGCGCAGTAAGCGTAATTTGCTTTGATATCGGACCGCGTGGCGACGTAAAAAAATACTAGTTTCCACAGTAGAATGAAAGGAGAGTAACGGAAAGTGTTTAATTTGTAACTAGATAAGACGAAAAAGTAGCTTTTGCGTGAGTTTGTGTAACCCGTTTTTCTTTTCGGTTTGTATTTACGTCTTTGAGTGCGTTTTTGCCTGGGACAGTGAGGTCGTATCGAGGTGAAATTTTTATGACGTACTGAGGACGGTGGTCGCTTGGCGGTGTCAAAGTTTTAAGATTGTAAGTGAAGGCATCGATGAGTTACGGACGTTTATGCAGTGTGTTTTGAAACACGATGAGCGGAGACGCGCCGCGCCGGCTAGCGCAGTAAGCGTAATTTGCTTTGATATCGGACCGCGTGGCGACGTAAAAAAATACTAGTTTCCACAGTAGAATGAAAGGAGAGTAACGGAAAGTGTTTAATTTGTAACTAGATAAGACGAAAAAGTAGCTTTTGCGTGAGTTTGTGTAACCCGTTTTTCTTTTCGGTTTGTATTTACGTCTTTGAGTGCGTTTTTGCCTGGGACAGTGAGGTCGTATCGAGGTGAAATTTTTATGACGTACTGAGGACGGTGGTCGCTTGGCGGTGTCAAAGTTTTAAGATTGTAAGTGAAGGCATCGATGAGTTACGGACGTTTATGCAGTGTGTTTTGAAACACGATGAGCGGAGACGCGCCGCGCCGGCTAGCGCAGTAAGCGTAATTTGCTTTGATATCGGACCGCGTGGCGACGTAAAAAAATACTAGTTTCCACAGTAGAATGAAAGGAGAGTAACGGAAAGTGTTTAATTTGTAACTAGATAAGACGAAAAAGTAGCTTTTGCGTGAGTTTGTGTAACCCGTTTTTCTTTTCGGTTTGTATTTACGTCTTTGAGTGCGTTTTTGCCTGGGACAGTGAGGTCGTATCGAGGTGAAATTTTTATGACGTACTGAGGACGGTGGTCGCTTGGCGGTGTCAAAGTTTTAAGATTGTAAGTGAAGGCATCGATGAGTTACGGACGTTTATGCAGTGTGTTTTGAAACACGATGAGCGGAGACGCGCCGCGCCGGCTAGCGCAGTAAGCGTAATTTGCTTTGATATCGGACCGCGTGGCGACGTAAAAAAATACTAGTTTCCACAGTAGAATGAAAGGAGAGTAACGGAAAGTGTTTAATTTGTAACTAGATAAGACGAAAAAGTAGCTTTTGCGTGAGTTTGTGTAACCCGTTTTTCTTTTCGGTTTGTATTTACGTCTTTGAGTGCGTTTTTGCCTGGGACAGTGAGGTCGTATCGAGGTGAAATTTTTATGACGTACTGAGGACGGTGGTCGCTTGGCGGTGTCAAAGTTTTAAGATTGTAAGTGAAGGCATCGATGAGTTACGGACGTTTATGCAGTGTGTTTTGAAACACGATGAGCGGAGACGCGCCGCGCCGGCTAGCGCAGTAAGCGTAATTTGCTTTGATATCGGACCGCGTGGCGACGTAAAAAAATACTAGTTTCCACAGTAGAATGAAAGGAGAGTAACGGAAAGTGTTTAATTTGTAACTAGATAAGACGAAAAAGTAGCTTTTGCGTGAGTTTGTGTAACCCGTTTTTCTTTTCGGTTTGTATTTACGTCTTTGAGTGCGTTTTTGCCTGGGACAGTGAGGTCGTATCGAGGTGAAATTTTTATGACGTACTGAGGACGGTGGTCGCTTGGCGGTGTCAAAGTTTTAAGATTGTAAGTGAAGGCATCGATGAGTTACGGACGTTTATGCAGTGTGTTTTGAAACACGATGAGCGGAGACGCGCCGCGCCGGCTAGCGCAGTAAGCGTAATTTGCTTTGATATCGGACCGCGTGGCGACGTAAAAAAAATACTAGTTTCCACAGTAGAATGAAAGGAGAGTAACGGAAAGTGTTTAATTTGTAACTAGATAAGACGAAAAAGTAGCTTTTGCGTGAGTTTGTGTAACCCGTTTTTCTTTTCGGTTTGTATTTACGTCTTTGAGTGCGTTTTTGCCTGGGACAGTGAGGTCGTATCGAGGTGAAATTTTTATGACGTACTGAGGACGGTGGTCGCTTGGCGGTGTCAAAGTTTTAAGATTGTAAGTGAAGGCATCGATGAGTTACGGACGTTTATGCAGTGTGTTTTGAAACACGATGAGCGGAGACGCGCCGCGCCGGCTAGCGCAGTAAGCGTAATTTGCTTTGATATCGGACCGCGTGGCGACGTAAAAAAATACTAGTTTCCACAGTAGAATGAAAGGAGAGTAACGGAAAGTGTTTAATTTGTAACTAGATAAGACGAAAAAGTAGCTTTTGCGTGAGTTTGTGTAACCCGTTTTTCTTTTCGGTTTGTATTTACGTCTTTGAGTGCGTTTTTGCCTGGGACAGTGAGGTCGTATCGAGGTGAAATTTTTATGACGTACTGAGGACGGTGGTCGCTTGGCGGTGTCAAAGTTTTAAGATTGTAAGTGAAGGCATCGATGAGTTACGGACGTTTATGCAGTGTGTTTTGAAACACGATGAGCGGAGACGCGCCGCGCCGGCTAGCGCAGTAAGCGTAATTTGCTTTGATATCGGACCGCGTGGCGACGTAAAAAAATACTAGTTTCCACAGTAGAATGAAAGGAGAGTAACGGAAAGTGTTTAATTTGTAACTAGATAAGACGAAAAAGTAGCTTTTGCGTGAGTTTGTGTAACCCGTTTTTCTTTTCGGTTTGTATTTACGTCTTTGAGTGCGTTTTTGCCTGGGACAGTGAGGTCGTATCGAGGTGAAATTTTTATGACGTACTGAGGACGGTGGTCGCTTGGCGGTGTCAAAGTTTTAAGATTGTAAGTGAAGGCATCGATGAGTTACGGACGTTTATGCAGTGTGTTTTGAAACACGATGAGCGGAGACGCGCCGCGCCGGCTAGCGCAGTAAGCGTAATTTGCTTTGATATCGGACCGCGTGGCGACGTAAAAAAATACTAGTTTCCACAGTAGAATGAAAGGAGAGTAACGGAAAGTGTTTAATTTGTAACTAGATAAGACGAAAAAGTAGCTTTTGCGTGAGTTTGTGTAACCCGTTTTTCTTTTCGGTTTGTATTTACGTCTTTGAGTGCGTTTTTGCCTGGGACAGTGAGGTCGTATCGAGGTGAAATTTTTATGACGTACTGAGGACGGTGGTCGCTTGGCGGTGTCAAAGTTTTAAGATTGTAAGTGAAGGCATCGATGAGTTACGGACGTTTATGCAGTGTGTTTTGAAACACGATGAGCGGAGACGCGCCGCGCCGGCTAGCGCAGTAAGCGTAATTTGCTTTGATATCGGACCGCGTGGCGACGTAAAAAAATACTAGTTTCCACAGTAGAATGAAAGGAGAGTAACGGAAAGTGTTTAATTTGTAACTAGATAAGACGAAAAAGTAGCTTTTGCGTGAGTTTGTGTAACCCGTTTTTCTTTTCGGTTTGTATTTACGTCTTTGAGTGCGTTTTTGCCTGGGACAGTGAGGTCGTATCGAGGTGAAATTTTTATGACGTACTGAGGACGGTGGTCGCTTGGCGGTGTCAAAGTTTTAAGATTGTAAGTGAAGGCATCGATGAGTTACGGACGTTTATGCAGTGTGTTTTGAAACACGATGAGCGGAGACGCGCCGCGCCGGCTAGCGCAGTAAGCGTAATTTGCTTTGATATCGGACCGCGTGGCGACGTAAAAAAATACTAGTTTCCACAGTAGAATGAAAGGAGAGTAACGGAAAGTGTTTAATTTGTAACTAGATAAGACGAAAAAGTAGCTTTTGCGTGAGTTTGTGTAACCCGTTTTTCTTTTCGGTTTGTATTTACGTCTTTGAGTGCGTTTTTGCCTGGGACAGTGAGGTCGTATCGAGGTGAAATTTTTATGACGTACTGAGGACGGTGGTCGCTTGGCGGTGTCAAAGTTTTAAGATTGTAAGTGAAGGCATCGATGAGTTACGGACGTTTATGCAGTGTGTTTTGAAACACGATGAGCGGAGACGCGCCGCGCCGGCTAGCGCAGTAAGCGTAATTTGCTTTGATATCGGACCGCGTGGCGACGTAAAAAAATACTAGTTTCCACAGTAGAATGAAAGGAGAGTAACGGAAAGTGTTTAATTTGTAACTAGATAAGACGAAAAAGTAGCTTTTGCGTGAGTTTGTGTAACCCGTTTTTCTTTTCGGTTTGTATTTACGTCTTTGAGTGCGTTTTTGCCTGGGACAGTGAGGTCGTATCGAGGTGAAATTTTTATGACGTACTGAGGACGGTGGTCGCTTGGCGGTGTCAAAGTTTTAAGATTGTAAGTGAAGGCATCGATGAGTTACGGACGTTTATGCAGTGTGTTTTGAAACACGATGAGCGGAGACGCGCCGCGCCGGCTAGCGCAGTAAGCGTAATTTGCTTTGATATCGGACCGCGTGGCGACGTAAAAAAATACTAGTTTCCACAGTAGAATGAAAGGAGAGTAACGGAAAGTGTTTAATTTGTAACTAGATAAGACGAAAAAGTAGCTTTTGCGTGAGTTTGTGTAACCCGTTTTTCTTTTCGGTTTGTATTTACGTCTTTGAGTGCGTTTTTGCCTGGGACAGTGAGGTCGTATCGAGGTGAAATTTTTATGACGTACTGAGGACGGTGGTCGCTTGGCGGTGTCAAAGTTTTAAGATTGTAAGTGAAGGCATCGATGAGTTACGGACGTTTATGCAGTGTGTTTTGAAACACGATGAGCGGAGACGCGCCGCGCCGGCTAGCGCAGTAAGCGTAATTTGCTTTGATATCGGACCGCGTGGCGACGTAAAAAAATACTAGTTTCCACAGTAGAATGAAAGGAGAGTAACGGAAAGTGTTTAATTTGTAACTAGATAAGACGAAAAAGTAGCTTTTGCGTGAGTTTGTGTAACCCGTTTTTCTTTTCGGTTTGTATTTACGTCTTTGAGTGCGTTTTTGCCTGGGACAGTGAGGTCGTATCGAGGTGAAATTTTTATGACGTACTGAGGACGGTGGTCGCTTGGCGGTGTCAAAGTTTTAAGATTGTAAGTGAAGGCATCGATGAGTTACGGACGTTTATGCAGTGTGTTTTGAAACACGATGAGCGGAGACGCGCCGCGCCGGCTAGCGCAGTAAGCGTAATTTGCTTTGATATCGGACCGCGTGGCGACGTAAAAAAATACTAGTTTCCACAGTAGAATGAAAGGAGAGTAACGGAAAGTGTTTAATTTGTAACTAGATAAGACGAAAAAGTAGCTTTTGCGTGAGTTTGTGTAACCCGTTTTTCTTTTCGGTTTGTATTTACGTCTTTGAGTGCGTTTTTGCCTGGGACAGTGAGGTCGTATCGA